>NW_006921590.1:6644982-6692926 GCF_000298275.1 Orycteropus afer afer | reverse complement strand
GTCTCTAAATTCAGGAGGGATATATTCAAGATCCTATTTTGGCTCTCATGGACTTGTTTTAATTGTCTTTAACTTCAAGTTGAACTTGCATATGAGCTGTTGATGGTCTGTTCCACAATCAGCTCCTGGCCTGGTTTTGGCTGAAGATACTGAGCTTTTCCATTGCCTCTTGCCACAGATGTACTCAATCTGATTTCTGTGTGTTCCATCTGGTGAAGTCCATGTGTACATCTATTGTTCGTGTTGTTGAAAGAAGGTGTTTGCAATGAATAAGTCATTGGTCTTGCAAAATTCTACCATGCAAGTTCCAGCATTATTTCTGTCACCAAGGCCAAATTTTCCAACTTACCAGTGATTCTTCTTTGTTTCCAACTTTTGCATTCCAGTCACCATTGATAATTAACACACTAGAATTGACTCGACAGCAATGGGTTTGATTTTTGGTTTGAATAATTAGGGGGGAAATAAACCCTAACCTGAGAGCTGATTTGTATCACTAGTCTCACAGCCCTTCAGTGAAGTGATGAATGGATTCCCTTGAGGAAGGATTATGTTATTATATCTCAAGTATATAGTGAGATTTTCCTAGACTTCCCAAGGACACCTGAGATAATTTACTAACATGCCTGTGCCTTGGGGCAAGGAACATATTTAGACTTTGGGGGCAACACTGACCATTCATTTAAAATTCTGATTCTTTGGGATTCCAATGTTGCTGCTGTCCGCTGGTCATAGGAAGGCTTATAAGGATCAGGTGACAAATGGAGTATTGGCTCAAGTCTGTTTCATGGTAAGCTCAGTAGGTCCATTAAACCAATTATTTAGATGTATTCCAAGTTTATAAATGCATATTTGGGAGAATTCTGACGTTGACCCCTAACTTATGAAGGGCTTTTGTAGTGGGAAGGATCAAGTGGAATCCCTTCCTTTTAAGTAGCTTGTCTCTTTCCTATAAAAGTCATAACCTATTTCCTCCATGGGAGAATTACGGAAATTATAGCAATCATTAAAGACTTGGAAGAGAAATGGAGTGGGAGATAATCTCTATCACATCCACATTTAAATTTTCTTCTTGCCCTTGGCTAAAAGCAGGTCAATTTTGAAGAATGACAGCCTACTGAAAGATATTATTGATTAATAATTGCATTTATTCCAGATGTGCATGGGCTCTCTTTTTCTCTCCCCTGGAGGAAATAAGCACATGACCTGGCACTTATTATTCTAGCAAATGCCTTTGTTTCTACTCCAAATCAGAGAGCATCAGAAACACTGTGGACATTATCTCTTTAAATATTGATTCTGCAAACTTTCTCTCTTCTCAGGCATTTCTGTTACACAAAGTTAAAATTTTCCTCCCAGTAGAATCTATCACTTATGCTTCATTTTATATATTCCTTTGTTCTCTGTGTTTTAGTCTGGATGTTATAATAGGCAAAAAGCCAATTAAATAACCCTCTCTTCTGTTGCACCACAATTGCTATTTAAAAAATCTATATTGAATTATTAATTTTTGTTGTTGTATTTTTCATTTCTAGAAGTTACATTCAGTTATTTTTTAAATAAATTTTTATTTCTTTCCTAAAATCCTCCAGAAAGTAATCTCAGTTATGTTAAAGTCTCTGCCTAAATACTAATAACTGCGTCAACTGCGTGTATATGTCGATTGTCTATTTGTTTTTTCTTTCCTCTTGGTCTTGTTTCTTGAAATACTTCATACTTTTCCATTTAAGTTTGTACCTTGTGTATGAAAAATTAATGATGCCCTCAAAGATACTGTCTTCCTCCTCATTTTAACAGTAGCTGGAGTTGGGGCAGATGACCTTAATCCAATCCTATCATGAGGATAGGTCTTTGTAAGGCTTAGTCTTTCCAATTTGCACTTACTTCTAAGGTGTAGCTTAGAAGTAAGTGCAAATGTAGAAAACCAGAGTTTTCAATTGAGAGCATAGGGACAATCCTCCTTAGGGGATAAATACTAGATTCCAGATTTTACACCCTTCGTACCATGAAAAGAACGAACAAATCTGTCCAAGGACTAAGTGTAGCCAGACAACTCCTTGGAAGTGAGAATGGCCAGACTTCATCTCACCTACTTTGGTCACGTTGCCAGAAGGAACCATTTCTTAGAAAAGGATATCATACTTTACAAAGTAGAGGGTTAATGAAGAAGGGGAAGACCCTCAGTGAGATGGATTGACAAAGTGGCTGCAGTGATGGGCATAAGTACAGCAAGATGGTGAGGATGGCACAGGACCGGGCAGTGCTCCTTTCTGTTGTACATAGGGTTACTATGAGTCAGAGCTGACTCAGCATCACCTAACAACCCCACCATGAGACTGCCAGATACACATTTCTTGGATTTCTGCGTGAATTTTTCATCTTCTAGCCTGAGAAGCTTAAGAATTCAGTAAATGTCTTTGGTGGAAACAAATGTTGCTTCAGCATATCACCTTTCTTTGAGATATTGGCACCTCTATTCCTGGCTGTTTTGGCAACCCTGAGTTCTAATTTTTGCCCCAGCCCTCTGATATTGTCAAAGCCTCACTGATTGCTTCTTGCAATATTTATTTACCCATGTTCCCTTTTGCTCCTACTCCACAAATTGGCAACTATCCCAAAGGGAAAAGCAACATTCAGAATATCAACTCACCTCCTGGAGTTTGATTCTCTCTATATTCTGGCCCTTCAAGGTCTGGCTGCCTGAGAAGCTCTCCATTGCCTTCAAACAAGTGTATTTTGTATAGCAGTGTCTGGCTTCTTTAATTCTTGGTGGGAACATTGCTTTTCCACATGTTACTTCATTGTAGGTAAATGTGGAAATTTGATTTATTATTCCAGAAAATAAAACAAAGGAATAGGAGCCTTTCAAACAGTTTCTTATACAGGAAAAAAACAAAAAATATTTGCTATTTTAATCTGATCTAACACATGTCCATAATTGACATTGAAATGAAGGCATTTCTGATTGGTCTCAGCAATTGTGTCACTAGAGGGGTGAGGATGAAGTATATAAAAATATACTTATAAAAACAAAAATATGTTTCAGAAGCCTAATTTACAACTATCAATATTCCTACAAGGCTAAAACTCCATGCTAACTTACTTTTTGAATCTTCTAATGTTCACTGGTCAGAGCTGTCATTATTGTTCAATTATATTGACACTTCGAATCGTGTGGGGTTTTTTGCATGTGTCACAAGCATGTGCTTTTGTTTTCATTGCCCATTTTTTAATAGTCACTGATTTTGTCAAAATTTCTGGTGTTGGTGGTGTAGTGTCTAAGACATTTAACTACTAACCAGAAAGTTGGTGGTTCAAGCCCACCAGCCACTCCACATAAGGAAGACTGGGCAATCTACTTCCATAAAGATTTACCACATCGGAGACCCAAAGGGAGTCGCTGTGACTTGGAATCGAGTCGATGGCAATGGGTTTAATTATTTTGGTTTGTTGTGGTAAGTAGTATTTGTGACTCTATATCAATAATGTTTTTGACAATGAAGTAGTAATTAAAGGAAAAGAAGAAAATCTGCTCAGTTACTAATAATGTAGTAACTAATAATGCTGTAATTAACCATAGATTTTACAATTTTGTTAGTATTCATATAATCTAAGAAATATTACATTGCTATGTTTATTACATATTTTTCTGTGATTGTAATAGAGAATAAGTACTAATGATTCTGTATGGTCTGGTATGGGAGGAGGAGGTCTATGAGGCAAATATGAGGTATGTGACACCATTTATTACTGCACTATGAGACACTGTTCTGGTTACCTAGTACCACTCTGACAAGAATATACCATCAGTAGGATGGCTTGAACAAACAGGACTTCATTCTCACAGTTTGGAGGCTTTAAGTCCAGGTTCAAAGTGCCAGTCTCTAGGGGCTGGGTGAAAGCCCCTTAGATTTGGGATTCAGCTCTGCCTCCTGCTCCTGGCCCACTGGAGCTAGAGGCTTTTCTTCACTCAGACAGCTGCTGGCTGAGGCTGACAAGCCCAAGGTCGACAAATAAAGTGGCACAGTCCTGATAATACCAAACTACATGGCAGACCATTAACTCAAGTAGATTGAAAGTCCCAGGGTCTGCAGAGCCTGGCAGGCTGCTGAACAACAACATGGCTACATGCAGGGGTCAAGTATGCCATAAGATGAGACTGTTCCAAAAGCTGATGCTTATAGATAGGAAGCAGACCATATACCCAAAGGCAGATACTCAGCTGCTCACAGTAGATTCTGCCATGGAGTTGATTACCAGTCTCATTGTGGAGAGAATACTACATCTAGCTGCCCAGCCACTCAACCAGGCCACAAACTGAACCACCACAGACACCAACCCTAGTGACACCACTGCATTCCAGGTAATTTTATTTCAGTTATTTTTCAGTTGGGAAAACACTTCATCAATTTCATTTTCAGGAGCATGATTGGTCAGTGTCTTGGTCAATGTTATCATATGGAGTGAGCTAGAGAAGAGAGTCCTTGGAAAAACACATCTGTTCTGTTTAAGCTGTTTGCACATTTTGATAGCCTATCTGTCATTACACTGATTTCTGAGGAAATTAAATTAGGCAGCTACTCAATTTACTCTTTAATTTACTCACCAAGACAGCTACTCATCAAGTCAGCTACCTTCACCCCTGGCAGCTGAGTGCTAAATTCTTTATTAAAAGGAGATCTTAGCAGCACACCCCCGTGTCTGCCACAAGCCCAAAGGATGTCCTTTAACCTGTGATCTTTCTTCCACTGGGGCAACTAGATCTTGCAACACCTCTTACCTTAGGTAGAGATGTCACACAGGAATATGGAGAAAAAGAGAGTCAATTCTTGGCTTTGGAGTTCTAAAACAGACTTTTGATATGCATGGCAGTGATAGTTGTTTGAGAGCAAAGTCTTTGTGTTTATCAAAAGCCTCTGAGTCATAGCCAACAATGAGAACACTAGGGGATTCCATGACCAGAGAAAGGTGTTGCCCACTTTGAGATTCGAAGAAGAGTGAGAATGGGAGAAGAGATGGGAGAAACTCAAACGTTGGGGCTTAATTTTGGCAAGGGATGTGGGGGCAGGAGGGAGCACTGGTGGCTCAGTGGTTAAGAGCTTAGCTGCTAACCAAAATGTCAGCAGTTGGAACCCATCAGCCACTCCATGGGTGAAAGATGTGGTAATCTGCTTCCATAAAATATTACAGCTTTGGAAACTCCATGAGGCAGTTCTATTCTGTATTATTCAGTACATCTGGGATGGAAATGCAAATTCCCAGCATGGCTTTGAACTTCATTTAACCGGTCAAAGCCCTCCTCTGGAGAGAAACAGGAAGGATCTTACTGAGAAACCCTTATATATATGAGTGAGATTAATTAAATTCACAGAGGTTAGATTTCTGCCATCCTGAGGAATAGAGGGCCAAAGTAATTGAGTACAAGATAAATTAAGATATTTACATTTGTTTTCAGGACTCAGTTTTGTTTTCATGGTTAAGATTGTGGCATGAAAATTTAGAACCCCCTGTACATTAGTTCTAGGTTGAAGTGAGTTGCCCAACATTTCAGAATTAAATGGAAGAGCAGGACTCAGGTTTTCTGACACAGCTCAGTGTTCTTTCACTTACAGTATCCCACTTACTCTCTGCGACCTGGTAGGAAACCCAATAGCACTGTGTTGTGTTTGACATTCAGCAGGTGCAACATAAATGCATGTTGTTGTTGTTATGTGCAGTCGAGTCGGACCCGACTCACAGTGACCCCTGCTTGGATTTCCGAGGCAGTATCATTACAGAAGTAGATTGCCCAACCTTCCTTCTGAGGAGTGGCTGGTGGATTTGAACCTCCAGCCTTCTGGTTAACAGTCAAGTGCCTTAGGCACTGCGCTACCAGAGCTCCTAAATGCATGTTAGTAAATGTTAATTGACTCTCTTGCTGAATCCCTGAAGGTAGACTTCAATGCACACACAAAGCTGAGAGGCTTTAGTCCTGTGCTCTAATTAGCAAACCATAATGATCCAAAGTGCTTTACAGGAAGAGAAAGAGACAGCTGAACCAAGATTTTAAATGATCAAAACTGCTGATGTGTTTACACACATGATACCAGACTCTCTCTGGTGGATATTGTGGGAACATTTTAAGAGCCAAAGCACTGTGTGCGCACAGAGTTAGCATTCTGTAATGACAGTCAACTAAGTTTACATCTCTTTCTTGTGAGAGTGTTATATGTTATGTGCCATTGAGTCGGCCCCGACTCATAGTGACCCCTCCTTGGTTTTCCGAGGCAGTATCACTATGGAACTAGGATTGCCCAACCTTCCTTCCAAGGAGTGGCTGGTGGGTTTGAACCCCCAGCCTTCTGGTTAGCAGTCAAGTGCTTTAGCCACTATGCTACCAGACTTGTGAGGGTATCACCCACTATTTAGTCCACATAGTGGGCCTCTCAGTTCTTTGCGGTTGTTAGCATACCATCTCCTTCCCTACTGTGTATCTCACAGCCACAAAGTGTTTTACAGTCTTACATTGATGTACAAAGAAATTACACTTTAACCCACAGAAAAATCAAAATGAGCATTGGCTGACAGATTTCTTAATTTATGGATTCATTTGGAAATAACTCAAATGTCAATCAATAGGGGCATGAAAAAGTTTGTGCATTTATATAAATTTATAACTTATATAAAGTTCTAGAATAGGGAAAACAAAGATTTGGTGAAAAATATCAGAAAGTCTGATGCCTCTAGGACAAGGCCTTCCTGGAAAATGACACAAGGCAACTTTCTGGAATGATATAATTGCACATTTGAGATTTGTGGGTTTTACCACATATAAATTCTATCTCAATGAGAATAAATTAATTGAATGAAAAAGTTGAAGCTCTCGTAAGGGGCTGGAAGAATGGCTGCTGATAGAGGTGTAAAGAGGCTGGTCTCAACAATGACCATTACTTTATGCTGTTGTTTACACTACGTCCAAGACTGCATGTTGCAACACTGGCACCTTCCATTAAAAGAAGTGCTGACAGTTAACTTAGTGGACAGATAATAGGTAATATGACTCTTTGCATAATTTGTCATTGACAACATAGAGAATAAGAAGCTCTGGTGGCACAGTGCCTAAGGCATTTGGCTGCTAACCTGAAGGCTGGTGGTTCAAACCCACCAGCTGCTCCATGAAGGCAAGATGGGTCAATCTACTTCCATAAAGATTTACCACATTGGAAACCCAGTGGGGGTTGCTATGAGTCAGAATCGACTTGAGGGCAGCGGGTTTTTTTTTCTTTGGACATAATCAATGAAACTTTTTTTTTTTTTTTTTTAATCACTCACCACTTCTTTTTCTAAAGAAAATTGGAGTCAAAGATTGTAGATGTTTTGATATTTCTCCTGATTAGTCATTAATTTTATGAGCTTGCCTATTAGTACCTTCTCAGAGAGTTGTTGTAAAGATCATATGAAGTGTCATATACAACTCAAGCCCAAACCCACTGCCATCAACTCATTGGACAGAGTAGAACTGCCCCATAGGGTTTCCAAGGCTGTAAACCTTTACAGAAGCAGACTGCCTTATCTTTCTCCCACAGAGTAGCTGGTGGGTTTGAACTGCCTGCCTTTTAATTAGCAGCTGAGTGCTTTAGCACTGCACAACCAAAGCTCTTTTTTGTATACAACAATACTGTACGTTATTGTTATTATTACCATGTAAATAAAATATTGGGAGCTTTGGTAGCAAAGTGCCTAAGGCATTCAACTGCTAACCAGAAGGCTAGCAGTTCAAACCCACTGGTCACTCCTCAGAAGGAAGGTTGGGCAATCTACTTCAGTAGTGATACCGCCTTGGAAACCCAAGGAGGGTTCACTATGAGTCAGATCTGACTCGATGGCAGTGAGTTTGGTTTTAGAATAAAATATTGCTATTTATATTAAATCATTAATATTAAATATTACTATTTGAATTATTGTTATTATTACTGTTATATGCAAATCACATCGGACTTTTCACCTTGAAGTTAGAAGACAACTACAGATACCAAAGCTCTATCATGGGAAATAGGCACAGTACCCTCCTACTTCCATTGATTTCATGTAAAAATTGTGACTTATGTACGTTTGACCGTATATGTTTCCCCATTTCCACTTCTTAATTCAACACGTTTTCCATTTATTCTAATTGTCTTCAGTCACCCATCAAAAACAACCATCAAAACTTTATTTATACCATGTTTTGACAAACAACAGAGACTAGGTGTGTGATAAGTTTTGGGAGCAACATGAAGAATGCCAAAGATCAGATGGTACTTTTAAATGACTACCTCAGCTTGTTTTAATGTGTAATACTTAAGGTTTTCTTTTTTGCTGACTTAGCTCATTTGCTCTCTTTTTCCTCCTCCAATTATTTTCTGATAGCTGAATTTTCCAAACAAATTTTACTTTAGCTTCACTAAAAAAAAAAAAAAAAGTATTAGGTAAGTAGAATTTGACCATCTGCTTGGAACTTAGTCATGATGTATCAGTGCCTTTTTTGGATATTAAAATTTGTAAATGCTAAGTGCACATTGAAATCAATATTGCTGTAATTTGAAGCACAGGGGTCTGAGGCACTGCTGGCAAGATGGACAAGGGAATGTAGAGGCTGAATGTAAGTGCCATAGGCTTTGGAAAGTTAAAGAAGCCCAGCAAGAGAAGTTCCTTCAGGTTTTTTGGCTTTTCATTTGGAGTCCAGGTAAAGTATCTCAGAGTGCATTGAGCACAAATTGCTTGTCAGATACTTCTAGGAAGTTCAGAATTAATTAGAGCAAACAGATTTTTGTAATGTGTAGGTAATCTTACCAGCTTTCTTCATAGGAAAAAAAGAGTGTCCAAATTCTAGTACTACAAAAAGATCTGATTGATAACTTGGTGTTCAGGTGAGACAGTTATGCATAGAGTTTTCAAGTATGAGCTCTGGAATTTGACGGAGCTCTCTTCAAATACTTGTCTTAGTTATCTAATGTTGTTATAACAGAAATACCACAAGTGGACAGCTTTAACAAACAGGAACTTATTCTTTCATGGTTTAAGAGGTTAGAAGTTCACACTCAACGTTAGCTCTAGGAGAAGGCATTCTCTCTCTGTCAGCTCTGGGGGAAGGGCCTTGTCTCCTTTTATCATCTGTGGGCCAGCTGTTTCTTGGAGAGCTCCATGTGTCTCATATCAATCTCCCCTTGGGTCTAGGAGCTTCTCAGTGCAGGGACCCCAAGCTCCACCCAGCTCTTCTTTCTTGGTGGTCCTGAGGGCCCTCTCATCTCTACTTGTTGAATTCCTTTCATATCTCTAAAGAGATTGGCTCAAGATATAATCTAATCCTATAGATTGCATCCTGCCCCATTAACATCATGTTGTTGTTGTTGTTGTGTTGTTAGTTGCCATCAGGTTGGCTCCAATTCATAGTGATCCCACGTACAACAGAACAAAATACTGCCTGGTTGTGCGCCATCCTCACAACCCCTGCTAACCCCAAGCCAATCATTGCAGCTACTGTGTCAATCCATCTCATTGAGACTCTTTCCCTTTTTTGCTGACCCTCCACTTTACCAAGCATGATGTCTTTCTCTAGGGAATGGTCCCTTCTGATAATCTGATCAAAGTAGGTGAGACAAAGTGTGGCCATTCTCACTTTCAAGAAACATTCTGGCTGCACTTCCTCCAGGACAGATTTGTTTGTTCTTCTAGTAGTCCAAAGTATTTTCAGTATTCTTTGCCAACACTACAAGACAAAAGCATCAACTCTTCTTCAGTTTTCTTTATTCACTCTCCAGCTTTCACATGCATATAAGGATATTGAAAATAACATGGCTTGTGTTAGGCACACCTTAGTCTTCAAAGAGACATCTTTGCTCTTCAGTACTTTAAAGAGGTCTTTTGCAGCAAATTTGCCCAGTGCAATATGTTGTCTGATTTCTTGACTGCTGCTTTCATGAGTGTTGATTGTGGACATGAGTGATATGAAATCTTTGAAAGCTTTAGTCTTTTCTCCATTTATCATGATGCTGCTCATTGGTCTGGTTGTGAGGATTTTCATTTTCTTTATGTTGAGGTGTAATCCATACTGTACACTGCAATCTTTAATCTTCATCAGTAAGTACTTCAATCATCTTCACTTTTAGCAAGAAATGTTGTACCGTCTGCATATCACAAGTTGCTAATGAGTCTTGCTTCAATCCTGATGCCACATTCTTCTTCATATTGTCAGCTTCTCAGACTATTTGCTCAGCATACAGATTGAATAAGTATGGTGAAAGGATACAACCCTGGCACACACGCTTCCTGATCTTAAACCATGCAGTATCCCCTTGTTCTGTTTGAATGGCAGCCTCCTGGTCTATGTACAGGTTCCTAATGAGGACAATTAAGTATTCTGGAATTTCCATTCTTTGCAATGTTATGAATAATTTGTTATGATCCACATAGCCAAATGTTTTTTCATCATCAATAAAACACAATTAAATATCGACTTGGTATTCTTTGCTTTCACCCAGGATCTATCTGACATCAGCAATGATACCCCTCGTTCCATGTCCTCTTTTGAACCCAGTTTGCATTTCTGGCAGTTCCCTGTCATTATACCGCTGCAAACATTCTTGAATTATCTTCAGCAAAATGTTACTTGCATGTGATATTAATGATATTGTTCAATAGTTTCCACATCCTGTTGGATCACCTCTCTTTGGAATGGGTACAAATATGGATCTTTTCCAGTCACTTGGCCAGGTAGCTGTCTTACAAATTTGTTGGCATAGAGAAGTAAATGCCTCCAGAATGGCATCCATTTGTTGAAACATCTCAATGGCCTTGTTAAACATCAATATCATTCCTCTATTTTGACTTAAGAGCTGCTTGAGCACTGTTATTGAGCTTGATATTGTTCTGAGTTTGGGGTCCATTAGGAGTGACCTGTGTCACCCAAAAAGATGTCAAAGTCTTAACTGCTGTACCTGTGAATATGACCCTCATTGAAAATAGAGATTTTATTTTGTAACCTTAATGAGGCCGTATGAGAATTGAGTGTGTTCTAAACTTAATCCTTTCTGAGTGATGTCTTATAAAAAGGGAAAACACACATGAAGAGACACACATGGGAGAAGAGTAATAAGAGGAACTGTCTACAAGCCAAAGAATGCCAAGAGACACCTGGGGCTATGGATAAGGAGGGACCCTGCCCTAGACCTCATGCCCAGATTTGGACTTCTAGCGTCAAAAACTGTGAGACAATACATTCTTATCCTTTAAAATCATCCATTATGGTATTTGTGTCACAGCAGCTCTAGGTAACTAAGACAGGGTTCAGGTTATACCTTCATCAATATATCCCTAAAGTAGGAGGTTGGCATTAAGAATGAAATGTATTTTGCTAATTTCATCACCCTGTTCAGCTCTGTATCCTTTCCCACTTGTGAGGTAGTCACAAGTTACACAGTGTACTCAAAATCTGAAAATTCATGATGAGGCTGGTTGGCTTATTTTCTGCAACCCTGAGGCAATCCAACCTTTCAGCTTTACTCTTCGGATGTGAAAGAGGCATATGAAACTTAAGATGGCCAAAACTGAACTCCTGATCTTTCCACTGAAACTGTTCTAGTCTTCACTGTTCTAGGCAATGTCAACTCCATCTTTCCTTTTATTCAGGCCTAGAAACTTAGCATTAGCCTTAGCATAACTCCTCTCTTTCTTTCACATTCTAATATATTTTTAAAGACTTGTTGGTTTACACAATATACTCAAAATATCAATTGTTCTCACTACCTCCACTGATATCATCCTGGCCCAATCCATTATTATCATCTCTTTCCAGGATTTTGGTGACAGCTCCGCAGCTGGTTTCTGCCTTGTAACCCTGAAAGTTATTCTCAATACAACAGCCAGAGAGATGTTTTAAACTGTATAAGATTATTTTATACCTCTATTCAAAACTCTGCAATAATGCTATGGAATAAGAGCTAAAGTTCTTTTAGTTCCATGAAGCTCTTCATGATCTGTCTTCTTCCTACTTTGCAACTTCCTATCATGTTACTTTTCACTTCCTTGATCCTTGCTCTTCAGCAAACAACCACCTTGGGACTTTTGCTTTCCTGATTTCTCCATTTAGAGCATTCCTCCACCAGATAGTCACTTAGATAATTCTCTCACTTTCTTTCAACAAGTCTTTCCTTAAATCTTATCTTCTAAATGTTACCTGTCCTCACAATCCTATTTAATAATGCAGCCTGTCGCTAGTCCACTGTCCCTCACATTCCCTATTCTCTTTTCCTCATCTACCTTTTTACCTTTTTTGCCATAGTATGTATGTGTGTGTGTGTGTGTGTGTGTGTGTGTGTGTATATATATATATATATATATATATCACCTGCAAAGATACCGTATAATTTACTGATTTATTATGTTTACTTTTTTTGCCTGTCTCCTGCCCGTTGAATATAAACTCCATTAAAGCAGGGTTTTTCACTCTGTTTTGTTTACTGATATATTCCAAGTATGTAGAATGGTGCCTAGACGGTAGCATAGTGCCAAAGGCACTTGACTACTAACCAGAAGGCTGGTGGTTCAAACCCACCAGCCACTTCTTGGAAGGACGGTTGGGCAATCTATTTCCGTAGTGATACTGCCTCAGAAACCCAAGGAGGGGTCACTGTAAGTTGGGTCCTACTCAATGGCACAGCTTAATAAATATTTGTTTTTGAATAATTTTTTTATTTTTTAAGTTAAATTAAAGGAAGCTGCCATTAAACCAAGAAGGAGGCCTCTAAGGCTATTATTTGGGAGCTCTGGTAGCATAGTGCCTAAGGCACTTGACTGCTCACCAGAAGGCTGGCGGTTCAAACCCACCAGCCACTCCTTGGAAGGAAGGTTGGGCAATCCTACTTCCATAGTGATACTGCCTCGAAAACCCAAGGAGGGGTCGCTATGAGTCGGGGCCGACTCGACAGCAAACAACAACAACAACAACAAGGCTATTATGTCTCTGGTTGATCTCGTCCTCTTACATGGCTTTCATACAAGCTCTACGTGGTTCCAAAAATAATTATTTATAGTTCCATCTCTTGCTCTCTCATGAATCCAGCTTTAACATACAACCTGTGACCAGATGTTTCCACATGAATGTCTCAAAGGCACATGGAATCTAACGTATCTAAACTTGAAGTCTTCATCCCTTCATCTTTCTTTCTTCTTTTGTATGCATTATCTCAGTGTATGGCACCATCAATTCTGAGCCAATTATTGGTATAATATTATTCATTGTATCAAGGCCTAATAGTAATCAGAATTTGTAATGAACACAGAAGCAGTAGAATATTACTTTTAAGTTATTTCCATCAAAAAGCAGGCAGAGATTTGGACTTAATTCTGGCTGCAGAGAGATGTAAATTAGCTAAATTTGATGCAAATGGTAATTTTCATAATGGACCATGGAATATTATTTAGGTAGAAAAAGAAATTGAAGACACTGGGGAATATTGGACAGTGCAAGGAAGTTGAATCAATAGATTCATAGTTGCACTTGGTAGGCTTGTAAAATCATTAGAATAAAGCTACTAGAAGGAATAAGCTGGAAATATAAGGAAGTTTAAAATTTTTATATTTGAATGGGCACAACTACTGGTAAAAAATATGTAGGTTATAAACATGGGAATGAATAGTGGGGGTGGCATGGATGACAAGAAACTCGGAAGTGAGGAACTAAAAACATGGAAAGGGCATGGCATTGAATTTATTGTTTGTAGGGCTATTGATGCCATCAAGGAGGATGTTAGTCATATTAGTGGAAAGTAAGGAAATGCACTGGATGCCATTGTTCAGTGGCTAGGAGAGAGTGATAAAGAGTCAGTGGATAACTTTAGACGTTTATAAACCAAGAAATCACTCTGAGCTCCTTAAATCTAGTCACTTCCCGAGATCTATTGATTTTCCTCCAGTATAACTCTAGAATCTATTCACCTCTCTCCAACTTCACTACTACAGCTCAATTTATATCCATGTACTTTCTCACCCAGCCTACTGCAACAGCCTTCTAATTGGTCTTTTATAACTCCAGGAGTTCTGACTAAAACCAAAACCAAAGCCAAACTCTTTGCTATCAAATTGATTCTGACTCATGGTGACCCCATATATTATACAGCCAAACTGCTCCATAGAGATTTCTTGGCTGTAATATTTATGAAAGCAGATTGCTAGACCTTCCTTCCGTGGTGCATTTGGGTGGGATCAAACCCCCAAACTTTAGGTCAGTAGACACTCAAAAACTGTTTGTGTCATCCTGGGACATCTTAACAGCTTTCAAAATAGTGAAATAATCCAATAAAATAATATGTGGATGAAATTTTCTTAGGATCAATTGATAATGAAAAAAAAATGTAATGAATAGTATTGATTGCTGTCTTAGTTTCCTAGTGCTGCTAAAGCAGAAATACTACAAGTGGTCTTAATAAACAAATTTATTTTCTCAAAATTTCGGAGGTTAGAAGTCTAAATTCAGGGCATGGTCCTACTGAAACCCTCTCTTTCTGGAAGCTCTAGGGGAAAATTCTTGTTTCAGCTTCTCTAGCTGGCTTTTATAGTCTAAGCTTTTCTAGCTGGCCATCCTTGGAGTTCAGGGGCTTGTAGACTAGTTGGTCTCATTGTCTTCAGATAATATCCCATGTCCCATCCAATTCTGCTCCTCCTCTACCTCCTGGCTGTTTTATATCTCAAAATTGCTTGGTTTAAGAAACCCCACATGCTAGTACGACCTCATTAACACAGCAAAAGAAAGCTCTCTTCCCAAATGTGATTATATCCACAGGTATAGGGGGTAGGATTTACAACACATGTTTTGGGGGGACACAGTTCCATCCACAACAGTTACATAAATGGAATATTATGCAAAACTAAAGAATAATGTAGAATCTGCAAAATACCATGTAATGTGAATGAACTTGAAGGACATTATGCTTAGTGAAATAAATCAACCACAGAAGGACAAATATGATATTAGTTCACTATTGTAAAAAGTCAAAGAAAGGTTTATATATGGAAGGAAATTTTCTTTGTTGGTTACCAGAGGTGGGAGAGGAGGGGAGGGAACACTGCAAAAATATATTAAAACAAAACAAAACAAAAAAACAGTTACCTATCCAGCACCCATTGCCATCTTCTTTCTTCCTAACAGGAAAATCCTCTTTTATTTTGTTCAGGTATCCTTCCTATAGTCATGTGCATGCCTGATTCCATGATCCAGGGAAAACCTGATTAAGTTAAAGGTAGTGTTTCTCGGAAAGTCTCTTGGCCTTTTGAATGGGACCATTCTTCCTTGTGCAGGGCTATCCATTATTTCTGGACAGTTATCAGCCAGGGTTTTGCCCATCAAATATTGGTAGAGCTGGCCAGTCATTGTGACAACCAAAAATTTCCCTTATTATTATTGTCTCATTTGTGAATTATTAGTTTAAGGATTCAGAGTAGGCATGTAATCCAATTATGACCATTAAAAAGAAAATATTCTATTAAGGACACCTAGGAAAAGTTTATCATATTGTGAAGAAGTCGACAAGATATAAATTTTGCCTCTGGTCTATATTGGAAATCTTGAACCTTTATACCATTATGAAAATGAAACTATCCTCATGGATAGTGAATTGGAAGCACAGTAAAATCATGGGTCCTTGAGCTGCTAAATTAACTAACCCTGGGTCCCATTCTCTCTTCAGATTTCCTTTTATGTTTAAATTGGTGTTTCTCTTACCTGCAGCTGAAAGTACCCTATATAATGTACCTTGTCTTTAAATCTACCTGGAAGAAAGACAAATTTTCAACCAAATACCTCATTAATCTTTTTTTTTTTCTGTAACAGCTCTCTTCCTGTATATAAGCAGAAGCCTTGGGGAATGGTCTCTAGCTTATGGTATGCTTAAACCCTGCATGTAGCCATATCATTGTTGAACAGCCTGCCATGCTCTGCCGACCTTGGTATTTTCAGTGAACTTGAATGAATGGACTGCCATATGGTTTGGTAACATCAGGACTATGCATTATTACTTGTCAACCTTGGGCTTGTCAGTCTCAGCAGCCAGCAGCTGTCTGAGTGAAGAAAAGCATCTAGCTCCAGCGGGCCAGGAGGAAGAGGCAGAGCTGAAGCCAAAGGCTGAGGGGCTTTCAAAGCCTCCAAACTGTAGGAGAATAAACTTCTGTTTGTTCAGCCATCTCATTTGTGATATATTCTTGTCAGAGTGGCACTAGGTAACCAGAACAGTTGGTATTACTAAATATAAACTGATTTCTTTGTTAGAAGGAAGGAGAAATAAACTTCTGTCTCGAAGAAATTATTGGTATCAGTTCTTTGCTATTTTTACACTTACCCATTATCTTCATTATTTCCTTTTTTTCCTCTTATATAGGAAAGAAAATTCCTTTATTTCTTTATTTGTGTTGTCTTCTTTACAGCTGGATTTAGGAAGCAAGTAATGGATTGATTTCAACATTTTAGGAGACACATTCTATGGAATAGGTCAAAAATATCTTTTGATTATCACAGAAAGGCAAATTTCTATCCAGAGAGAGAAATCTCTTCATCTACTAAGCAGAAGAAAGGAAGCACTAACCAGTTGCCATGGTAGACTTAACAGTTCCAGTCTGTCTTGGAATTGCTAGCCACTTGTAGGGACAACATGTACAGCAGACACCAGAAAGAAAAGTAAAGAGAGAAACTTAGCAGAAAGTAAAGGACTTTTGCAAGGTCAGGTATTCATTTATTTATTTTTTTCCCTGTGAAATTCAAGGCGTAGCTTACTTGAAAGCACTGATTATAAAGCTGACATGTTGTTTCAAAACTTATGCAGAAAAAGGAAATAGATCTCTTTGATGTATTCCTTTTGGACAGGACTTCATCTAGTAGATCACAGTAGACAAGTTTCAGTTCTCCAGTTTCAGTCCCTTGGAAAGATAGGAAACTGGGTTGTGAACTTCTTCTTGGAACATGTAGATGAGAAGAAAATCTACATTCCTTTGAAGCTATATATATATATATATATATATATATATATATTATGCATGCCTGAAATGCAGTCACTCTGTTTTAATGGCACTTAGACAATTGCTTGGGAGTGATATGAGGAGGTGGAAGAAGAAGGAGCAGCTTATTTGGATGACAAGACGAAGACTTCAGAGTCATACTGGAGGATCTGAAATTGTCTCCAACAGCCTTGACTACCAATACTCTCCCTCAATTCTAACATGCAAAGAGATTCCTAGTGAGCTTAATCTGCTTTTAAACATCAACATCTCCCTCTGTCTCTAGAAATCTCAGTGAGTCCATTGTTTATAATATATAGGGATACCCTGACTTACAACTACATTCCATTCTGACAACTTCCTCAAAAGTCGATTCTAACATAACTTGACTAACACTTTTTTTTAATGTTTTGTAGTTTTTATTATTATTGTCTTTTATTATCCGTACCTTTATAAATCCTATCTTTATTTTTCTCTGGGGTAGGAAACATTACATATAAACTTGTCGTTTTCCTTGTTACATGCTGTCAAGTTGATTCTGACTCATAGCAACTGATCCTGTGTGTCACAGAACAAAACACTGCCTGGTACTGTGCCACCCTCACAATCATTCCCGTGTTTGAGCCCATTGTTGCAGTCACTGTGTTCATCTGTCTTGCTTAACATCTTCCTCTTTTCCACTAACCCTCTACTTTACTAAAAATGATGTCTTTCTCAAGGGACTGGTCCCTCCTGAAAATATGTCCAAACTATGTGAGACAAAGTCTTGCCATCTTTGCTTCTAAGGAACAGTCTGGCTATACTTCTTCTAAGAAACATTGGTCATTCTTCTGGGATTCCATGGTATATTCAATATTCTTTGCCAATACATAGTTCAAAAGCATCAGTTCTTCTTTGGTCTTCCTTATTCATTGTCCAGGTTTCACATGCATATGATGCAATTGAAAATACCATGGCTTCAGTCAGGCATACCTAGACTTCAAAGTGACTTTGCTTTTTAACTCTTCAAAGAGTTCTTTTGCAGCATATTGTCCCAATTCAATATGCCATTTGATTTTTTGACTGCTGCTTCCCTGGGTGTTGATTGTGGCTTCAAGTAAAATGAAATCCTTGACAACGTCAATCTTTTCTCCATTTATCATGATGTTGCTTATTGGTCCAGCTGTAAGGATTTTGGTTTTCTTTTGGATGAGGTGTAATCCTTACTGAAGGCTGCAGTCTTTGATCTTCATCAATAAGTTCTTTCAGCAAGCAAGGATATGTCATCTGCATATTACAGGTCGTTAATGAATCTTCTTCTAATCCTGATACCATACAGTGCAGCTTCTTGTAGTATTTGCTCAGCATACAATTGGGTAAGTATTGTGAAAGGATACAACACTGACTCACACCTTTCCTGATTTTAAACCATGAAATATCCCCTTGTCCTGTTTAAAATACTGCTTCTTGGTCTTTGTACAGGTTTCACATGAGCACAATTAAGTGTTCTGGAATTCCCATTCTTCACAATGTTATCCATTATTTGTTATGATCCACACAGTCAAATACCTTTGCATAGTTAATAAAACACAGGTAGATATGTTTCTGGTATTCTCTGCTTTCAGCCAACATCCATCTGACATAAGCAATAATATATCTCCTTTCACATCCTCTTCTGAATCTGGCTTGAATTTTTGGCAGTTCCATGTTGATGTACTGTTGCAATCATTTTCAATCATCTTCAGTAAAATTTTACTTCCATGTGTTATTAATTATATTGTATGATAATTTCCACATTCTCTTGGATTATCCTCTTTGCAATAGGCACAATTATGGATGCTTGCCAGGTAGCTATCTCCCAAATTTCTTGGCACGGATGAATGAGAACTTCCAGAGTTGCATTTGTTTGTTGAAATATCTCAGTTGATATTCCATCAATTACTGGAGTCTTGTTTTTCACCAATTCCTTCAGGGAAGCTTGGACTTCCTTCTTCAGTACCACTGATTCTTGATCATATACTATCTCCTGAAATAGTTGAACATCAACCAACTCTTTTTGTTACAGTGACTCTTTGTATTACACCTTCTGATGCTTCATGCATTGTTCAATATTTTGTCCATAGAATCCTACAGTGCTACAACTAGAGACCTGAGTGTTTTTTCAGTTCTTTCACCTTGAGAAATGCTGAGGTTGTTCTTCCCTTTTGGTTTTTTTAACTTCAGGTCTTTGTACATTTCATTATAATACTTTGTCTTCTCAACAGCATTTTGAAATCTTCAGTAATTTTATTTCATCATCCCTTCCATTCATTTTAGCTACTCTTTGTAAGAGCAAGTTTTAAAGTCTCTTCTGACAACCACTTTGGTCTTTTCTTTCTTTCCTATCTTTTTAATGACTTTTTGCTTTCTTTGTGTATGATGTCCTTGATGTCATCCCATGACTCCTCTGGTCTTTGGTCATTAGTGTTCAATGTGTCATATCTACTTTTGAGATGTCTCTAAATTCATGTGCAATATACTCAAGGTCATTCTGTGGCTCTTGTGGTCTTATTTTAATTTTCTTCTGCTTCAGCTTACACTTACATGTGAGTCAATGACGGTCTGTTCTGCAGGTGACCCCTGGTCTTATTCTGACTGTTGATACTGAGCTTCTCCAGAGTCTCCTTCCAAGTATATAGTTGATTTGATTCTTGTGTATTATTCCATCTAGCCAGTCCCACATGTATAGTCACTATTTATGCTATTGAAAATGATATATCTAATGAATAGTTCCTTGGTCTTGCAAAATTCTATCATTTAATCTCAGTATCATTTCTATCACCATGACCATATTTTCCAAGTACCAATCTTTCTTTGTTTCCAGCTTTCTCATTCTAATCACCAGTAATTATCAATGCATTTTTATTGCATGTTTAATCAGTTTCAGACTGCAGAAGTTTGTAAAAATCTTCAATTTCTTCATCTTTGGCATTAGTGTTTGGTGTGTAAATTTGTATAATAGTCATATTAACTGGTCCTTCTTGTTGGGATATGGATATTATCCTATCACTGACAATCTTGTACTTCAGGATAGATCTTGAATTTTTTTTTTTTTTTATTGTGAACGTCATGGCATTCCTCTTCAATATGTCATTCATGACATAGTAGACCATGTGATTGTCTGATTCAAAATGTCCAATACCAGTCCATTCCACTCACTAATGTGTAGCATATCTATCTTCAAGTGTTCCCTTTCATTTTTGACAACTTCTTATTTTCTTCAGTTCATAATTTGTACACTCCATGTTCCAATTACCAATGGATATTTGTAGCTGTTTCATGTCATGTTGAGTTATGCTAAATCAGCAAATGAAGGTCTCTAAAGCTTTATTCCATCACATCGTTGAAATTGAATCTACTTTATTTTCATATGTAAATACCATATATTATGCAAATAATATACACCTTTTACATTTGTTTATTTTTGTAAATGCATGCATTAATTATTTTTTTTACATATTTTTTGGCATAGAGATGTTTACAAAAATATCTCCCAGGAAGGAGGGGGTATTTGGCGATCAAACATAGAAGGCACATGTTATTGGCATAAAAATACAGTCTATGAAAGTGTCAGACTCTTACATTGCAGGTGTGAAATATATTTTAGTTGCCTTTCTCCCTTCTTGTATTTCCTTCTTGTTCTTTTCCTGTGTTATGGACAAGAGTTTGGATGTTATTTGAAAACTCTGTTCCCCACAGCTCTCCTTCTTTTGAGTCTTACCACTATTTGTAACTCAGTTCTGTTTTCCCAAATACTCTTAACCTTCAAGTAGCAATCACTTTTTTATCATCTTCCAATGAACCACCAAGCAATAGTACATATTGCACAACTTAGTTTCAATTTCATCACCAATTTATGTGTGCACATCTTCCAGGTGATCCAAATTTCCAAGAAAGCAGCGATCACATTTCATGACACCGTAGAACCTAATACTGCACATGGTAGATTGTGAAAATTGCTTGCTGGTAAATCTATTGAATAAAAGATTTGATTGGTTGTCCTTTGAATGAAAGATTTGATTGGCAGGTACAACTTTGTAAGTTTTCTGGATAAAGACAAAATTAGGGAAAACAAATCACATTTGATATCAACTCTGATTACGACATTTTCATGTCTATCACTGCTTCTCTCCCATTTTACCTTCCTCTCTGTCAAATATCACTTTCCCCAAGTTCTATTCCATCACACTTTGGTTTACTCCTAAAAATCAAGGCAAATTCATGAAATAGGATCAAATTACTCCTTCTTGCTTCCTTCTTTGCCACAGCAAGCTCTATCCCATCAGATGTAATGTGTTTATTTTAACAATGGCCTTTTTTTTTTTTTTAATTCAAAGACCTGATTCTAATGGCAATGGTTTTAGGCCAGAGGAAGGAGGGTGGGTGGTCCTGTGGTGGTAAATTTGTATCATGGATGGCTGTGGCACACTCTTTGCTGGGCTCCCTTTGGGCTATAAGTGCAGTTGTAGTTTACCGGATTCTACATTACCTCCTTTACTCTTTAGTTTCAATCTACAACTCTACTTTATCTGGTTTGTCTTTCAAATATATAACCTCCAAATAGTCTCCTTCTCTCCCTTTCTATCATTCCTAAGCTTACTTGCATCTTTATTATATAACCACACATGACTTCTTGCAAAAGAGCTTTTTAACTAGTCAAATTCACCTGTCACTTTGCTATGGTGGTAATCTTCCCTCTGTCCCTTAAAATTCTTCAGTGGCATTTCACAAGTTTTGGAAAGTTCTAGGTTGGGTGAGATAAAGTTTTTTTTTTAAAAAAAAACTTTTTTTTTTTAAACTGCCTTTGGTTTATCTATTCAACTTTATTTACAGTAATTCCCTATCTTAGACTTTCTACTCTATAAACAGTCCTTTTTATATTATACTTTCCATATGCACGCCACTTACACACAATCATGCAGCTGCACAGTCAGTACTTTGTTCATGCTGTTTTCTCTTCCTTGAATATCCTTTGTCTTCTTTGCTCAGCTTTTCTCTGCTCATTCTTCCTGATTCATAAAGATGCCATATGTTCTATAACTATCTCCACTATGGACGTAAGTAAGTACCCTACTTTAGTACATCTAGTACTAACGTATTGATGAGACAGGGATACATCAGTGTTGATGAAGGCAGGGACTATATTTTATTGAGCTCCAGATTCCCGAATGACCAGCTGGAAATTAATCAGAGTTCGTTGAATGGAACTCAATGTGTGATGAAAATTGGGATTCTGTCAGCTACATGTTTGGTTCTATTATGGATCCTTTGACCCATCTTCAGGAAGGCAAATGAGATCTGCTGACCCTGACTGCCTAGAGCACCTTGTAGAAGGGCTCTGATTCTCTGATTGATTGTTATTCTCTGCCCATGGCAAAATGCAAGTGGCAGTTTTGACAATGCAGCATTCAGATCCCAAATTTTTGGAGTCCAGTCTCTTTGAAATATTTGCACACTTTGGTCTAAATAAAATCTCTAAGAGCTCGTTATCTTCATTTATAAATAGTTTCTCATCCATCGCTATTGTGATGGAAATATAAAAGTGGCATTATGGACCCTCTCTTTTTACCCTTTTTGGTAGTAAAAATCATCATGCCACTCCAGCCTCTCACGCCCCAGCCTGGAATCCTGTTTAGAATCAGGGAGCAGATGCTCAATATTCATCCTCAGAAACTCATGGATGAAACTTTGGAGACTGAGCTTTTTGTTTGGAGATCAGAAATTCCAAAGGACAGGATGATCCTGACCAGGTGATTGATCACTACAACTCAGGGAAGAGAAAGGGACAGCTCCACTGTGGATCTGTGCCTACCTTTATTGTTATTAGTCTGCATGGTATTAAAGGGCCAACCTCTACCTCTGCCTTTGCCTACTGTTCAGAGCTGCTTGAATAAGCTAATTTATCACATAGCAGAATAATAGCTAAAAAAGTAAGTTTTCCCTATGTAATATAACTAAGGATGGCTGTTTATATATCTTTGTATAAGATATATGAGAAAATTTACTTTTGTTCCCAAAGTCCTAATTCCAAGGACAGGAATAAAGGAACACAATTATTTATGCTATTTCTGCTGTGTTTCGGGATAGTGTTCAAAACCATGGAAAGGGATGGTGCTTCATCCTGTTGGCCTATTGGTCAATGAATCTTTTTCTTTCATACCTGAAAGGATATTGCATTCACAAATGCTGAGGTATCAGTTCCACCCAGGAGTCCATTGATGTCATCTCTTCTTTAAACACTACTGAAGTTTGAATAAATAGATCTTTCCAAAGTCTTCTACAATCTCCATTCACTGAGCTCCATCAAGAGTTTATTTGCATTGCTAGTAAAATTATATACTCTAGTCAGTTCCAAGACTACTTCTCATTTTCTCATTCCTGGAGATAAAAAGATGTGTATAAAGCATAGTTCCTAGATTTTTTGATTTAATGATTATAAAACCCATATTATGTAGAATTTTAGTCTGGTTTGGGTGACTATAAATACAAAAGGTGAATGGTGGAAATATAAAAGTATCATCAGATAATAAAAAAACCTTGAATGACAAACCAAAAAATTGAACATTGTTTTATAAAAGTAATTGGGGTTTAGGGGAATGGAAGTTACATGATATTTTCTATTTATTTTAATTGCATGATATCTCCAAAGTTACTTGAAAATTTTAAATGGAAGCTACTTAATCATTTCAAAGTAAGCTAATCATCTCTAAGTATACTAAAGTATCATTTGTTTGGATCCCATTAATTTTTTTAATAATTTCATCATAGACTGAACTAAAACTTACTTTTGCATTACCTATGAGGAAAGGATTTGATTTTTCTAAATGAACAAATAGCATAAGATTCTTGGAGAAATATTTTAATTTCAAACTGGGTTAAGCACTAAAAACTTGTTTTCTTGCTCATAGTATTTGTACTGATATTAGTGAATATGACTTCATTAATGCCAAGGTAGTTGAAGATTACCATAATTAACATATTCTATCAATCAGGCTCATTACTATTTGAGACATAATCATTTCAGTCAAAACTAATCTGATTGATGGTCTTGTTGTTGTTTTTTTCATTACACTATCCTTTGAGATAGGACTATTTTGAGGATTTATGTCCTAACAAAATTTCCTATTCTTTAATGAGGAAGCTTGTCCTGAATAGACATGTGGATCTTAGGGTTTTCCCACATCCTTATCAACCATAAGATTTCTCCAACTACCTTTGATAGTCATGGTCATCAGCACTTGAGGTTTGGTGTACAATGAAGTCGATATCACACTCTGGAAAGAAAACTCTCTCATCCTGTTATATTTTTATCCTGTTATTTCACATTACATCCTAATGATAAAACAGACCAGTATCGTATATGTAACTAGTATCACCCTCTAACCATTCCATATACAATGAAATCATTTTCACTAACCCTTAAATTACATTCTTAATAAAGTATAAACATCTTGAGGATGGGAATTATGTCTTATTTACCTTTGTAGCCCCGTGGGCTAGCATGCCATTGGAATAAGAAACATGCTAAAAAAAAAAAGCAACAATTTAAATTGCATTCACAAAATAATCAGAATGTCTTATAAATTCACTGAGCATAGTCCACCAATAAAGGCATAAACAATTAAATACAATTAATTCTTTATTTAATTTCTGAAGATTCTGAGAAGAACAGTAATATTGTTCTCATTATTTTATACGTGCAAACTAAGGCCATGGATACAGAATCTTGGAAAAATTGACATGAGATTTCTTGTTCTCAGTGTGAATGTGGATTTCCCAAAATTATTCCCAAGATAAAAAATCCAGTTTCCTATTTTACCCCTTAGAGCAACATTTAGTGTTTGGAAATATGCTGAGAAATGCCACACTATAGAAAATTATGGCCCTTAATGAATTATCAGTGTAATGGCGAATGTTTCTGCTAATAATGGCTAGCAGTGAACAAACTAGACAAAATTCATCCTCCAAGCTTTGGGGTATTGGCATTATCCATGATTATGATCATGATTATGGGAACATGGAAGCATGGTTACTATCCAATAAAAAGGATTGAGTAAATCATAAAATATTTGACTCTAAATGTGAATATCTTAGGAAAGTCAACAACTAACAAAAATTGAGAAGCTACTATATAGTTTGCAGTTGTTGTTAGGTTTTTAGGTGCCGCTGAGTTGGATTTGACCCATAACAACAGAAACACTACCCAGTTCCACTCCATCCTCACAATCTTTGCTATGCTTGAGTCTATTTTTGCAGCCATTGTGTCATTCCATCTTGTTGAGGGTCTTCCCCTTTTTTTCTGACCCTTACCTGTCAGTTTGTTCTACTGTGGTGGCTTGCATGTTGCAGTGATGCTGAATGCTATGTCACCAGTATTTCAAATAGGGTCACCCATGGAGGACAGGTTTCAGTGAAGTGTCTGACTAAGACATACTGGGAAGAAGGGCAGGGTTATCCACTTCTGAAAAAGTTGGCCACTGAACACCTTATGAATAACAGTGAAACATTGTCTGATATAGTGCCAGAAGATGAGCTCCTAAGGTTGGAAGGCAGTCAAAATATGACTGGGGAAGAGCTGCCTCCTCAAAGTAGAGTCAACCTTAATGATGTGGATAGAACAAAGCTTTCGGGGCCTTCATTTGCCGATGTGGCATGACTCAAAATGAGAAGAAAGAGCTGCAAACATTCATAGCTTTATAGATAGAGACTAAAAAAGGTGATTCATAAGACATATTGATGGGAGCAGCCTCAATAAAAGGAATAAAGAAGGGCAATGCTTTTCTCAAGTCATCCATTTGGCCTGTGTTATTCTCATTTCCCCCTTTTAGCTTGTTGCTTTTCTTTTGATTTGTATGGGGGTATGATAAGTGGTTCTAATGGCATTCTACATTTTCTTTGTAGTTTTGTGTGTTTAATAATTTTAAGTAGAGTGAGAATTGTTTGTTCATCTTCTCCACATTTTCTATAAAGGATTTATGAAATTTTGATGCATGAATTATTGAGTGGCATGCAGACTGGGGCTCCCAAGGACTGGCTTCCTGCAAATGGATTGTTTCAAGGATATAGGAAAGGAAGATTGGGCCACCATATTTGAATAACCCAAGTATATATCCCAATGCTCACCATCCTCACAATCACACACATGATCCAATAAGAACTCTTAGTAAACATTTGAGAGCTCTGGTAGTGTAGTGCCTAAGGCACTTGACTGCTACCCAGAAGGCTGGTGGTTCAAACCCAACAGCCACTCCTCGGAAGGAAGATGGGGCAATCTACTTCCTTAGTGATACTGCCTCGGAAACCCAAGGAGGGGTCACTATGGCTCGGGTCCAACTCGATGGCACATAACAACAACAGCAATAAACATTCAGATTATAGAAACAATATAAAAACAGAAATTAGCAAACTATGTGACAAAATGGAAAAATGTGGGCTTCCCTCTTTAATTAAGTGCCAGACTTGATGTTATCTTAAAACAGTCTAAAGTACATATCTAGGCCTCTAAATACTTTCTCCTTTTTTTCCCCTATGTCTGATAGTTTTAAAGATTATAATTGCTAATTCCCCATATTCTTTTTGCTGATAGGCTTTTAGAGAGCCTAATCAGATCTCCCACCATTTTTCTGTCAGTTTGTCGTACTGTGGTGGGCTTGTGTGTTGCTGTGGGTCGGGAGGCTATGCCACCAGTATTTCAAATACTAGTAGAGTCACCCATAGTGGGCAAGTTTCAGTGGAGCTACCAGACTAAGACTGGCAGGGAAGAAAGATGTGGCTATCAACTTCTGAAAAAATGGGGCACTGAAAACTTTATGAATAACAGTGGAACACTGTCTCATATCTTATTGGAAAACATTATGAATAGCAATGAAATATTATCTGATGTAGTGCTAGAAGATGAGCCGCTCAGGTTGGAAGGCACTGAAAATATGACTGGGGAAAAGCTGCCTCCTCAAAGTAGAATTGACCTTATTGACATGGATGGAGTAAAGCTTTAAGAACCTTCATTTGCTGATGGGGCATAACTCAAAATAGGAAGAAACAGCTGCAAACATTCATTAATAATTGGAAGATGGAATGTACAAAATATGAATCTAGGAAAAAAGGAAGTTGTCAAAAGTGAAATGGATCACATAGAGATGAATATTCTAGGTATTCATGATCTGAAATTGACTGGTGCCAGCCATTTTTAATCAGGGAATCATAAGGAATGCTATTCTAGGAATAACAAATTAAAGAAGAATGGTGTTACATTCATCATCAAAAAGAACATTTCAAGATCTATCCTGAAGTACAGTGCTGTCAGTGATAGGATAATATACATATGCCCACAAGAAGACCTGTTAATAAGACTATTATTAAAATTTATGCATCAATCACCAAAATGAAAGATGAAGAAATTGAAGATTTTATTAACTTCAGCAGTCTGAAATTGACAAAACATGGACTCAAGATGTATTGATAATTGCTGGTGAGTAGAATGCAAAAGTTGGAAACAAAGAAGTAACAATAGTTGGAAAATATAGCCTTGGGGATAGAAATGACCCTGGAGATCACATGATAGAATTTTGCAAGACCAATGACTTATTCATTGCAAATACCTTTTTACAACAAGATATACAGTGACTATACGTGTGGACCTCACTAGATGGAATACGCAGAAATCAAATTGTCCACATCGGTGCAAAGAGGGAATGGAGAAACTCAATATCAACAGTCAAAACAAAGGCCAGGTACTCACTATGGAACGGACCATCCACTGCTCATATGCAAGTTTATGTCACAACTAAAGAAACACAAGTCTACGAAAGCCAAAATACAACCTTGAATTTATCCCACCTGGATTTAGAGACCATCCAAAGAAGAGATTTGATGCGTTGAACACTATTGACTGAAGATGAGGTGAGTTGTTGGATGACATCAAGATCATTATACATGAAGAAATAAAAGGTTATTAAAAAGACAGAAAAGGAAGAAAAGACCAAAATGGATGTCAGAAGAAACTCTGAAACTTGCTCTTGAAAGAGTGTAGCTAAAGCAAAAACAAGAAATAAAGACATGAAAGAGCTGAACAGGAAATTTCAAAGGGTGGCTCAAGAAGACAAAGTATTATAATGAAATGTACAAACACCTGGAATTAGGAAAAACGGGAAGAACATGCTTGGCATTTCTCAAGTTGAAAGAAGTGAAGAAAAAAAGTCTTGAATTGCAATACTGAAGTATGGGCAAAATATTGAATGCAGGAAGCAGCAAGAGAAGATGGAAGGAATATACACTGTCACTGTACCAAAAAGAATTGGTCAATGTTCAACTGTTTCAGGAGGCTGCATATGATCAAGAACCAATGGTTTTGAAGGTAAAAGTCCAAAGTGCACTGAAGGAATTGGAAAAATACAAGGATCCAATAACTGATAGAATACCCATTGATCAAATGGATGCAGTGCTGGAAGCACTTATTCGTTTATACCAAGCAATTTCGTAGCAGCTACCTGGCTGACTGGAAGAGACCCATATTTGTGCCCATTCTAAAGAAAGGTGATCCAACAGAATGTAGAAATAAACAATTTCATTAATATCACATGCAAGTAAAATTTTGCTGTAGCAGTATATTGACAGGGAACTTCCAGAAATGCAAGCTGTGTTCAGAAGAGGGGGTAGAATGAGGGATATTATTGCTGATGTCAGCTGGATCTTAGCTGAAAGCAAAGAATACCAGAAAGATGTTTACCTGTGTTTTATTGGGAGCTCTGGTGGCATAGTGCCTAAAGAATTTGACTGCTAACCAGAAGGCTGGTGGTTCAAATCCACCAGCCACTCCTCTGAAGGAAGGTTGGGCAATCTAGCATAGTGGCCAAAGCACTTGACTGCTAACCAGAAGGCTGGCGGTTCAAACCCACCAGCCACTCCTCGGAAGGAAGGTTGGGCAATCCTACTTCCGTAGTGATACTGCCTTGGAAACCCAAGGAGGGGTTGCTAGGAGTCGGGGCCGACTCGATGGCACACAACAACAACAACAACAAAATTGCTTTGGAAACCCAAGGAGGGGTCGTTAAGAGTCGATCCGACTTCATGGCAGTGAGTTTTTATTTTGTCTGTGTTTTATTGACTATGAAAAGGCATTTGACTGTGTGGATCATAACAAATATGGACAGCATTGTGAAGAATGGGAATTACAGAAGAATTAATTGTGCTCATTAGGAAGCTGTACATAGACCAACAGGCAGTTGTTTGAACAGAACAAGGGAATACTGAATGGTTTAAAATCACAAAGGGAGTGTATTAGGGTTGTATCCTTTTGCCATATATATTCAATCTGTATGCTGAGCAAATAATCCAAGAAGCTGGACTATATGAAGAAGAACACAGCATCAGGAGTGGAGGAAGACTCATTAGCAACCTATAATGTATAGACAACACAATCTTGCCTGCTGAAAATGAAGATAACTTGAAGCACTTACTGGTAAAGACCAAGATGTATGGATTACATCTCAACATAAAGAAAACAAAACTCCTCACAACTGGAGCAATAAATGTCGCAATAAATAGAGAAAAGATTGAAATTGTCAAAGATTTAATTTTACTTGGATCCATAATCAAGACTCAAGAAACCAACTGTCAAGAAATCAGATGTTGTATAGCACAGGGCAAATCTGTTGCAAAAGACCTCTTCAAAATGATGAAGAGCAAAGATGCCCCTTTGAAGACTAAGTTGCACCTAACCCAAGCCATGGTGTTTTCATTTACCTCATATGCAAGTGAAAGCTGAACAGTAAATAAGGAAGACCATAGAATTATTGATGCCTTTGAATTGTGGTGTTGGTGAAGAATACTGAAAATACCATAGACTGTCAGAAGTACAAACACATCTGTCCTAGATGAAGTGCAGCCAAAAATCTCCTTAGAAGGGAGGATAGCCAGACTCCACCTCAGCTTCTTTGGTCATGTTGTCAGAAGGGACCATTTCCTGAAGAAGGTTATCATGCTTGGTAAAGTGGAAGCTTAAAGAAAAAGGAGAAGACCCTCAAGAGATGGATTGACACAGTGGCTGCAATGATGGGCTCAAGCATAGCAAGGATTGTGAAGATGGCACAGGACCGGGCAGTGTTTCTTTCTGTCGTACATAGAGTCACTATGAGTTGTAATTGACTCGATGGCACCTAACTGCCTCAATAACCATCAGAACTCATAGTGGTCCCAAGTTATATAAAAGTGAGCCATAGTGTGATCATTAAAAAGAATTACTTATTTTGGTTCTAATAAGTTTAACATTATTGGAAATTCCTGAAAGTACAGTGTGTTTTGTGTGTCACACTACATATTACCCCCTTCCTCTGCCTTTGCCACCATACAGCTATACAGGTGAAGAAAGAGCTTTCTGTGATCCATATAAGCTGAATCCAACATATGCCTTTGGGATAAGTTTGAAATATTATATTGATCTTCCAACAAATCCCTTGGCTTCACAAAAGTATCATTTTTCTCTTGATATTATATACTAGAATTTTAAGTGATGATGGAGATCACTGAACTGGGAATAGATTGTTAATACAGTAATTAGAATGCTGTCACTCTTCATCACCCCAGAGAGAGGCTCTAAAACCCAAAACACCTAACCCAATGTTGTCAAGTAGATTCAAACTCATATAATGGCCCTATAGGACAGGGTTGTTGTTGTTGTTTTTGCCATTGAGTCAGATCTGACTGATAGCAACCCCTCCTTGGGTTTCCGAGGCAGTATCACTACGGAAGTAGATTGCCCAACCTTCCTTCGGAGGAGTGGTTAAAACTGCCCATATAATCTTTCCAAGGATGTAAATATTTGCAGAAGCAGACAGCCACAACTTTCTTCTACAGAGCAATGGGGGGGGGGGTTTTCAAATTGTTGACCTTTTTGTTTGTAGATGAATGCTTTAAACCATTGTGTCAGTCTTTTGTAAGTAACTACTTTTGTAGGTAGGTGATGGCACTAATGTGATTGGCAAGCTTGGTGTATTTAATGATTGGGCCACATTTTAGTAGTGGGCTGGGTCAAGTCTCAGACTTAAGAGTCTGCTTTCAGGATGTTGATTTAGGAGAGAAGAAAGCCCCTGTTAGCTTTGCAAGCCTAAATTTAATATTCCAGCAGTACATACTATATAACAACCACAGGATATGCATATTTATCCAGTCATTAAGAAACTGGTGTTATTGTTACAGTATTTGTCACTTTGGAAGAAGCAAGGAGGAAAGAAGATGTGACTAGCAAGAAAAATAAACTACTGAAATGCTAAGAGCAACAAAAGTGAAGATGGGATTGTTTGAATTACTCTAAATATTATAAATTTGAACTATTTTAAATCCTTGTTCCATCAAAAGGTGATAACATTGTTAACTCTGTGATACCAGCATACTAAATTCTATAAAGTTTCCTAAGATTCAGGAAGCCAGACTAATTTCTGCCTTCAGAATGTTATCTTATAACTACTGGGAAGGTTATATTTCTGGTAATGGCAGACACTTGAAGAAGTAAACACAAATAGAATAAGGCTTGTGTTCTGTTTACAGTCTATTTGGGGATAAAAGACAAAAACAAAATAAGTAGAATGTAAGGCAGGATTCCATGGTTGTTGGATGAGTAGCAGAAATAAAAGTGCTATGAAAGTTCAAAGGAAATGAATGGTAACTTTGTGGCCTGGGGTGGGGAAAAAAGGATTGATTCACTGAGGAGGGGCAATTACTGATAGGATTCTCATACACTGTTGCTGGGAGTGTAAATTGGTACAGATATTTTGCAGAGCAATTTGGCAAAATTTGTTGAAATTATCAATGGGCACACTTTTCCATATAGCATGTGGATGTGAATCTTACAAAACAAAGCTGAGGTACTGGCACTATCCCGATTGGGTGACTTCAGAACTAAAAACTCTTATTTTGAATTTCTACTTTGATTAAGAAACTATTCAGCCTTTTTGTCAAAGTTTTACTATTTGAAAAACAAAGAAGGCAGAGGTCAGATTTCTAACCTTTACTGTAGTAAAGAGTTACTTAGTGTCTGTTAAGAATGTTTTCCGCTGGCGGCAGAGAAGGTGCCTTGGTCAGCAGGGGGATGAGAAATAGAACTGATAATGTTAAATGAACTTAGATTTTGTAAATAACTTTGTAGCTAAAATAGATACATATCAAGTCTTAGTCAGAAATGAAAATTCTTGCCCAACTATGTTTTCCCACCATGTATCCACTAGCGCTTTATAAATCTGTAACTGAGATAAGAAGACAGACTTCAGCTGTGACAAAATTAATCCCTAAAAGAATGCTTTGTTAAACCACTCTGAGGATGCAACAACTATTAGGATATAAACAACCTCAGGGTACAATAGATAAAACTTGTTAATAATTTTTAAGTTTGTAGCTTTTGCCATGCTTCCTCCTCCACCCCTATGTGCCTGCAAGCACAAATCCTTTGTTTACTACATCTTTTTAAATCCTTACTGTTCTCCCTGCAAGTGAATATTGCAGTATCTTAAATGGATACCTGTAAATGTCTTCCTATTTTGAAATGATTTTATTCCTTAAATCAAACTTTTTTTTTTTTTTAAATTTCAGGTGGCATGTCAGTTGTGTTTTCACTAAAACAAATGCCAACCCTTCTTAAATGTTGTGGTGGGGAATCTCACACAAGATGCATGTTCAAGGATGTAACCGGTGTAAATTGGGACCATCTAAGGAAATGACTGGGAGCTCTGGTAGCATAGTGGCTAAGACATTTGCCTGCTGACCAGACGGCTAGCGGTTCAAACCCACCAGCCACTCCTCGGAAGGAAGGTTGGGCAATCCTACTTCCGTAGTGATACTGCCTCGGAAACCCAAGGAGGGGTTGCTATGAGTCAGGTCTGGCTCGACGGCACATAACAACAAGGAAATGACTAAATGCGTAATCTAATGCAGTGAAGAATATCAGATCACTCTACATTAGAAACATGGAAAGATGTCCAAGATACTGTGTTAAATAAAGATACATGCAGTATGATAACTTATGTCTTTTAAAACACACACACATACACACAAGGAACCTGAGAGTATAGGCAAATGTAGAAAAAAAAAAAAAAGAATAAGAGGAACCACACCAAATTTTTAACAGTGAATACTTTTAGGAAGGCACCTAGGGTTGAGCATATGTTTAAATGGGACAAAAGCCTTAGCTATATATGCACTCATATATGCCCATAGAATCAAATTTTTATAACACAATTATTTCATACAGAATTAAAACAGATAGAAGAAGCTGGGAAGAGCTTTTCAGTGTCAGATGCTTAAGAGATACCTGGGAAAATACGTAAATGTGTACCCAACTCCCAATCTTATCCTTAGCTCCTTATTTCCCATCCCCTCCATTCTGACTTCTCTCAGGTTTTGCTATCAAAAATGCAGATGTGATTGGTTACTCCCCTGTTTAAAAGGATTACTGCCAAACTCTTTAGCATGCCATAGAAAGGCCTTTAGAACCTGATCTCATTGTTCCTCTCCAGTTTCATCTCTCTCTAATACCTTTCTTATATCCTGAGTTCCAGCAGAGCCACATCATTTGCAGTTTTGTGCAAATACCACACTCTTTCACCCCTATTACTTAGCTAATATAACTGGAAAGATCTTTCCCACCTTGGCCACCTTGTAATCCTTCAGTGCTGTCAAGTCCTGTGTGAAGATTTTCCTATGAACTTGCTGTCTCTCACTGTAACTTTCCATCTCATTCCTTTTTTTTTTTTTTTTTTCACCAGCATTATAAGCTATACACACATCTGTCACCTACTTTTACTTTATTGGCTTCATTTCTGTCATGCCTGTTTCCCTTTGATAGTTTACATTCTTTATTGGTAGAGACTATGTTTAGGTAGAAAACTGTTCACTCACTCTTTCATTCAATGAACAATCAAATGCCCAGGCATTGTGCTGGGTATTGAAGAATACAAAACTGAATCAAACATGGTTCCCAGCTGCAAATATCTTATATCTGGGATTAAAGAAATAAATGGATGGAGAAGTAAGAGAAAAAATCAAGATGATGCTATGTCATAGAATTGTTTTTAAGGTTCAAGTAGGAAGACATAGTGGACATTTGACTTCAAGAAACTGTGAAATCTACATAAAAGGAAGAACATACCATGCTTATCGATAGGAAGATTGAACATTGTGAAAATGTCATTTCTACCCAAAGCAAGGTAGACATTCAATACAATCCCAATCCAGATCCCATTAACATTCTTTAAGGCTATGGAAAAACCAATCACTAATTTTATATGGAATGGGAAGAGACCTGGGATAAGCAAAGCACTAGTGAAGAAAACAAAGTAGGAGGTCTCACACTCCCAGATCTCAAAACCTATTATACAGCCACAGTAATCAAAACAACCTGGTATTGGTACAACAAGAGACACATAGACCAGTGAGAACTCAGAAATAGATCCATCAATCTATGGTCAGCTGATCTTTGGCAAAGGGCTGAAATCCATTAAACGGAGAAGAAGTTATCTCTTTAACAAATGGTGCTGGCAAAACTGGTTATCCATTTGCAGAAAAATGAAACAAGATCTGTATTTCACACCATACACAAAAACTAACTCCAAATGGATCAAAGACTTAAATGTGAAACCTGAAACTATAAAGTTTCACAAGGAAAAAATAGGGGCCCTCATTTATGGCATAAATAGACTATCAAGCATAACCCAAAATGCACAAACAGCAGAAGATAAACTAGATGAATGGGACCTTCTAAGAATTAAATTTTTATGTGCTTCAAAATACTTCTTCAAAAGAGTGAAAAGAGAACCTATAGATTGGGAAAAAAATATTCAGCAATGACATATTTGACAAAGGGATTTATCTCTAAAATTTATAGAAAACTCCAACACCTCAACAACAAAAAGATGAACAATCCAATTTAAAAGTGGTCAGAAGATATGAACAGACACTTCACCAAAGAGGATATTCAGGTGACCAACAAACACATGAAGAAATGTTCACAATCATTAGCTATTAGAGAGAGGTGAATCAAGACAGCAATAAGATACCATCTTGCCCCAGCACTAATAGCAAAGTTCAACAAGATAGAAAATAACAAATGCAGGCGTGGATGTGGAGAGATTGGGACACCCATACACTGCTGGTGGGACTGTCAAATAATACAACCACTGTGGAAAGCAGTATGGTGATTCCTTAAAAAGTTGGAATTAGAAATATCATTTGATCTAGCAATCCCTTTACTAGGTATATATCCTAAGGAAGTGAGAGCCAGGATAAGAACAGATAAATGCACACCTGTGTTCATTACAGCACTATGTACAATAGCCAAAAAGATGGAAACAACCTAGGTGACCATCAACAGAAGAATAGATACGTACACATATGGTACATACACACAATAGAATATTGTGCAACCCTAAAGAATAACATAGAATCTGCAAAACACCACACAGTGTGGATAAAATTGGAGGACATTATGCTGAGTGAAAGAAGTCAATCACAGAAGGACAAATATTGTATTAGTTTATTATTATAAAAAGTCAAGGGAAAGTTTATATACAGAAGGAAACTTTCTTTGTTGATTCCCAGGGGTGGGGAGGGAGGGGAGGGAACAATGCAAAAATTAAAAATAATAAAAACAAAAAAGAAGACATAGTGGACAATTGATGTTGCTTTGGCTTCCCGACGCCCACTCCTCCCATTTCCTGATAGTGCTCGATTTTCGTTCGGGGAATGGCCTCACCCAGTTGTTCCCAGGCTTTCCCAGCCCAGCAGCAGGCATATGATCCAAGCAAGGCCAAACAGACTCTTTACTCCTTTCATTACCTTCGGTGGATGTGTGTAAGGACAAACATTTGGGCCTTTTCCAAGCCCTACACTGAGGCCTAATAGTTCCTGCAAGGGTCCTATTTCCAGTGGTGTTATAGCCCCGATCTCCTGCCTTTCCTCCAGTTTGTGATGTTTCAAGCACAATCATGTTTCCTTTTATTCCTGTAGTTTCCTGGAGAGCTAGTTTCTTTGTCTGCAACCAATGGCTCTAACTAATACTCAGGGTGAGCAGTCACAGATGTGTAGTCAGATGTCCAAAGTCTGAGTATGGCATTTGGATTTTATAGTTAGAAGGTCCTGGTGACTTCCTTTCTGAGATACAATTTTGAGTCACATCATGGAGACTGGTTACAGATGTTCTACTAGCCAGTGGGGTATGTGAATGGGAGAAATGACATTCAAAGACATGTTTTCTCATTTTGGTTCACTGCTTCTTTTCTTGTGGTCATTTACATTCTAAAAATCCAATACATATGAGGTAAAGAGTCTGAGGAACTAGTTTCTCTGTAGGTCAAATGCATCTATTGTGAACATATGTGCCTTTTCCTATCCAGGGTCAGCAAGCACACTTTATAAGACTTTTTAAAGTACTGGTTGCCTCTGGAATATGTCTCACCTGAGCAAGTATTTTTATTGGCTAGTTTATTCACTTTGGGTTGTTCCAAGAACAAGTCAATTATTAATATGGCTTTAAAATGCCTCATGAATCTGACAAGGACATAGACAGAAGGGCTTGAATCAGCCATCCAGTCTTATTTTTCCCTTCTTGGCACTTGCACCTAATGACAGTGGCTGAAACTGTTTATAAAGAAGTTCAAATTTAATGGAGACTAAATTAACACTAAAAATTCCCATAAATTAATTACTGAGTTCCTTATTAAGTATTGATAATGAATGTGAATGGAAACAGTTTGTTCTGCTAGGTGAGTTCCCTCCCAACTGCCTACCTCAGAGACCATCAAGACCTGTCTCAAAGCTCTTCTCCTCTAGTAATATTTTCCTAATCCTACCAGCACTAGGATGTGATTTACTCTAGCCTTTGTACTGAATTGTCAAGTTCTTTGTGTTGCTTTCATAGCATTTTTTCAGTGTTGAGGTTAAAATCTCTGACTTTGGAGACAGAGCAACCTGTGTTCAAATGTTTGGCTCTTCTGCTTCAATGCTGTGTGAGTTTGAGAAAGCTCTTCACCTCTCTGAACCTCAATTTCTTCCTCTACAAATTGGGTGGAATAACTACCTCAGAGTGGTTATTGAGGACTAAATAAGAAAATATTTGTGAAAGGTATAATGTCTGGCATGTAGTAATTAACCTAATTATTGATTAATGTTTTTGGTGTTTATTATTTATATATTTCTCATCACTGATATTTATCAGAGCTGTCTTTAGAAAACTTACCAAAATCAATTATATTCTTATTTATTTGTTTTACCCCCTAGGAGACTCTAAGTTTCCTTTTTGTTTATTTATCATTGTAGCCTCGGTGTCTAACACAGAACAGGGCTAATATTTGTAGAATTAGTTTTTGCTACTGCTGTTATATTATCCTATATTGTACCTTATACTATTACTGTTCTAAACTATGAGATCAGAATTATTCACTTATGCATCCTGAACACCCAGCACAGTATTTAGCAGAATGTAGGAACTAACACTTCTTCTTTGTTTAAAGACATGAATAAAAAATGAAGGTGCATTTCTCTAGATAGTCCTTTTAAACAGAAACTTTCTTAATGGCAAAGATTGTGGCTTATTCATCTTTGTATCTATGGAACCCAACAGGTATCCAGTAAACATTTACAGAGTTTATTGTTAATAATTGTGGAAGGGATTTGGGACTTAATTACAGAATTGCAGTGAGCTGAGTTCATTTCTACTAGCCCTTCTATTTTTTGTCCGACCTAGTTTATTTCTAGTCTCTATTGTGGAAGCTGGCATGAAAATCTATCAACAGGAAGAAAAGAAGGATTATCTCAATCAGAATAAGTTATTATTCCCAATAAGATCCAACAACAGTCTTTCCTGCTCCTGCTCAGCTGCCACAACTGCATCATAGCAGGTGGGAGAACTAAATCACATTGAGTTCCTGTTCTCTCACCCGTAGTGGATTTGTTTATGCCAGTGAAAATGAGCATCAAGGGCAGACTTGAAGGGAACAGAACCCACATAAGGGAAGGGAAATAGGCAGCCCTAGAGGAGGGACTGGCTTTAGTTTGGAGTTGTGGCTTTTCCAGGTGTTAACAACTTACATGTGACTGATGAGATGTTTGTTTACATCTATATATTAACTGTGTATTAACCAGGTGTTTGGGGAAAATTTCAAAAGAAAGGGAGTCAACTGTGAGAAATATGATTAATACATTCCTATTTAACCCCCTACAGCTAGTCTAGACTGGAACTATCTGAAACGTTTCATGATACCACAACCTGAGAGTCACAAGAGATAAAGACAGACCCAAGATCAAGCCCTGAACCTTAGGGCAGGTAACAAAAACAAAAAACAAAACGAAAAAAACACTGCCATGGAGTTGATTCCAACTCATGGTAACCCCATTGGGTTTCCAAGGCTGTAAACATTTGCCTCATTTTCCTCATATGGAGAAGCTGGTGGGTTTGAACCACTGACCTTCTGGTTAGCAACCAAGTGCCTTACCCACTATGCCACCAGGGCTCCTTTGGGCATGTATAGTGTTGTATTTAGGGAGCTCTCGTAGCATAGTGCCTAAGGCACTTGACTGCTAACCAGAAGGCTGGTGGTTCAAACCCACCAGCCACACATCAGAAGGAAGGTTGGGCAATCTACTTCCATAGTGATACTGCCTTGGAAACCCAAGGAGGGGTCACTATGAGTAGGGTCTGACTTGACAGCACATAACAACAGTATTGTATTTATAATTAAGACCCAGATAGGTTTTGTGACTTTCCCTAAGTCATACAGCTAGTAAAGGTCCTTTGTAGTCATTCCAGGACCTACTAGCATTGGGATTACAATTCAAGTCTCTGTATTGTTGAGGTTGCCCTGTGCATAACTGTCCAACCAAGGCAATTAGAGTGATAGCTATAACCCCATTATTATTCCACTGGTCAAACAGATGCCCCATCCATACATATATTGATTGTGAACATTTTTGTCCAAAGTTAAATAATAACAGCAAAGTCCAGGCATCTAATTTTTGTAGTGACTTTTCCCCACTGTCATGGAATGTAATTGGTGGTATCTTGGCAGGAGAGAGTTGGACAGGTACTAAGCATTAACATGGGGGCAACAGGGCCATTTCCTAAGTAAAGCAACCAGAGGAATTCTTCTAGACTCTGAGATAACTCCTATAAAATCAGATTTATCCTCTCCTTGCTACACTAGACAATGAGTCAGAAAACAGTTTGTTGGAGGAGAGAGGGCAGCTCAACTAGCTGGTGTTCAAAAAGACCCAAGACCCATGTATATATACAGCCAGAACATAACAAGGCAACAAAAAGGAACAAATTATCAACATAACACAACATGGATCAATCTATAGAGATTAGGTTGTATTAAAGAAACCAGACACACAAAAAGTACATACTCTATGATCCCATTAACTTGAATTTAAAAATGAGGAAAAATAAGTGAGAGTGACAGAGTTAGAAAACTGGGAGTGGGGTGGAGATTTATGGTTGCTGACTGGGGTGGGAATGTGGCTATGTTAGAGTTATAGGAATATTCTGTATCTTGGTCTGGCTGGTGAGCACTTGAGTGTTTACATGTGTAAGCAAACATTGTGCTGTGTACTAACAGTGCACTTTATGAATCCCTGTATTCAGCAATTTGGAGTTTGTTTTTAAAGATAGATTTTTGTTTTCTTTTTTCCATGAAGAAATATAAAAAGGTCTCTTCAGTGAACAGATCCCACAGTAGTGTTACTGTCAATAAGAAATTGTATTTGGATTTAGATGCCTGGAGGCTGGGTTATATTTATGGTTATCAGAAAATTGTTTCTGAGGAAAGCCAACCCCTACTAAATTAGTAATCAGTCTCTGACTGGTGAAGCTGAAGGTAGACTATGAGTCAAATAAAACTTATTTTGACAGGATCAAATCATATTGACGTCTCAGTAATTGTCTCTGTGCCTCATTAGTTAGAATGGGAAAGATTCTAGCACATGATCAATCACTGAAGCTCACTCAGAATCATCCTGTACAATGTGGAATCCTTGTACTAAAAACACAATGATGCTCATTAATTCAGGAGGCAGCGGATGCTTATTTATTTATTTTTTCTCCCAAGCATGTGGTTTGATTTTTCCTTTGATACACAACTTATGGCCAAAGACAAAGAAAATTATTCTTAGCAACATAGTAATAATTTATAAAATAATTATCAGCAACATTATGTAGATTTAAGACTCTTCCCCCCTGCACATCATTTTTTTTCCTACTTTTGAATGTGAGTAATAAAATACAAAGGGGAAAAAAAAGTAAGATAACAAAAATTTATAACTCATTAATTTGAAAACATGCTGATATTTCTTAAGGACAGAACAACTTTGCTAGAAAATGCCTTGTTATGTGCCGTCGAATCAAACCCGACTCATAGCGACCCCTCCTTTGTTTTCCGAGGCAGTATCACTATGGAAGTAGATTGCCTCATCTTCCTTCTGAGGAGTGGCTGGTGGGTTTGAACCACCAGCCTTCTGGTTAGCAGTCAAGTGCCTTAGACACTACGCTACCAGAGCTCCCAGAAAATGCCTTAATACCTTTATATAGTTCTCAAAACAAATGAGTGTATGGTGATGGAAACATTAATGTGTTTAAATCGCCAATTCTCTACCAAATTTAAATTTTCAGCATTTATTATATACTTTGGTTGTTTAGAAGAGAGAGGGGGAAAAAAAAAAGATTGGTAGGATTTGACTTAATAACAACCAGGTAAAAGAAGGAATATGTTACTAGTGCAGACCTTTTCTCTTCAACATAAATTCACGTGGCAGAATGCATTGGAAAACTCACTGGGAGATGATCTGGGGTAGAACACCAGAATTTGCTGGAAGGTTGTGCTGAGTGCAAACCTGAAGACAACATCTTACTTAAAATGCCCAGGAAACCTGTTTTCTTTCAACTTAACCTAATAAGATGTGAAAGCAAAGATCATTTTGTAGCTAACAGTTTGCAGCAGCCTCTTCCATGACTCCAGTGTTATTCAAAGAGGAAGCTTTCCCATCCTCCTCAAAAGCATAGAGGGAAAGAAAATGAAAATGCTTTTTCTTAAGAGGAGAAATGTGAAACTGTAGAAATGCTAAGAAAACAACAGTATCTTTTGCCCAGTGAAGAGGTTGTTGGTGCTTCCTCAGGTCTGTGTCCAATTCCTTGCATGTTTATAAGCAAAGAGACCACAATTGCATTGAGGTTATGATGCAATGAAACAATAAATCACTGTGAAGGTAATTCTTCACTGTTCTTGGATAGGAAAAAAAAAAAAAATTAGATGGGGTAAAATCCCACCCTTATTTTACAAATGAGAAACCTGAAATCAGAAAGGTAGTTACCTGCTCATGGTCATCCTATTACAGTGACTCTCAAAGCATCCCTCCTAGACTAGCAGCATCACATCACCAAGAACTTGTTAGAAATGCATATTTCCTGCTCAACCCAGACCTACTGAATCAGAAGCTGGAGGGAGGGGGCAAGAATCAGTGTTTTAGCAAGACTTCCAGCTGATTTCTGATGTAGCTAAAGTTTGAAAACCATTACCATATTGACAATGGTGGTTGTTAGGTGTTGTTTAGTCAGATATGACTCATAGTGGCCTATGTATCAGAGTAGAACATCCCCATAGAGTTTTCTAGGCTGTAATCTTTACAGAACAGATTGCTAGGTCTTTTCTCCTGCTGAGCTGCTGGTGGGTTACAGTTCATGATTTTACGATTATAAGCAAAGTGTTTAAACACTGCACCACCAGGGCTCCTTCATGTTGTATATTAGTAAGTATACATGGATTTCAGTAGGAGTTAGGCATTATTGCCTTCTGTAACTCTTTAAAAATGAGGTTTGGTGGCACAGTTCCTAAGGTATTTGCCTGCTAACCAGCAGGTTAGCTGTTCAAACCCGCCAGACACTCCATGGATAAAAGATGGGGTAATCTACTTCTGTAAAGATTTACCAGTGTGGAAATCCAATGGTAATCGCTATGAGTCAGAATCGACTTGATGGCAGAGAATTTGCCTTTTTTTTTTCTTATGATTCTTTAGGCAACAACACTTTTTCAGGTTTCTTCTTTTTCAAACCTTTCATATCACTTTTAAGCCAGTCTGATATTACTTACTTTCCTCAATGCTGTTGCTAATGTCTCTCTATCACAAAACACTTAAAGGCTGGATAGGGTAGAGGTGTATTAAACCAGGTGCTTCACTTCCAGGTAAGGACACTAAGATGACAGGAGATCCAGTGCCTTCACTGGGGTCAACAACTAATAACAGGGCAGAGGTACATATGAAAACTGGGATTCCCAATTGTAAGTCCTGGTTCTTTACAACTGATGCACCATGCCATTTACATTGAAAGGATTCTGAAGCTTCAAAGAAGCAGGAAGTCTAGCACTGTGATTCTAAACACCTGGAGGCTATTTAGTGTCACTTTCCGATACATAAAATAGTGCCTAAGGCACTTGACTGCTAACCACAAGTCTGGCGGTTCAAACCCACCAGCCACTCCTCGGAAGGAAGATGAGGCAATCTGCTTCCGTAGTGATACTGCCTCGGAAACCCAAGGAGGGGTCGCTATGAGTCAGTCTGACTCGATGGCACATAACAACAACAACAACAACTCCCCACTAAGGTGAGGGAAAAATTAAGAGGCTAATGCTAACTTTCCAAAGAAGAAATGCATTATTTGAATGACCATAAATTACCAGCCTGCTTATTGTATTCTATGCCATAATCTTTTTCAGAAATCAAAATAAAATACTATGTATCTGTAGATGCAATTTATTTGAGTCAATTCTGACTCCTAGAGACCCCATCGGTATCAGAATAGAACTGTGCTCCAGAGGGCTTTCAGTGGCTGATTTTTCAGAAGTAGATTGCCAGGCCTTTCTTCTGAGGTACCTGTGGGTGAACTCAGACTTCCAACTTTTTGATTAGCATCTGAGAGTAGTAACACTGTGCAGCACCCACCATTCCTATATTTGTTGATAATTGAAATCTAATACCACCAATTTTTGATCCTTACTATGGGGAAAATATTTTAGCCTGTGTTTATTTCCTGATAGACCTGTTTATGTAGTAAGAGGCATATCACATTTTCTTATGGTTCTATTATATTAAAATAAACCTTTGAATCATGGAACCTTATTGCTCAAATTGTTGTTGTTGTTGTTACGTGCTGTCGAGTGGTACCCGACTCATAGCAACCCCTCCTTGGGTTTCTGAGGCTATATCACTACGAAGTAGATTGCCCAAACTTCAAAGGGCAGTACTTAATCATCTACTTCAATTACCCTTATAAAAGAGAACAGTCACAGAGACACATAGAGGGAAGGTGGCTATGTGTTGATAGTGTTATGCTGCCTAATCCAAAGAAGGCCTGGCACTATAAGAAGCTGAGAGAGACAAGAAAGTATCTTCCCTTAGAGACCTGGGTGAGAATATGACCTTACTGATATCCTGAATTCATAGTAGTTCCTCCAGAACCATAAGATGATAAGTTTTTTTTCTTAATCCACACACCTCAGGGTACTTTGTTACAGTAGCTCTAAGTAGGATACTAATTCATGTTGCTTTGAAAGGGTTTCTTTGAGGATAAAATATCTACAATACAAACTCTTTGTCATTGGTTTACCACTGAGTAGCCAAGAGCTAGGGCTTATTTTCTTGTATAGAGTTAGGAAATTGATATCCTGTTTTTCAGAAGGGAATCCTCCTTACTCAAGATAGAAATATTAAAGAAAGAGAGCCAACCATTTCTTCATGTAGCTTAGAACAAAAGGTAAAGTCTTTTTTGGCCAATCCTCTAGGGTGTTTCTCATATGGAGTTTCCTAAAACACAAAGTAAAATTGAAATGAATGCTTTAAAGTCAAATTCCAAAATACAATATATTTAGTAATTACTATAACAGGCAACATCCCATTTCAGTTTTGACACCTTCCAATGTTCCTAGATTCTTACTTCATACATTCCATGTTCTGATTATTAATGGATGTTTGCAATTGTTTCTTCTCATTTCGAGTCATGCCACATCAGCAAATTGAGGTCCTAAACACTTTACTCTATACATATCATTAAGGTTGGCTCTGCTCTGAGGAGGCAGCTTTTCCCGAGTCATATCTTGGGTGCCCTCCAACCTGAGGGGCTCATCTTCCAGCACTATATTGGACTATGTTTCAGGGCTACTTGTAAAGTTTTCCAATAATATACCAGACAGTCTTTCACTGCTATTCATAGGTTTTCATTGGCCAATTCTTTGAGAAATGGATGACCTCTTCCTTCTTCCAAGTCTGTTTCAGTCTGGTAGCTCTGCTGAAACCTGTTCACCATGGGTAACTCTGCTGGCATTCGAAACACCAGTGATATAGTCTCCAGCCTCACAGCAACATACAAGCCACAGTATGACAAACTGACAGACAAGATCATCTCCTTCAACTGTTCCAAACCACTTTCTCACTTACTGGTCTCCCTTAGCTGATCCAAAACCACCACTGGCTTGCTTCTTGGTCTCCTTTAGCTGTTCCAGAACCACCACCGGCTCATTAAAAGGACAGAAAAGGAAAAAAAAAAGACCAAAACAGATGTCAGAAAAGACTCTGAAACTTGCCCTTGAACGGAGAGTAGCTAAAGCAAATGGAAGAAATGATGAGACAAAAGAGCTGAACAGAAGATTTCAGAGCAGCTCAAGAAGACAAACTAGAGTATTATAATGAAATGTGCAAAGACCTGGAGTTAGAAAACCAAATGGGAAGAACATTCTCGGCATTTCTCAAGCTGAAAGAACTGAAAGAAAAATTCAGTCCTCGAGTTTCTGTATAGAAACATTCTATGGACCATATATTGAATGATGCAAGAAACATCAAAAGAAGAGGGAAGGAATACACAGAGTCACTGTACCAAAAAATATTGGTTGATGTTCATCCATTTCAGGAGGTGACATATGATCAAGAACCAATAATGATATTGAAGAAAGAAGTCGACGATGCACTGAATGAACTGGTGAAAAAACAAGCCTCCAGGAATTCACGGAATATGCATTGAGATAATTCAACAAAAGGGTGCTGCACTGAAGGCACTCACTTGGCTATGCCAAGAAATTTGGAGGACAGCTACCTGGCCAACTGGAGGAGATCCATATTTGTACCCATTCCAAAGAAAGATGATCCCACAGAATATGGAAATTATTGAACAATATCATTAATATCACATGCAAGTAAACTCTTGCTGAAGATAATTCAAAAACAGTTGCAGCAGTATATTGACAGAGAACTTCCAGAATTGCAAGCTGGATTCAAAAGAGGATATGGAATGAGGGATGTCATTGCTGGTGTCAGATGGATCTTGGCTGAAAGCAAAGAATACCAGAAAGATGTTTACTTGTGTTTTAGTGACTATGCAAAAGCATTCGATTGTGTGGATCATAACAAATTATTGATAACATTGAGAAGAATGAGAATTCCAGAACACTTAATTGTGCTCATGAAGAACCTATACATAAACAGGAGGCTGTCATTTGAACAGAACAGGGACACTACATGGTTTGAAATCAGGAAGGGAGTGCATCATGGTTGTATACTTTCACCATACTTATTCAACATATACTGAGCAAATAATCTGAGAAGCTGGATTATATGAAGAAGAACGTGGCCTCAGGATTAGAGGAAGACTCATTAACAACTTGTGATATGCAGATGACACAACTTTGCTTGCTGAAAGTGAGGATGACTTGAAGGACTTATTCATGAAGACTGAAGATTGAAGTGTGCAATATGGGTTACACCTCAGTATATAAAAAAATCCTTGCAACTGGACTAATGAGCAGTATCACAATAAATGGAGAAAAGATTGATGTTGTCGAAGATTTCGTATTACTTGGTTTTATAATCAACACTAATGGAAGCAGAAGTCAAGACATCAGACAATGTATTGCATTGGGCAAATCTGCTGCAATAGACCTTTTTCAAATGCTGAAGAGCAAAAAATATCCCCTTGAAGACTAAGCGTAGTGCCTAAGGCACTTGACTGCTAACCAGAAGGCTGGCGGTTCAAACCCACTAGCCACTCCTCAGAAGGAAGATGGGGCAATCTACTTCTGTAGTGATACTGCCTCAGAAACCCAAGAAGGGGTCACTATGAGTCAGGTCCGACTTGAAAGCACATAACAACTCAAGCCATGGCGGCATAGTGCCTAAGGCATTTGACTGCTAACCAGAAGGCTGGAGATTCGAACCCACCAGCCACTCCTTGGAAGGAAGGTTGGGCAATCTACTTCCATAGTGATGTTGTTGTTGTTGTTATGTGCCATTGAGTCAGACCTGACTCATAGCAACCCCTCCTTGGATTGCCGAGGCAGTATCACTACGGAAATAGATTGCCCAACCTTCCTTCCAAGGAGTAGCTGGTGGGTTTGAACAGCCTACCTTCTGGTTAGCAGTCAAGTACCTTAGACATTATGCTACCACAGAGGGGTCACTATGGGTCAGATCTGACTCTATGGCAGTGGGTCATACGCATGTGAGAGCTGGATAGTGTATAAGGGAGACTGAAGAAGAGTTGATGCTTTTGAATGTGGTGTTGGTGAAGAATGCTGAAAGCACCATGGACTGCTAAAAGAACTAATAAATCTGTCCTGGAAGAAGTGCAGCCAGAATGCTCCTTGGAAGTGAGAATGGCCAGACTTTGTCTCACCTGCTTTGGTCATGTTGTCAGAAGGGACCATTCACTAGAGAAGGATATCATGCTTGGTAAAGTGGAGGGTCAATGAAAAAGGGAAAGGCCCTCAACAAGATGGATTGACACAGTGGCTGCAATGATTGGCTCAGGTATAGCAAGGATTGTGAGGCTAGCACAGGCCTGGGCTATGTTTTATTCTGTCGTATGTAGGGTCACTATGAGTTGGAGATGACTCAATGGCAGCTGACAACAACATAACAGACAGCAGGATTCAAAAAGCTTAAATAACTTTCTCTGCAGTGAAATGCTTAAATGCCATTTGGTCAGTAGAGTGCCTATTTGACAACATAAGGTTGGTGTTCTTTCCCCTACCCCCAGCACTAAGTTTTGTTTATTTTTCATTGTTGTTGAGAATATACAAAGCAGAACACACGAACCCAACTGTTTCTAGATGTATCATTTAGTGACACTGACTATATTCTTCGAGTTGTGTAACCATTCTCACCCTCCTTTTCTGAGTTGTTCTTCCCTCGTTAACACAAACTCACTGCCTCATAAAGACCTTATCTTTGGAGTTGCTGTTGTCACTTTGATTCCATATAGATAGTTCTTAAAAGACCATAATGATCGAGGCAGACATTTTCTTTTTAATGCATTTTATTGAAATATAATTTATGTACAGTGAAATAGACAAAACTAAAGTGACATGGGTCAATGCATTTTTTTTTCAGTGTTCCCTTCCCTCCCCTCCCACACCTGGTAATGAACAAAGTTTCCTTCCATATATAAATCTTTTCTTGACTTTTTACAGTAATGAACTAATAATACTATATTTGTCCTTCTGTGATTGACTTACTCCACTCACCATAATGTGCTCCACCTTCACCCATGTTATGTGATGTTTTGCCAATTCTACATTATTCTTTAGTGTTGCATGGTATTCCATTGTGTGTATGTAACATAGTTTGGTTATGCATTCTTCTGTTGATGGGCACGTGGGTTGTTTCTATCTTTTTGCTATTGTAAATAGTGATGCGACGAACATGAGTGTGCATATATCTGTGTTCTTGTCCTGACTCTCACTTCTTTAGGATATATACCTAGTAATAGAATTCCAGGGTCAAATGGTATTTCTAATTCCAGCTTTTTAACGAATCACCTACTGATGAAGGTTGAAGAATACAGTCTGCAGTATGGATTACATCTCAACATAAAGAAAACAAAAATCCTCACAACTGGACCAATGAGCAGCAT
>NW_006921590.1:6637813-6644557 GCF_000298275.1 Orycteropus afer afer | reverse complement strand
GTCAGAAGGGACCATTCCCTGGAGAAGGATGTCATGCTTGGTAGGGTGGAGGGTCGACGAAAGAGGGGGAGGCCTTCAAGGAGATGGATTGATACGGTGGCTGCGATGATGGGCTCAAGTATAGCAGGTATTGTGGGGCTGGTGCGGGATCGGGCAGTGTTTAGTTCTGCTGTGCATGGGGTCGCTATGAGTTGGAAACGACTCGACGGCACTTAACAACAACAACATCGAATCACCATACTGTTTTCCACAGTGGTTGTATCATTTTATAATCCTAGCAGCAGTGTATGAGAGTCCTAATGTCTCCGCATCCTTGCCAGCATTTGTTATTTTCTGTCTTGTTGAACTTTGCCATTACTGCTGGGGTGAGACGGTATCTCATTGTTGTTTTGATTTGCATCTCTCTGATGGCTAATGATCATGACAATTTCTTCATGTATTTGCTGGCCACTTGAATATCCTCTTTGATGAATTGTCTATTCATGTCTTCTGCTCATTTTTAAATTGGATTGTTCATGTTTTTGAGATGTTGGAGTTTTCTATAATTTTTAGAGATAATTCCCTTATCAGATATTTAATTATTGACAAGTATGAATTTGTTGCTGTCATTTTGTTGTGTGCTTTTTCATGGTGTTGGTTTCTTTGTTCCATATAATTTTCTGTGCTAAGCTAGTTTTGTTTATGAATTGTGTTATCACTTCCTTCATGAGCCAGACGTTTTCATACTTTAGCTGAATTATTGTTCAGTTTTAAGATGACTTCAATGGATATTTTTGATTTAAGATTTAAAGATTTTCTCAGGGCAATTGTTTCAGGGGTTCTTCAACCTTCCATGGCTGCAGCAAGTCTAGGGTACGTGAGAATTGGAAATTCTGTTCTACAGTTGTCCCCTTTTGGTCAGGACTCTTCTATGGAATCTTTGATCAAAATATTCAGTAATAGTAGCCATGCACCATCCAGTTCTTTTAGTCTCATGTCAGAGGAAGCAGTTCTTCATGAAGGCAATCAGCCAAATATTCCATATTCTCCTCATATTCCTGACTCTCCTTCCTCTGTTGCTGCAGGTGAGTAGAGACCAAATTGTCATACCTTGGTTGGCTGCTTGCAAGCCTTTAGGACCCTAGGCACTATGCAACACATTGTTGTTGTTGTTGTTAAGTGCCATTGAATTAGGAGGTAGGAAAGAAGCACTAAACATGTTATTAGGCCAGTTAACTGGAATGTCCTGTGAAACCATGACCCTACACCTCCAAACCAAGGAACCAAATCCCATGAGGTGTTTGGTTGTACATAAACAGTCTCAGCAGCTACTCTTGTTTGTTTGTTTGTTGTAAATATATCTGTCCCATAACTTTCGACAAATCAACTTTTTACAGATGCCAAACTTATCGACAGCATTTATAATGATCAGCTCATGCACTACCCTGAATCAATGTGATTTTTCTTTTAAATTTTTTATTGTGATTTGGGTGAAAGTTCCCAGAGCAAATTCATTTTCCATTAAATAGTTCATACACATTTTGTTTTGTGACACTGATTATAATCCCTAAAATGCAACAACTCTTCCACTTCCTCACTTGGTTACCCTTTCCCTGTGTCCTTCTTTCCTAAGCATCCCTATTTTCTGAGCTTTCTTCCTGGGCGAATGCTGCCCTTCTGATCTCCCATGGTTGATTGTTCTAGGACTTGTACTTCCCTGTTGTAGTTATCCAACACACAGGCCTGTCTATTTGGCTGCAAGTTAAGCCACAGGAGTGAGTTCAATTCCAGGGCCAAAGCATGACTAAGGGCTGTAGTCTTGGGGGTTTAACCAGTCTCTTTCAGACCAGTAAGCCTGGTCTTCTTTATGATTTTGAGTTTTGTTCCATATCTTTTCCCACTCTGTCCAGGATCTCTAATTTTGGTATCTTTCAGAGTGGTTGACAGTGGTAGCCAGGCATCATCTAATACTTCTGGTCTCACGATTGTGTAACCTGAAGTTCCCATGGTCCACGAGTCTCTTAGACTAATAGTTTCCATGTGTCTTTAATTTTCCTCACAAATGTATGTGATTTCTTCCATCATCGTTTAGCCCCTTTTTCCCCCTCCTTCCTGCCTGGTAAAGGAGTTCTGGTGGCACAGTGCCTAAGGCATTTGACTGCTAACCCAACAGTCACTCTGCGGAAAGAAGATGGGGCACTTTACTTCTGTAAAGATTTACTGCCTTGGAAACCCAACCTGGGTAGCTATGAGTTGGAACTGACTCAGTGGCAGTGAGTTTTCCCAATGCTGGTAAGCACTAATAAACTTTAGTCTCTGTAAGTTTACCTTTTTTTTATTTTTTATTTTTATTTAAGTGCAGTCATACAATATTTGTCCTTTTGTGATTGGGTTATTTCACTCAGCGTAGTATCATCTTGGTCCATCCATACAGTAGCATGTAGCAAAGTTCATTTCTCCTATTGGTTGAAAAGTATTCCATTGTACATGTATATCACCTTTTGTCTATCCATTCATTTTGATGGGTATTTAGTTTGTTTCTACATTTTGGCTATTGTGAATAGTACTACAATGACTATTGGTGTACTAGTCTCTGTTTTCAAGTCTTTTGGGTATATGCCATTTTTTCTTGATGGTCCCATGGCATAATCATAACCCATATGACATGTTTATCTTACTCGAATGATTAATCACCTTGCACTACTCTTTCGTCTTGAAACTAGTACTTGTCCTGCTGTGCAAATGTACCTATCTACTCATTAGTCTGTCAAAATGTCTGTAAACATTACATTTCTTTTTTAAAAGCAAATATATAATTTGTGGAAATAATTTTTTAAAAGATTCCCTCACAGCTTCTTTCTGCAAGAATTTTGATAAATGCAACTGTGTTCTCAGGTTATAGTAGTTCCAGCTAAGTGCTGTGATTTAAATTATCTGTTAAATTTTGTGAAAATTACTCTGTTGGCTGAAATAGAAGTCATGATATACATACACACACACACATACACAGCCATATGTGTCTCAATGTTTTGCAGACAGTCATGCATCCTGGATATTTTTAGCATGTGCTACCCTGTATTATGGAGTTCAAATGCATTTCCTCTTCTACCTGGGAATTTCCCAAGATCCTATTTTTTTCCTTTCGCTTAATAATAAAACTTCACAGAATGTTGGGCAGGAGATTATACAATGAGTTTTTAAGTTGAAGAGAGATAATATTTATAACTACACAGAAACGTTTCCCTTAGATTTGTTATGTTGAAAATGCTGTCACTTTTTGCCCCCATCACATGCATGTGCCCTTTCCTTCTCCATTTATTCATGTGCTACTTTTCATCAACCTAACAGGACTCATTTACTAGCAGTGATATTCCTCTTGGTGTTCTATGATTATGAATAACAAAAGAATTTTCACCTCTCAAGGTAATTTTTTTTCTTTTTAGTAAAAATTTCATTGTAATACAATGTTCGTATAAAAAAACCTGCACAATTCATAAGTGTATACAAAAGAAAAAACAACGCCACGGCCATTGAGTCTATTCTGACTCATAGCAACCTGTACTGGGTTTCCAAGGCAGTAAATCTTTAAGGAAGTAGATTGCCTCATCTTCCTTTTGCAGAAGGTGGGTTTGAACCATCTACCTTTTGTTTGGGAGCACTGGTGGTGTAGTGCCTAAGGCATTTGACTGCTAATCAGAAGGCTAGCATTTTGGTTAGCAGTCAAATACCTTAGGCACTGTGCCACCAGAGCTCCTCTTAAGTGTATAGCTCAGTTTATTTTGACAAAGTGAACATACTTGAGCAAACATTACACAGATAAGGAAATAGAAAAACAAATGCACCACACAAAAAAAAACATCCTTATGCCCTTCTTGTTACTAACTCCCAGTCCTGACTTCTAATTCCATGGATCAGTTGCTTTTGATCATTTTATAAATGGAATAATGTAAGAAGTCCTCTTCTTTTTTGTTCAAATTTTCATTTGTTAGATTAATTCATTTATTTTCCTAAAACATTAACTGACCATTTCATTTTGCCATAAAATATTGCATTGTTTGACGAAAAGACAATTAATTTTCCATTCCATCCCTAATAGATACTTGGGTTGTTTTTTGGATTATTGTGTGTGTGTGTGTGTGTGTGTGTGTGAATTACAAATAGTGCTACTAAGAATGTTCTGGTACGTGGTTTTGGTGAACATACATGGATTTTTGTTGGCAATATCTGTAGTCCCTGGTGAGTCCTTGGTGGTGCAAAAAGTGGAAAATGTTATAACACGAGATAGTACTGATAGTTTTCTAGAATGGTTATACCAATTTACATTCACCCCAACAGTGATAAAAAGTTGTAATTGTTCCCCCCAATTGCCAAAGCTTGATATTGTTAATCTTTTCATTTTAGGCAATCTGGTGGTTGTGATTTTTTGATTACTAAACAGGTTGAGCACTTTTTCACATACTTATAGGCTGTTTGTATATCCTCTCTGTAAAGTGATTGTGTAAGTCATTTGCCCATCTTTCTGCTCAATTATTTGATAGTTTCTTCCTTATTGATAGGAATTAATATATACTGAAAAAATACTTTCTTGAATTTTTGTATTGTAAATATCTTCTTCCACTCTGAAGTTATTACTTTTTTTAATCTCTAGTAAGATCCTAGTAAAGACACTAGTAAGTGTCTTTTAATGAGAAATTCCTTATTGTAATAGTTTAATTAATTTTTGTTTGTAGCTATTGAGTTTTGTTTCCTGTGAGTTTACAAGTCATTTTGAATACTAACATTCTGTCTAGCCACATTGCTAAATTCATTTTTTAATTCAAATATTGGGTAGATGCTTTTAGATTTTGTATGGAAAGGATAACAGTTTTAATATGTCCTTTATAGGTCTTATGCCTTTTATTTTTTTTTTCCTAGACTTATCATACTGGCTAGAACTTCTGGTTTAAAGAGGAGGCAGTAATATTCAATTTTCAATGTCAAGTCAAACATTTTCAGTATTTCCCTATTAAGTATGATGTTTAGTAAAGAAGTTTTTGTAGATATTCATTATAAGATTAAGTAGTTACTTCTCTATTATGGATGGGTAATTACTTCTACATATATTTTAACCTGTATTATATTTTTGTTGTTGTTCAAATTTTTGTTTACATACATATTTACCTTTTCCTTTGTTCTTTATTCTTCCTTATGTTTTCATTTTTCACCTGAGATAATTTCATTTTGATTTAATGGATTTCTGATGACAACCCTTCTCTCAGTTTTTGTTTACTTGGGAATTTCTATATTTCATTTTACATTAAAAGACAATTTCATTTCTTATAGAATTCAGTGTTGCCAGTTATTTTCCAATAACTTCTTAAAGATATTATTCTGTTTTGTTTTTAATTTCTGTCATGTCTGTTGAAAAGTCAACTGAAAATCTTATTTTTACCTCATTGTATCTTTTATTTGTGGCTGCTTTTGAGAATTTCCATTTGTCTTTGTTTCTTATTAGCCTTACTATGATGTTCTCAAGTATGGTTTCTCTGCACCTATGCTGCTTAGAGTTTTAAACACTTTTAAAATCTGAAGTGCAATGTCTTTCACAAATTTTGGGGAAAAAAATGGCCATTTTATCTCTACAAGTATTGTCACTGTCCCATTATCTCTTTTTGACCCCTGTGGGGATCCAATTACATAAAGCAAACCCTAGAATACAAAGGAGTTCTGTTCCTAAGTCTGTCTTTAAGTTGCATGTGGAACTTCCGGTAAGATGGAGGAATAGGCAGACAAGCGACACAGACCCTCTTCAACAAAGAAAAGAAAAACCAATTGACAGAGATACAGAAGATAATCCTGGAGCCCTGAGCTTTGAAAGGAATTATACAGAAGTGGATTAGGCACCAACTAGTGGAAAAACCTGAACGAAAACAGTGAGTACAGAGATGGTGGGAGCTGTGGACTGTCAGCTACTCTGATGGGACCAACAGCCTGAATATTTCCAAGTGGTGTTGGGACCTGAAAATTGACCTAAAGATTAGCCCTGGTCACCAAAGGCTACAGGGAAGACTGTGCTGGTGGCCTATGACTAGGAAGGGAAACAACAAGGAGAGAGACAACCTGAGCTGTTGACTTTCCCCTGTCCAGAGGGTGCAGCCATTTTGATTGTTTATAACTGGCAGCCATTTTGGGTATTTAAAGTGACCAAGGGTGCAGCCATTTTTAATCTTTTCAAATGACAACCATTTTGGATTTAAAGTGATAACATTCTCATTTGGATTCCAGGGACCTAAGAATAGGCTCTGTTTCCCAAGTTGGCAGGGACATACAAGAGGCTGAAAACAAGAAAGGAGACAGGTGGTGAGTGTATAAGTGCTGTCAACTAGTGACTAGAGGAGCACAGCACAGTGCCCTGCTTTTATAGATAACATACAAACAAAACAAAGAAAATGAAAATCGTGGGCAAGTCACTCCAACATACAATCACCAGTTATATAGAAATACAAAAACCTCATAATGCCTTGGAGACAACAGAGCATCGTAGTCCACACAAAGAAGCAAAATAGAGCAGGAGAAACAAGGGACCAGGGTATAGACACAAAACACATCCCTCAGGAAGATGAAGCATTGGAACTCCCTGATAAAGAATTCAGAAGAATTATATCTAGGTATCTTCAAAGGATTGAGAAACAGATCAAGGAAAACACAGACAAACCCCTAGAAGAATTTTGGAAGAAAATACAAGAACAAAATGACAAAATAAATGAAAAATTAGAAATGATTCTA
>NW_006921590.1:6626569-6637692 GCF_000298275.1 Orycteropus afer afer | reverse complement strand
TCACCAAGACATATCATCATCAAACTCATCAAAACCAAAGACAAAGACAGAATCCTGAAAGCAGCATGGGAAAAATGAAAAGTTACCTACAAGGGACAACCAATAAGACTAAACTTGGATTTCTCAGCAGAAACCATGCAGGTGAGAAGACAATGGTGTTAGGCCTGAGGCAAAAAACACATAACTGAAGGATAGCTGATATAGCAGAATCTGCCCAGACTGTAAAGTCCCAAATGCTAATGAACTTCCTCTTTAAAAACCCCTCATGCTAATGAAGTGCTGATCTGTGCTAGCAGTTAATTAGACCCCACCTTTCTCTTGGTGTCCCCACTTAGGTCCTCTGCAAGACTATAAACCCTACCCTCCCCAGCCAGGCAGCACAACTTCTCGGGTCCCTCTCAGGGACCCGTGAACCTTGCCTGGGCCCCTCTTGGGGACCTGTAAACCTCACCCAGAAGCGCAGAATAAAAACTTCTCTTTAACCCCACTTCTGTGCATCCTCTTCTCCTTGCCATGACCTTACAAAGGGGATGGTATATATAAAACCCTGAAAGAGAAAAATTTCCAACCAAGAATTATGTACCCAGAAAAATTGTGCCCCAAATATGATGGTGAAATTAGGACATTTCCAGATAAGCAGAAATTAAGGGAATTTGTTAAAACCAGACAAGCCTTCAAGAGATGCTAAAGGGAGTCCTTTGGACAGAGAAGCAACAACAGCCAACAACTAACTATTAACACACATGATGACATGATCCAGAAACCAACCCAGCTATGAAAGTATCCAAAGTAAAAAAAGCCTACAAGATTGTAAACAGGGAACCAGAGGCATCAATTGACAAAGGAGGACAACTACAAACCAAAAAGAAGGAAAAAATTGTGTCATTACAGAACTTCTAGATGGTAGGGATTTCAAGACAATACAAGATAGAATGGACTGTTCTAAACTTGGGAAGAAAACTATAAATTACAGGGTAATCTCAAAAAGAAATGAAAAGCCTTCACATCAAAATAAAAAGAGGACCAGCACAAATATTTAGCAAATACTAAAAGCAACAAAGGACATGATAACACAATTCATAAACAAAAAGCTCAGCATAGAAAATTACATGGAACAAAGAAATTGACATCATGAAAAAGCACATGACAAAAATGACAGCAACAAATTCATATTTACCAATAATTACATATCTGGCAAGGGACTTATCTCTAAGATTTATAGAAAACTCTATCGCCTCAACAGCAAAGGAATTAACAATCCAATTGAAAAACCGGCAGAAGACATGACTAGATACTTCACCAAGGAAGATATTCAGGTGGCCAGATACGTGAAGAGATGCTTACAATCATTGGCCATCAGAGAGATGCAAATCAAAACAACAAAGAGATACTGTCTCCCCACAGCACTGATGGCAAGGTTCAACAAGAGAGAAAATAGCAAATGCTGGTGTGGATGTGGAGAGATTGGGACTCTCATACACTGCTGGTGGGACTGTGAAGTGATACAACCACTGTGGAAAACAATATGCTGATTCCTTAGCTGGAATTGGAGGTACCATTTGACCCAGCAATCCCATTACTAGGCATGTATCCTAGAGAGGTGAGAGCCAGGACAGGAACAGATATATGCACACTCATGTTCATCGCAGCACTACTTACAATAACAAAAAGATGGAAACAACCTACGTGCCCATCAGCGGAAGAGTGGATGACCAAACTATGGTACAGACACATAATGGAATGCTATGCAGCACTAAAAAATAATGTAGAGTCTGAAAAACATTGCATAATATGGATGAACTTGGAGGACATTGTTGTTGTTGTTGTTTGCCGTCGAGTCGGCCCCGACTCATAGCGACCCCTCCTTGGGTTTCCGAGGCAGTATCACTACGGAAGTAGGATTGCCCAACCTTCCTTCCGAGTGGAGGACATTATACTGAGTGAAATAAGTCAATCGCAGAAGGACAAATATATTATTAGTTCATTGTTGTGGACTGTCAAGGAAAGGTTTATATATGAAAGGAAACTTTCTTTGTTGGTTGCCAGGGGTGGGAGGGGAGGGAAGGAAACACTGCAAAAGAATTAAAAAATGCATTGTCCCGTGTCACTTTAGTTTTGTGTATTTCACTGTACATAAATTATATGTCAATAAAATACATTAAAAAAGAAAAATATGTTGAATGTTTACCTAAATCAGAACAGTTATCTAATGTCATTTAGTCAAATGTTTGTCTTAGCATATAGTATGTAGTGTGCTTTTCTACGCATAAAAAATTTTAAAGGAACACTTCCAGACACACTAAAACATCTTTAAAATAATAATACAGTAGTCATAATGTTTTGATGTGTGTCACAAAGTAGCACCCATCTGTTATTATGAACTACTGTATGTACCTCAAATATTTAACATAATAGGCTATACAGAGGTTGGTTCATAACTAACTGTATGTAAGTCCAACATTCATAACCTACAGGACTACCTTTATGTATGTGTTGGATCTTTTTACTGTTTATCATATCTTTTATGCTCCTTGCCATATTTCTAATCCTTTCTACTCCCTATACTTTAGCCCTTTAGCCCTATACTTAGAATCAGTGTCTGCTGGAGGGAGCAAAGCATCTCACAGAATGGTGCCTCATGTGTCTAGTCTTCTTTTCTTAGAATTTTGACCCCTCAAGATCTGGTTACCTTACTAGTTCTCAGAATGCTTTCAAACTTTTTTTACTGGTTATAAATTTTATTCAACTTTTTTTAGTGCTCTCAGTAAGAGCGTTGCAAGCTACTCCAACATAGCCAGAAGCACAACTCCCATGTTTCTTTTAATTCAAAAATTCAATTCAGTATACATCTATTGAGCTATAAAATTCTACAATTCAATTATTCTAAGTACAAGAAGTTTCTCTCACTGAAATTATTTTCCTTCAGGGTGCATAATACAGAGTCCTTCTCTTAGCAACTCAACAAAAGTAATGAAAACTCTGTTCTTTGAACTGGTCTAACTTTGATATTTCTAAATACAAAAAGATACAGGTATAAAAGCACCAAGAGATAGAGACTAGTCAAATATATATTGTTATCTTTTTTGTTTTCTACCCAAGACAATGTAGTTCGCTAGTATTTTGCCTTAAATCACAAAAAAGTTGGAGGAAAGAAATACCTAGGTGATGACTTCAAGGTGAAGAGATATTTTGAAACTTTATTATCTCCCTATGGCAAAAAAATGGGTGATATTCATTTATAACACTTTTGCCTCACTGGAAGCAGCAAAGGACAATTCTTTTGGAGAGACAATAAATAGCTAGTAACCTCATTTCTGGTGGAAAAAAATAAAAAACATATTTTTTGAGAAAACATTATATATTCACTTTTCCTTTAGAACTATGCATAATTCATTCCAGAGAGATAACACACAAAATCTGAAGTAACTTGACTAATAGTTATAGTTTATGCCTAAAGCATTTGACTGCTAACCAGAAGGCTGGTGGTTCAAACCCACCAGCCACTCCTCAGAAGGCAGATTGGGTAATCTACTTCTGTAGTGACACTGCCTGTGAAACCCAAGTAGGGGTCACTATGAGTTGGATCTGACTCCATGGCAAGGAGTTTGGTTTTTTTGGTTTATATAAGTAAAATATATATGTGTAAACATTTTTAGAACTAGATAAAAGAAATAAGAAAATAAGAAAAAATCCCTATAATAAAAACGATCACCCAGCGATAATTGTTACTATTTTTATGAATTTTTTTTTACTTTTTTTTCTAAAAATGTATATTTAATTCTATTTCTCTATCTCACTCTTTCTCTCTCTATATATATAGTGTGTATATATATGTGTGTGTGTGTGTATACTCTCTCTCCCTCTCTCTCTCTATATATATACATATATTGCCCATCCTTGGGTTTCCAAGGCAGTATCACTACAGAAGTAGATTGCCCCATCTTCCTTCCGAGGAGTGGCTGGTGGGTTTGAACCACCAGCCTTCTGGTTAGCAGTCAAATGCCTTAGGCACTATGCCACCAGAACTCACCAGAGCTTTTATATATATATATATATATGGAGGGGTCGCTATGAGTCGGGTCTGACTCAATGGCACATAACAACAACATCTATATCTATCTATCTATCTATATTAAACAGCAAACACACATTTATATATTCCTTTGGTAAATTAGATATCACAAAAGAATAATACTGGGTCCCTCTGGCACTTCATTTTTTTCATCCAGCTTTATCCAATCATCATTATTTGGGAATATTAATCTTAAATGTATTTGCTTTTCTGATATAAAATGTTGACTTAATGATTTCATAATTCTAGCATGTTGGATATATTTTATTTAACCATCCCTCTTTGACTAGATATTTATATTTCAATTCTCCATAAACAAGTTTGTGTATAAATCTTTGTTATCACCCTTGAGTAATTCCTTAGTATAAATACCAAATGTGGAATGAGTGGGCCAACAGGTATGAACAGCTTAAAATTCTTGAGCTATATTACTGAATTATCCTCCAGAAAGGTTATAGTGATAAACAACCTCATTAGCACTTTATGAGAACACCCTTGTCAGTCATCTTTGATAAAAAATGGGCCTTTAAAAAAATGAACTTTTCCTGTATGATGAAAATTATGTTCTTGCTCATTTGAATGAAAAATTGCACATGGTGTCCCATCATACATTATCTGATTCATTATAAAGTTAAGAATATTTCCATTTTATAAGGGGAAAACTGTCTATGTATCTGTCTATATAGGAAAAAAAAAAATTCTTCTTTCCAAGAGAAATAAATAAATGCCTGCCATATATGCTTAAGAAGAGCAATATTGTGAGTTTGAATTTAGAGATCCTAGGGATAGATTTCCTTGGAAGGAAGGTTGGGCGATCTACTTCCGAAGTGATACTGCCTCAGAAACCCAAGGAGGGGTCACCATGAGTCAGGGCTGACTCCACGGAACATAACAGCAACAACAACAACAGGGACAGATTATTCTCTGTAGTGACTCATATGCAAGTTTTACTCTTTCTTTTCTCCATAATCTCAAGAACAACAACAACAAAATCTAAAGTTTTTATTTTTGAGAAATATTTTCACAATGACTGTTGCTTCCTACGAAAATGATCTTTTGTCTATATATATAATGATGAAAGAAATCATTCCTATTTTACATAAGAGGATCAAAGATGTCAGAATAGGCAGATACATTATCCAGACCCTCTACAACAAAGACGCAAAAATAGTTATGGATGACAATCCTGTATCCCAGGACTTCAAAGGAAAAAATAAAAAAGTACATCAAATACTGACGAGAGAAAGAGACTGAAAGAAAACAGTGAATAAGAAATAGTAAACTGCCAACTGGCATAATGTGACCATTTTGAATTATAATGAACAGTTTCCAATCAGAACAGGAATCAGATAACAGGCTTCACTTGCCTGGGACCACACCAGCACCCACACTGGTGATCAGGTAATAAGAGTGTTGGGAGTCAAGGACCCTACCCAGCCATACCCATTCACACATGCTGTCCTACCCACTGGGCAAGTGCCATCACCTGCCCCAGCATCACTAGTCCTATGATACATAGTAGCCAACACCTGTCCAGCCTGCATTCAGGAATTCTGCACCATCAGTGATCAGAGATTCATGCTTGCCCTCCCTTTTACTACCAAATACACCCAGGAACAGGCAGTGAACACTCCAGTATTGCCAAAGTAATGACCAGAGTAAGACATCTGCCCTGTTGCCTGGATATATTAAAACAGAACAAAACAAAGAATCAGGGTGAAACAAACCAGCATACAATCAACAAACTAATACAATAACACTACAATGTCTCAGAGACAACAGAAAACTTCAAATCACACACAAAAAAGTAGTCAAGATGTCACAAACAGGTGATCAAAATACAGGGCCAGAAAATTTTCTGAAGGAAGAAATGGTATTACAATTACCTAATAAAGAATTCAGAAAGAATTATATTTAGATACGTTCAATAGATTGGAACTTCGAAGAAGCCATAAACAAAGTCAAGGCAAACACAGATAAAACTCTGGAAGAATTAAAAAATATATATGTCCAATAAAATAATTGACTAAATGGAAAATTAGAAACCATACAAAAACTGCAAATAGAAATCCAGAAGATTAATACAAAATTTCAGAAACAGATAATGCATTGGAAAGACAGAGGAGTAGAATTGAATCAACGGAACACAGACTTAGTGAGATTACAGATAAATCTGTCAACACTAATGTGTTAGAGGAACAAACAGAAAAAAGAAAATTTTCAAATATTTGTTGGAAGAACCTCCATAACATCATGAAAGACAAGAAGATATGCATTCAAGAAGATAAACGAACTCCAAAGAGGATAGACCCCAAAAGAAAATCACCAAGACATATCATAATCAAACTTTCCAAAATCAACGACAAAGAAAGACCTGTGAAAGCAGCTCAGGAAAAACAAAAAGTCACCTACAAAGGAGAATCAAGAAGACTAAGCTCTGATTTCTCAGCAGAAACCACACAGGCAAGAAAGCAATGGGATGACATACATAAAATGCTGAAAGAAAAAAAAGTTGCAAACCAAGAATTATATATCCAGCAAAATTGTCCCTAAAATATGATGGCAAAATTAGGACATTCCCAGATAAATAGAAATTAAGGGAATTTGCAAAAACCAGACCAAGCTTGTAAGAAATGCTAAAGGGAGTGCCTCTGACAGACAACAGCCAGAGCAGACAAAAACTAGATTAAAACACATGACATCAACTGGAAATCAACCAAGATATAGTGGTATCAAAAATAAAATAAACCCACAAGACTGAAAATAGGGAACCAGAGATGTCAATTTGTAAATGATGATAACTGCAAAGCAAAAAGAAGGAATAAATGATATAGTTACAGAACTTCCCAATGGAGAAGAGGTCAAGATGATATAATGATATAACGGACTACTCTAAACTTGGGAAGATAGTAATAAATTACATGGTAATATCAAAAAAATAATAATGAAATAATAGACCTCACAAAAATAAAAAGGAAGAAAAACATAACATCTCAGTAAGCACTGAAAGAATAGCAGTGAAGGAACGGAAAAGAAATCCATAAACAAACTGAACTCAGCATAGAAAAAATACTTGACAAAGCAAGCATCAATACCACACATACACACACACACAGACACGCACAACCCCAGCAAAATGTCATCAGTAAATTCATACCTATTGATAATTACACTGAATGTAAGTGGATTAAATGTGTAAGTCAACAGACAGACTAGCAAGATGGATAAGAAAATATGACCCAACAATATGCTGTCTACAATAGACATACCTTAGACAAAAATAAGCTAAAAATTATAGGGTGGTACAAAATATATCAAGCAAATGAAATCTAAAAAGAGAAGGAATGGCAATATTATTTTCAGGTAAAATATATTGTAAGGGAAAAGCCAGCAAAAGAGACAAGGAAGGGCATTATATCATGATTAAAGGGTCAAGCAAACAAAGGGACATAACCATAATAAATGTCTACACACCCAATAAAGTGTTCCAAAGTACTTAGCTCTAACTTTAACAGAGTTGAAAAAGAGAAAAGACAACTCAGTAATAGTAGGAAACTTTAACATACTGCTTTCAATGAAGAAAAAAAAAAAAAAAAAACTAGAAAGAAATTTAACAAAGATACAAAAGCTCTTAACAACATAATCAAACAAGTAGAATAGATGTATACAGAACACTCCACCCATCAAGGCACAATATATATATATTCCTTTCCAGTGCACATGGAATTTCTCCAGAATAGACTCTATGTTAGGCCATAAAGCAAGCCTCAATAAAATTAAAAACATCAAAATATCACAAAGCATTTCCTCAGATCACAATGCTATAAAATTAGAAACAACATCAGGAAGAACAAGGAAAAACAAAATCAGATTAATAGAAACTGAATAATACCTGCTTAAAAGTTACTGAGTAATAGATAATACAAAATGAAACAAAGAAAATTCCTTGGACCAAATGAGAATGAAACACAACATAACAAAATTTTGGCTAAAGTGGTGCCCAGAGAAAAATTTATAGCAATATATGCATATGTTAAAAAGAAGAACTCAAATCAACACCTTAACATTAACAACAATTAGAAAAGAACAGCAAAAAAGCCTGTAGTCACCAGAAGAAAGGAAATAATAAAAATCCAAGCAGAAATAAATGAAACAGAAAAACAATTGAAAAACTAAACAAGACTAGAAGTTGGTTCTTTGAAAGACTTAATAAAATTGACAAACCACAGGCAAATTTAACAAAGGAAAAGATGCAAATACCACAAGTGAGAAATGAAATAGGTGATAGCACAACAGAAACCTACTGAAATAAAAGGATAATGTTTTCTAATAAATTTGAAAACTAGAGGAAATGGACAAATTTCTAGAAACACGCTACCTACTTAAACACAATCTGAGACAGAAAATTTCAACAGACTCATCATAAAAGAAGAAATTGAACAGGTCATTTAAAACTCCCAACGAAGGAAAAACCATGGCTCAGACAGCTTCACTGGTGAATTCTACCAAACATTCAGAGAAGAGCAGACAACCATACTACTTAAACTATTCCAGAACACAGAAAAGGATGGAATATCCCCAAATTTATTCTAAGAAGCATGAAAATCCCTGATACTAAAACCAAAGATATCAGTAGAAAAGAAAATTATAGAACAATATCCCTTATGAATCTTGATGCAAAAATTCTCAACAAAATACTGGGCAACAGAACCCATCAACATATCAAAAAAATAATACATCATGACCAAGTGAGGTTCACACCAACTATGCATGAATTGTTCACCATTAGAAAAACAATAAATGTAATCCACCAAATAAATAAAAGGGAAAATGACCACATGATCATATCAATTGATAATATAGAAAAGGTACTTGACAAAATCCAACACACATTATTGATAAAAATACTCAGGGAAAAAGGAGTAAAAAGGAAATTCCTCAACATAATCAAGGTCATACACCCCAAACCAATGGCCAACATTATTCTCAAGAGAAAGAGAATGAAAACATTCCTCATGCAAATGGGAACCAGACAAGGATACCCTTTATCACTACTCCTATTTGATATTGTGTTGAAAGTCCTAGCCAGAGCAATAATGCAAGAAAGGGAATAAAAGACATCCAAATTGACAAAGATGGAGTGCAATTACCCCTATTTGCAGATGATATGATCATATACAGAGAACATCCTAGAGACTCAACAAGGACACTACAAGAACTAATAGAAGGATTCAGCAAAGTGGAAGGGTAGTAGATCAACATACAAAAATCAGTCAGATTCCTTTACAGTAACAAAGAGAAACTGAAAGGAAATCAGGGAAACAATACTATTTACGACAGCCACCCAAAAGATGAAGTTCTTGAGAATAAGTATAACAACAGACACAAAAGAACTATACAAAGAAAACTACAAAACACTAATACAAGAAATCTACAAAAATGGAGAATATACTATGCTAATGGATAGGAAGACTTAGCATTGTAAAAATTACCATGCTTCCCAAAGCATTCTACAGATACAATGCAATTCCAATCCAGATTTCATCCTCCTTCTTTAAAGAAAATTTTGCGCATACTTAGCGGCCCTAATGCATGGCATAAGTACATGACCAAAGAGCAGAAGACAAACTAGACAACTGGAATCTCCTAAAATTAAATATTTATGTGCATTAATGGTTTTGGCAAAAGAGTAAAAAGAGAAAAAAAAATTTCCAAGACATATCAGACAATGGACTAATCTCTAAAATTTATACAAAGTTTCAACACCCCACCAACAAAAAAGACAATCCATTTAAAAAATGGGCAGAGGACATGAACAAAAGCTTCACCAAAGGAGACATTCATGTGGCTAACAAACACATGAATAAATCATGATCATTAGCCCTTAGAGAAATGAAAATAAAAATAAAAACAATGAGATATCATCTTACCCCAGCATTAATTTAAAATGTTTATATATATATATATATATATATATATATATATATATATATATATATACATACATACACACACACATATACACACATATACACACATATACATACACATACTGGCAAAGGTGTGGAGAGACTGGAACCCTCATATACTGCTGGTGGCACTGTGAAATGATGCAAATACTGTGGAAAATATTATGATTCTTCCTAAAAATATTGGAAATAGAAATACCAGAAATCCCACTACTATGTATATATCCTAGAGAAATCTGGGCTATGACACAAACAGCTATATGCACAACCATGTTCATTGCAGCATTATTCACAAAAGATGAAAACAATCTAAGTGCCCATCAACAGATGAATGGATAAATAATCTATGATACATATACACAGTGGAATGCTATGCAGCCTTAAAGAACATCAGTGTATCTGTGAAACACCTCATGACATGGATGAACCTGGAGAACATTATTCTGAGTGAAATTAGTCAATCACAAAAGGACAAATATTATATGAGGCCAGTACTGTAACAAGTTAAGAAAAAGTTTACACACAGAAAGGATCATTCTTTGAAGGTTACCAGGGGTAGGAGGGTAAATCACTAACTAGAAGGTATAAACCAAACCAAATCCACTGCCATTGAGTTGATTCTGACTCAGAAACTCCCAAGACTTCCAACACTATAAATCTTTATGGAAATAGATAGCCTCATCTTCCTCCTGCAGAGCAGCTGGTGGGTTTGAACCACCTACCTTCTTTTTAGCAGCCAAATGCCTTACTATGCCTTAATTAGAGGGTATAGATGTGTATTAATTTAGGTAAAGGGAACGGCAATATACAACAAGGAGGAGGTCAGCACAAATGATCAAGGGACTGGAAGACACAGGGAGGAGCACAAGAGATAATGGCAACAAAGGTGAATAATATTACATACATTAATTCTACAATAACAGTAATAACAACAACCTACAAGTGGATTAATAGATATTTAAACTGGGGTGGGAAGGTGAATGAGACTACAAAACACACACACATGTAATGTAGTCATGTGAAAGCCACTACAAATAAAACACAAATCCCTAGATGTTCATAGATGCTTGTAGGCTGAGGAG
>NW_006921590.1:6624890-6626044 GCF_000298275.1 Orycteropus afer afer | reverse complement strand
CATTTCCTTATTTCTATCAACTTCCCCCTTTCACTAGATAACTCATATTAATGACCTATTGTGTACCTGTTCACATTTTCCACTTCACTAGAATAGTTCTGCACAAAACATACACACACATAATCAAGGACCTTTTGGGTATTATGTTTCAACAACAGGATCATACCCCATGTCTTGCTTTTCTCATGAAACAGTATTTAATGAAAATTCCTCAAGCCATTTGATATAACTGCTTTTGTATTTTATTAATGACTGTATAGTACTATAGAGATATGCCACAGTTATTCATCCATTCCCCTATAAATGGCTATTCACCCTGTTCCAAATTCACCTTGTCCTGTGTCCTTACCTATCCATGCTTATATTTCTGTGAGACAAATTCTCAGGCATGAAATGTCCTGGACAAAGGTCTGTATATTTTTAATATTAATAGAGATTGCCAAATTGCTTTCAAATATAGTAGAAATCCAAATTTCCACTAACAATGTTTTTATTTCTATATACATGGAAACCTCTATGCATATATTTTCATATGTACATACACATATTTTACATCTAAAAATTATCTTTTTGGTAGAGTATAGATTTATAGTTTCAGTCTTTTTTTTTTTTCCTCTTAGATCTGTCAATAGAACATTCTAATGAAGGAGTGTTTTTACTCTCTCTTTTCTCCCTGCCATTGAAGAGCAGGTGTTCCAGTTCAGTTAAAGCACACACAGTCAAACTATAGTGTTGGAGTTTGTCCTTTTCATGGGAGGAACAAGAAGGCTTTTTGTTCTTTCTTGTCCAAAATGTCCCCTTTCTTTTGAGATGTTTATATTTCTTAGGGATTTCATTCTTTGGGGCCAATCAGGACCTTTCTCTTAGGGTGAGGTACAGCACCATGTTGATTAGAAAGCTAGCCCAGACCTAGATTGGGGTCTTGGAAAACTGACCACAGCAGCAGCTAGGGTACTACTTTCTCTTCAAGGGAATAGGAGTCCTTGGGGTATTGCAAAAACGGCAAGGAGGCCACATCTCCTGACCTCCTCTAATCCCACAAGAGGAAGGCAGAATCACCATCAATAGCCCCAGGCTTATTAATGCAAGGCCGGACATGCTACCTCCCTCCAGCCCTTTCTCCAACCATTCCTCCCAAAGCACCCACCACCTCT
>NW_006921590.1:6611745-6624440 GCF_000298275.1 Orycteropus afer afer | reverse complement strand
CATTTACAATCAGGAGCTCCTCAGTTGCTCATTCCACCACTGAGTTTACAATGACTTATGGGTAGAAAAGCCATACTAAGTAATTTACTACACTGCAGGTATTAGTTCATCAGGGTAAGGAGAGCAGACATGGATTTGTTTCAGAGTCCAAGCTAGGAATAAATTGCGTGTGTTCCCCTGAAGTATTCTTGCTACTTATTTCCCTCAGAAGTGTGGTAGCAGCAGAAGCTTGCTTTCATCACTAGGTCCTGGCCTCTGCACTCTGTCCAATAGTAACACTCACTAGCTATTAAAGCTTTAAACTAAAGAACTCCATCTGATGACATAATGATAGACATCTACCCTGGGTGGGCTCCATCTGAGCCCTAAATAAAGATAGCACTGCCAAAGAGGGCAGAGTATTTTCACACACTTGCTCTTACACAGTCTGTTTTTATTCTACTGTCATGATCTCTTTTTTCCTAGAGTATAAACTTTCAAGTTCCTCTGGAAATTATGATAAAGGGAAACCTCATGATGAAAGAAATGGTGAATAATATATTTACCTTACTGTCTGGTTACAGGACAGTTGATATGGGTTCTTGTACTTCATTTACTTCTACTTAGTTACAAAAATAGGGGGCTTCAATTTCCTCAAAGGTAAAATGATAGAACTAGAAGTGATGTTTTCTAAAATGCTCAACCATTCTAACGTTCTGTTTGACTTTTGCCATCTGGTAAATATCCTGTTGCTCAATGCCTTGAACTCATCTTCATATAGAGGTTATATACCTGTGGTCTATAAGCTCAACCTTCCACTCCCATGTGATTTTCTTTTTGATGTATGTGTTATTTTAAGAAAGTGGGAAATCAAGGTAGTATTTGAATATCAGATCTCACATAATAATCAGATTTCCTGGCTTCTCTTAAAAATCAGAATATCTGTTAACACTTCTCTTGAGGATGATGGTGTAATCCCTTTGGAAATGACAGCTTTCTTCCATGGGTGTTTCCCAAATGCTGAGGCTGAGGATTTAGTGCTATTTATCACCACATAGGTACTGTTGGTTTTCTAATGTAACATTTGCTTTGCTCATTCCCAATTTTCTGCATTTTCTCCATAGGGGGATATACTTGGGATCATTTTCATCATCTTCATTGCTGATTCTGAAACCTAAAAAAATGACGAAAGAATTTTATGCCCATGTGGACCACGTAATAAATAAACCAAAACCAAACTCACTGCCATCAAGTTGATTCTGACTCATAGCAACCCACTTTGGGTTTCCAAGGCAGTAAATCTTTACAGAAGTAGGTTGTGCAGTCTTCCTTCCCTGGAGTGGCTGGTGGGTTTGAACTGTCAACCTTCTGGTTAGCAGTCAAATGCCTCAGGCACTATGCCACCATAACTCTTTTGTAATAAATAAAGTTACAAACAAAATAAAACAAAACAAAAAACATATTCACTGCCATTGAGTCAGTTCTGACTCATAGCAACCCCTATTGGGTTTCCAATCTTTAAGGAAGCAGATTGTTTTATCTTTCCTCTGCAGAGTGGCTGGTGGGTTCAAACCACCAACCTTTTGGTTAGCAGTCAAATGCCTTAACCATGACACTACCAGAGCTTAAATAAAGTTAAGGGTAATCAAATTATCTAGATGTGACTCAATTAGAAAACAGCCAAAGTTACATACTGAGCACAGAAAATAAAATATGGACAGAAAAATTTTGTTAAGGAAAATATCTGTCTCAGATGATTTTCTATCTTCCTTTCAGCCCCTTATTGCCTGGGCTAGTAAGTTTATCTCTTCATGTTGTAGATGTTGTTTGCCTTCAAGTCAGTTCTGACTCATGGCAACCTATATGCTGCAGAAAAGAACTACTCCATAGGGTTTTTCTTTTAGTTTGTTTTGTATTTTTTGTTTGTTTGTTTGTTTACTGTAATCTTAATGGAAGTATATCACCAACCCTGTTCTTCTGCAATAACACTGGGTGGCTTCAAATTTTCAACCTTTAGGTTAACAGTTGAGTACAGACAGCCCTTGTGGCATAGTGGTTAAAGCATTCGGCTGCTAACCAAAAGATCAGTGGTTTGAACCACCCTGTGGGAGAAAAATGAGGCAGTGTGCTTCTGTAAAGATTTACAGCCTTTGAAACCCTATGGGGCCAGTTTTATTCTGTCCTATAGGGTCACTGTGAGTCAGAATCAACTTGATGGCAGTGGCTTTAGGTTTACGTAGAACTATATTATTCATTTTGTGTCATTTTGCTTGTTCCCTCCTTGGTTCCTGCAAAAACAGCAAGGAGGCCACATGTTCTGACCTCCTCTAACCTTACAAGAGGAAGACAGAGTTACCAGCAGTAACCGAAGGCCTATTCCTACAAGGCCAGCCATGCTGCCTCCCTCCAGCCCTTTCACCAACCATTCCTCCCAAGGCACCCACCACCTCTCTCCCGGGTTTGATAATTCGCTGCAGTGGCCACACAGAACTCACGGATTACGGGGTTTATTAGGGAAGCACCAAGCTACAATTTGAGTTCAGGAAAAATGCTCAGTCTCTCTCTCCAGCCCACCGTCCCTCAGCCAACAGTCTCTCACAGTCTCTTTCCCAGCAGTGCTGGTCCCTCGGGGTCTCACTCAGCAATGCGTGTCTCTTGCGTCTCTTTCCCAGCAGCACGTGTCTCGTTCAGGAGTGCATGTCTCTTTCAGCAGCATATCTTCCTCCACCAGCAGTCAGAGAGAGTTCTGCCTCCAGGAGGCCTCCCTTTTGAGCCCGGCAGGGTGGTCAAACTAGCCAATCATAGCATCAGAACTCTAAGCACCTGAGAGAGAGTGGGCACCTCCCAGAACATTGTTTTGTGCCACTCCCAACAGAAATACTCCAGGTGGACAACTTCAGCAATCAGGAGCTCCTCAGTTGCTCATAGAAAATCCCACCTTGGAGTTTACAAAGATTTATGGGTAGAGAAGCCACACTAAGTAATTTACTACATCACAGTTCCTTAGAACCATCAGGGTAGAAGGAAGCAGGGAGGTGGAGAAAGGCAAGGGAGGAAGAAAGATAAATAAAGATCAACACTGAGGGGAATGAAGCTTGTACTATGTTATATTTTGTCTTGTCAGTATATCTTCAACATCTAAGACTATTTACCAAAAAGAAGATAAAATTGTCCCATATGTGTGCCATTGATGGTAATTTCAGCTACCAAAGAATCCTCAGGTGTTTTTTTTTATTTGTTTGTTTTTCCTGCTACTGAAAGATTTGCTCCAATTCTATTCTTAGCTTTTGTAATAAGACTGTGCATTGACTAGAAGTCTTCATTTATGAAGCATTTGTCTATCTCTATGAATGTTAAAACCCAAACCTAACGTGTTGCCATCGTGTTGATTCTAACTCATAGAGACTTTATAGAACTTGGGTTTCCAAACCTATAATCTTTACAGAAATAGCCTGTCACAATTTTCTCTAATAGAGAAAGGTTACAACCCTTCAGTTAGTAGCTGAGCACTTTCACCACTGCACCATCAGGGATCCTCTTATGAATGTTAGAGTAGGAAAATTTAATTATAAGTAAGGACACCAAACCACAGTCTAAATTTAGTGTATTATAAAACAAGTAATTTCCCTTATTTGATATTTTATCTTTGCATGCGTGTGTTTTGTGTTAAAAAATGCAAGCACATCAAATTTTCTGTTAAAGTGTCTCTAGAGTTCTAAGGAATACAAATTAGAATTGCTGAAGGAGACTAGTCCATCAGAAAAATTTGAAGTAAGAATGAAAATGAAAATAAGAAGCCAAGAACCAAGACAAAACAAATTAAATGGAACTCTTGTAATAACTGCTACTTGGTAGCATAATTTGTAATAATAACTTTACCCATTCTCCTGGAAATAGCCCATCAAGCACTAACAGCAACGTTCCCAGAATAAAGATTGATTACTTATTCAGCTTTCCAAATTGTTAGCCATCTATCCAAAACCTTAAATCTGCATCGTTTCTTGGAGGGTTCCTATAGAGATGTGTTTGAAAATAAATGTTTTCATGCACTCTTACACAATTCCACACATGATCATTCAGAAGGAAGCAAGGCTAACTAGCCTGTCTGAAGGCCTGACTTTAACCTGTTTTTCAGGTGTATAACCTTTGACAATTAATCTCTCTGTGGCTCAGTTTCTTTGTCTTAACATGACTCCCTGTCTTCCCACTATCCTTTCTTCTTCCCATCATACCCCCAGTGTATTCTAACATATATCTGCATTTTAAAAATAGTCATTTATTTTATAATTTTATACAACTGTATTTTATAACGTTGTATAATTCATACTAAAAAGTTTGTATTTCTCTCTTTATTGTCTTTTTAAAATTTATTTTTAATTTTTTTCCTTTTATGGTGGTAAAAACATATACAACAAGACATTCACCAACATAACAACTTCCCTATTTGCAGCTCAGGGACATTGATGACATTTTTCACGTGTGTCACCATTATTGCTATCCTTTTCCAAAATATTCTACAACCATTAGCATAAATTCAGTGCCCTCAAGACAAAAGCTTCCCTTTTCCCTCTCCCCCTCCCCCTAGTAACCACTAATAATCTTGTTGTTGTTGTTTTTATGTGCCGTGAAGTCAGACCCGACTCATTACAACCCCTCCTTGGATTTCCAAGGTGGTATCACTATGGAAGTAGATAGCCCAACCTTCCTTCTGCAGAGTGGTACACACACACACACACACACACATATGTATTTTTTCCAACCTATCTAGGAACTTAGTCTCCCCTCTGTTCCCATCCCTGGTAACCAACAAAGAAAATTTCCTTCTATGTATAAACTTTGCCTTGACTTTTTACAATAATGGACTAATACAAGATTTGTCCCTCTGTGATTGACTTAATTCATTCAACATAATGTCCTCCAAGTTCATCCATGTTATGTGCTGTTTTGCAGATGCTACATTATTCTTTAGGGTTACATAGTATTCCATTGTGTGTATGTACCACAGTTCGTTTATCCTTTCCTCAGTTGATGGGCACTTAAGTTCTTTCCATTGCTTTGCTATTGCGAATACTGCTGTGAATGTGAATGTGCATGTATCTGTTCGTGCCCTGCCTCTCACTTCTTTAGGATATAAAAGTATGTATTTCTTAGCTGACTAGTGTAGGATGATTTTATTTTGTTTCTATTCTTTTCATCTGTTTTTCTTTGAATTACAAATTGGCTAATGTTCAAGTTATCTTGGTTTCTTTTTAAAATATTGGTTTTATTATTTTACAATCATGGAAAAGTCACAAGCATGTAATATTTTTAAAGTACAATGAATAATCAAGATAAAACTTAGGTACCCATATTCTACATTAAAAAATGTAATATAAAATATGGACTATAAATAAATTATGGTGAGATAAAGAGAAATACTGAAGGTCATTAGTGGGCTTTTACACTGATGAATTAAATGAGTGTGTGTACCAGTCACCACCCTCACATCACTCAAGATTTTAATATTAAAGCTAATGTCTGAAAATCCTCCAGAAGAGTAAGTTTCAATGACTTGTGTTTGACCCTTCTTGATATAATAGCCCTCACTCCATGCTCATGGTGCCAATGTAAATTCTCTCCATTTACTAAGTATATCTCCTCTCCAAAGAATAGAGAAAGAATCTTAGGATGTGTATATTTTCTCCCTGGACACACTGTTAAGTGGCCTTGTGTGAAGTCTCCATTTATCACCACATTTTCCAAATCCTCTACTCTGAAGAGTGGATAATATTGGTGTTTAAAGTCTGCACAGATTAGCATAAGTTCAGAGTCAAAACCTAATAGTTCCCAAAAGGTCATCTATTTCCCTTTTTCTAGAGTATAACTGTTTTGATAAATGACTTTATGTCCCTCATGAAAAAGCTAATGGAAAGAGTCACAATATACGTGTTTGGCCAAGCTGCAGGGCCCTTCCTCAAGCAGATGGTATTCACCTTCAATCAAAGAACTAGGGATCTCCAAATCAGTTTTGGTCAGAAAATGATAACAGGCTAGGCATCCTCACCACAACTTGAGTTAGATTTCTGCCCAGGCAACCTTGACTAGTTCTGCCTATACGTGTCAAACAGCATTTTATGTGGATGCCAGGCTATTTCACTTTTATATAATGTAAATGTAACCTAGTGCAGACACACACACATAAAAATTTACTTTGATTTCCCAATCAATTAGTCATATTTTCTCTGTTAGCAATAGAGATGAGGGACTTCCTCAGAACTATCAAGGAGTCCTTCTCCACAGGTTTGTAACTTAACATCTCATTTTCTGTCTGTTTGCATTCTAGGTCCATAATAAACCACAGGACTGAACATTTTTGTAAACAATACTGATGCCTTTGTGACTAAGTACCACAGCATCTTGATATCCCAATGCCTTGCCCTCTGTTTGCACTTTATGCCATGCTAATGATGATAAACTGAGTAATTGTAATGGCAGTACGTGCCCGGGTTACCTATTTACCATTTCCTCTAGCAAGCAGGGATCTCTAGATTCTTTGAATATGTGAGCAGTTAAATCCCAAAATCCATTTTGGAGGTCTGGTTCTTGTCCCTACTTCTATACCAATTACAGTATCAGTCAAGGTACCAGAAGCAAACAGATAGCATAAACATATGGGATAATTTGAAGAATTTAGTAAAGGAACAAATTACAAACATGTGGAGAGTATGTAAGTATGGGGTTTGTAGTTGCCTAGTTTGGTAGTATCAGGATGGTTTAATTGGGATTAAAATAATTGCTATTCAGAATTTCAACCTCTAGCGACTGAGATCTCAAAAGCTTGCAAGCAGCCATCTAGAGGCAATGATGGGTCTCTCCTTGTCCAGAGCAAAGAAGAATGAAGAAAACCAAAGATTCATGAAAACAATTAGTCCTAGCGACTGATACACCATGTGATCCACAGCCTATAAAACTATGAGACCAGAAGAACTAGATGGTGCCTGACTACCACTGTCAACCACCCGGAGGGGGATCTGTGTAGGAGATCCTGGATAGAGAGGGAGAACAATGTGGAACAAAACTCAAAATCATTTGGAGAAAAATAAAATGGGCAGGGGGACAGGTTTGCTGGTCCAATAGAGCCTGATGGAACCACTGAGAGTATGGCCCCTAGCTTCCCTTCAGGTCTGGAATTGAACCCACACTTGTGACTTCCAGCCAAACAAAAGACAGGCATATGAGCTGAACATTTACCTGAGGTAGATAAACTCCTTGGAGAGAACAATCATGGGAGACAGCTCGGGGGCAGGAGTGCATGGAGGGATGGACACAGGGAAGAACTATCGGGAGGAAGTGGAAAGGGAGCTGTTGCATTGGGATAAATAGTAGTCAATGTCAAGAGTATATGTGAACTACTGTATGGAAAGTGAATTTGCTCTGTAAATTTTCACCCAAATCACAATTAAAAAAAAAAAAAAAAGCATTTCAACCAATCTCTCTGTTATTACAGTATACCTCACTTCCACTTCCCATATTTCCTAGAGCCTTAAATGTTAATTCTCTTAAGATTTCTTTATGGCAACCTTTCTCTCTCCTCACATGTATCCTCCATGGCAGGCATGTGGGGGAAGTTACACTGGTTACCACTTCTCCAGTATCTGACCATGTTCAGACTCTTGAACTCTCATCAGTAGTTGGTTCCTCTCCCAGTCTGTTTTGGTTGTGCAGTAACATCTTTTTAAATTCCTTTATTGCCCTTTTACTCAGGTTTTTATATAGAGAGAAAAGACATAAATGTTGTGGTTCATTGGTCCTTCAAACTATGGGCTTTAAAAAAAAAAAAAAAGGTTTTGTTTTGGCAAATTAGCTTCCATTGTATATAGCATTTTTGTTACATATAATAGAACTGGCAATCAACATATACTTCTCATATTTCTTTAATTAATTCTATTTAGATGTCAACTCTGTAAAGACTGAGGGCACTGGAGCTTTAAGTATTTAGTTACATATCTGGAAAAGTTATACTTTGTTCAAGAGCACATGTTGTTTACATGTAAAGAACATTTGGGCTCTTGGAGCAGTTGATGAAGTTCAGCTTCATAGTCTCTATCACATGAAATGTAGATGGTGTTCTAACCTTCTGTGCCTTCAGCAAATTGTCGGAAAATCAAAGTAAAACTGTGCGTGTGTGTGTGTGTATGCACGCGTGCATACTAGATTACATTAAAGTTATGTTGCTAATGGTTTGAATAAATCTAGAATTGTCCAATTTTTTAAATAGTAGAAACTGTTGATGCAAAGAAAGTTATTGCTTTCTCTTTTTATCCCCTTAATCTTGGCTGTTGATTACCAACTCTAGCAATTAGAAAAAGGCAGTGGTTATATAACGCAAATTACAAGTGTGAAATTGTCACAGTGCAATAGATTGTGTTTTTGAAACAATAAATTTTCTCAAGAATAAATTTTCAAGAGAACTTCAAAATCATCAAATTATGAATTAATGAATGACAAAAATAAAAACCCTGCAGCCAAAAAATATAGATACTAGTGATGCAGAATAACCATACTCATTATAGAAGCAGCAGAAGACAGAGTTGGAGTAATCTCTCAGAGACAGCCAAACACCTTGGGAGATAGAACCACCAGGCCTGCTAATCCAGGACCATAGTCTATGGGGACACCAGGCTCAATTGGCACAGCATGGTACATAAGAATCTTGTTCCATAACCTATTTTGGTCAGTAGTGACCGGGGTCTTACAAGCTTTCAAGTGGCCATGTAAGATGCAGCTAATGGTCTTCTCTCATCTGAAGAAAGGAAGAGTGAAGAAAATCAAGGGCATTTGAAAACAATCCAAGGATATGATGGACCTTGAGACCAGAAGAGCTAGATGGTATCTGGCTACCTATGCCAACCACTTGGGAAGGGATCAAAACTGGAGATCCTGGATAGAGTGGGAGGAAAAGTGTGGCACAAAACTCAAAACACATTAATGACCAGAATTACTGGTCAGATGGAGTCTGGTCGGACCCCCAAGGCTATGGTTCTGGGATACATTTTGGGCTTGGGATAGGACTCACTCCAAGGACTGGCTGCAGCCCAACAGTAGAAAGACTTACACGCAGAACACCCAAACCAAGGTGAAGCACCCACATACTCTAGGGAGATACACCCCTTGGAGCAATCGGCCATGGGACACCAGAGGGGCAGCATTCTTATGGTGGGAAAGCAGGATAGATAAGAGTACATAACTAAGAAGGGCACAGGGCACATGGATCATTCTCCAGAATAGATTATATGTTGGGAAATAAAACAAACCTCAATGAATTAAAATTTAACACTGAAATACTACAAACCATCTTTTCAGACCACAATGCTGTAAAACTTGTTATTGTTGTTATGTGCTGTTGAGTCAGACTTGACTCATAGTGACCCCTCCTTGGTTTTCTGAGATGGTATCACTATGGAAGTAGATTGCCCAACCTTCCTCAAGGAGTGGGTGGGTTTGAACTGCCAGCCTTCTGGTTAGCAGTCAAGTGCCTTAGGCACTATGCTACCAGAGCTATAAAACTAGAAATTAATAGGAAGATCAAGGAAAAAACAGCAAACATGTGGAAGAATAATACACTGCTTAACTACTGAGTAATAGAAGAAATAAAGTATGAAATAAAAAAAAATTCTTAGGAACAAATGAGAATGAAGATACCTTTTATCAAAACCTATGGGACACAGTAAAAGCAGAACTCAGAGGTCAATTTATAGCAATAAATGCACACATCAAAAAAAGAGGAAAGAAACAAAATCAACATTCTAACTCAATAACTCCAACAATTAGAAAAAGAGCAACAAAAGAAACATACAGTGTCCACAAACCAACCAAACTCACTGCTGTCAAGTTGAACCTGACTCATAACAACCCATCCTTGGGTTTCCAAGGCAGTATCATATGGAAGTAGATTGCCCAACCTTCCTTCCGAGGAGTGGCTAGCGGGTTTGAACTGCCAGCTTTCTGGTTAGCAGTCAAATGGGCTAGGCACTATGCTACCAGAGCTCCTCTACAGTATCCAGAAGGAAGGAAGTAATAAAGATCAGGACAGAAATAAACGAAACATAAAACAAAAAAAATATAGAGAAAATCAACAAAACAAGAAACTGATGCTTCGAAAGATTAACAAAAGTGGCAAACCATTGCCAAATCTAACAGAAGAAAGAGAAGATGCAAATAAGAATAATAAATGAAAGGTGACATCACAATAGAAACAACTGAAATAAAAAAGATATTGATAGAATGTTATGAAGAACAGTACTCCAACAGATTTGAAAACCTAGAAGAGATGGACAAGTTTCTAGAAACACAAGACCTATCTAAACTATTGCCGACAGAGATAGAATACTTGAACACAACCATAACAAAGGAAGAAATTGAGGAGGTCATAAACCAACTTCCCAAAAGAAAACATCTTGGCCTTGATGGCTTCACTGGAAACTTTTACCAAACATACAGGAAAGAGTTAACACCTATACTACTCAAGCTATTCCAGCACATAGAAAAAAAAACAGAATACTTCCAAATTCATTTTATGAAGTAAGCATAACATTGATACCAAAACCAAGGAGAGACACCATTAAAAAGGAAAATTACAGACCAATATCCCTCATGACTATAGACGCAAAAATCTTTAACAAAATCCTAGCCAACAGAGTCCAATAACATATTAAAAAAAAAAAATACATCCTGACCAAGTGGGATTCATACCTGGTGTGATACTTGGATCTGTGTGTCAACTTGGCTGGACCACAATTCTGTGGGGTTTAAGCTGTTGTAATGTGGTTATTCCCATGATGGGATCAGATAATTATGTTTTGAGCAGCCAATCTGTTGAAAGGGAGTTTCCCTAGGGGTGTGGCCTGCTTCCAGCATATCTGTGGACATCCTGGGAAAAGAGACACTCTTCTGTGGATCAGGATTCTGTTGTGCTGCCTACAACTGTCCGTGAGTGAACAATCCACCATTCGGCCTGGAGAACTTGGATTCATCATTCACTGGAGTCAACAGCCAGTGTACTGCCTGCCAGCTCTGAGCTCCTCAGCCCCTGTGGCTGCAAGAGTCAGGAAAAGCCTCCAGCTTGACGTTTGATCCAGGAACTTTGGACTTGCCAGCTTCTATAAGTGTGTGAGCCATTTTCCTAACATAAATTTCTCTCTATATACACATATATAAGCTTTACTGGTTTTGTTTCTCTAGAGAACCCAGTCTAACACACCTGGTATGCAAGATGGTTCAACATCAGAAAAACAATCAAAGTAATCCACCACATAAACAAAACAAAAGAACCATATGATAATATCAATTGACACAGAAAAAGCATTTGGTAAAATCCAATACCCATTCCTGTTCAGAACTCTCAGCAAAATAGGGATAGCAGGGAAATTCCTCAACATAATAAAGAGCATTTATGCAAAGCCAATGGCCAACATTATTGTTAATGGGGAAAGACTCAAAGCATTCCTCTTATGTATGGGAACCAGACAAGGATGCCAATATCTTTTTTACTTCAGTTGTTTCTATTGTGGTGACTTCTATTTAACATTGTATTGGAAGTCATAGGGCAATGAGGCAAGAAAGAGAAATAAATGGCATCCAAATTGGCAAAGAGTAGGTGAATCTATCTCTATTTGTGGATGGCATGATCTTATACATAGAAAACCCAAGATACTCAGCAAAAAAAACTACTGGAATTAATAGAGAGGTTCAGCAAAAGTGGTAGGATACACGGTCAATATACAAAAATCACTTGGATTCCTCTACATCAGGAAAGAGGCCTCTGAAAAAGAAATAAGGAAAAAATACCATTAACAATGAAAAGATAAAGTATCTAGGAATAAATCTTACCAGAGACACAAAAGACCTATACAAAGAAAAGTATAAACACTACTGCAAGAAACTGTAAAGGATCTTCTTAAATGGAAGAATCTGCCTTGTTCATGGATAGGAAGATTGAATGTTGTGAAAATGTTAATACTACCCAAAGCAATTGACACATTCACAATCAACACAATCTTGATCCAGATATCAACAACATTTTTTAAGGATATGGAAAAACCAATGACTAACTTCATATGAAAAGGAAAGAGACCTTGGATAAGCAGAGAACTACTGAAGAGGAAGAACAAAGTGGGAGGTCTCACTCCCAGATCTCAAAACCTGCTATACAGCCACAGTAATCAAAATAGCGTATGATGATAGAAAGACCAACGGGACAGAAATGAAAACCAGAAATAGACCCATCTATCTATGGACAGCTGATCTTTGACAAAGGAACAAAACCCATTAAATGGGGGAGAGACAGCCTTTTTAACAAATGGTGCTGGCAAAATTGGATATCCACTTGCAGAAAAATGAAGCAAGACCCATACATCACCCCATACACAAAAGCAAACTCATGTTGGATCAAAGACTTAAATGTAAAACCCAAAACTATATGGTTCATTAAAGATAAAACAGGAGCAAATCTGGAGGCCCTAATTTATGGCATAAATAGACTATCAAGAATAACCCAAAATGCACAGGACATGGAAGAGAAGCTAGATGACTAGGACCTTTTAAAAATTCAATTATTATGTGTATAGAAAGACTTCTCCAAAAAGGTAAAAAGAACATACAGATTGAGAGAAAATATTTGGCTATGACATATCTGACAAAGGACTTATTTTCAAAATTTATAGAAAACTTCAACACCT
>NW_006921590.1:6609904-6611330 GCF_000298275.1 Orycteropus afer afer | reverse complement strand
ACATATGCACACCCATGTTCATCACAGCACAATTCACTATAGCAAAGAGATGGAAACAAACTAAATGTCAGTCAACAGATGAGTGGATAACTAAATTATGGTACATTTATACAATGGGATACTATGCTAAATTAAAGAACAATTAAGATTATGTGAATCATCTCACAACATGGATGAATCTGGAGGATATTATATTGAGTGAAATAAATCAGTCGCAGAAGGACAAATACTGTATGAGCCCATTACTATAAAAAGTCAAGGAAGGGTTTGTTTAGGGAAGGGAACTCACTTTGTAGGTTACTGGGGATGGAAGGGAAGGGGAGGGAAAATTTTTAGGCCAGTTGAGGCCACACGCTGAGTCGGGTAAGGGGAGGGATGGTATGAAAAGAGTCTGTGACCAGCATAATAACATTGGGGAAAGGGAGGACACTGAATTGTGCACATAAGATATAGACAACAGAGGCTACTAGCAGTATATCCATAATACTGTGTTACCACTAACATCAAGCACCAGGCTACAGATAGATACATAGACAACTGAGAAGATCAAGTGTGGGTTGGTGAACAGGAATATACTCTAGACCATTAGATTCAGCTGAGGATAATCTTGCATAGATAGTAGTGATCCAAAATAACAACAATCATTATAGAAGCAACAGAAGAAAGACATGGACCAATCCCTCATAGACAGCCAGACACCTTAGGAGAGAAAACCACTGGATCTGCTGACTCAGGACCATAGTATTGGGGGACACGAGGCTGAGTTGGCACAACATAATACATAAAAATATTGTTCCACAACCTACTTTGGGGAATCGCGACTGGGTTCTTAAAGGCTTTAGAGGAGCCATCTAAGATGCAGCTAATGGTCTCCTTTAGTCTGAAGAGAAGAAGAGTGAAGAAAACCAAGGCATTTAGAAACAATCAGCCCTAGGACATGATGGACCTCAAGACCAGAACAAGATGATGCCTGGCTACCAATGCCAGCCACTCAGGAAGGGATCAAAACTGGAGATCCTGGATAGAGTGGGAGGAAAAATGTGGAACAAAATTAAAAAACACAATAATGACCAGAATTACTGGTTGGAAGGAGTCTGGTGGGGCCCCCAAGACTATGGCCCTGGGATGCACTTCAGCCCTGGTATAAAACTCACTCCCAAAGGCTTGCTCTCAGCCCAACAGTAATAAGACTTACATGCAGAACACCCAACCAAGGGTGATGCACCCACCTACTCTATGGAGATATAGCCCTTGGAGCAATCGGCCATGGGGCACCAGAGGGTCAACATTCACATGGAGGAAAAGCTGGAAAGACAGGATACCTAACTAAGAAGGGCACAGGGATGGGATGGTCACTGAGAAGGGAGAAGAGGAGAGTTGGTTAGGGTTGGGGATGGTAATTGGGGAGTGAAAGCAATTATGTACA
>NW_006921590.1:6604584-6609184 GCF_000298275.1 Orycteropus afer afer | reverse complement strand
CACCAGCCACTCCTCGGAAGGAAGGTTGGGCAATCTACTTCCGTAGTGATACTGCCTCAGAAACCCAAGGAGGGGTCGCTATGAGTCGGATCTGACTGGACGGCAGTGCATTCGTTCGTTCATTTGTATAGCTCAAAAGATTCTGGGATAATTATTTCTTTAGTTTCAGTAAAGAAGCTGGGAAAAATTCAATGAAACTATTTATTCTCTTAGATGGTGATAAAGAAACCATAAAATATTGGTAAATACAGTGGAGCTGATTGAGCTATAAACTTTAAGGCACCATTGATAATTGAAGATTGTCATTTTTCAGCCATTGGAGAAAGCTTTAGCACTAACATATCACAGCATAGTGAAATTATAATCAGTTATCTATATGTGCACGCCTATTCCACTAAAAAGCAAGGTAGATTTTTCTCTTTATTTTTGTTTTCTTTTGCTTTTTTCCTGATAAAGTAACTTTGGAGATAAACTGGCTCACTGTGCCAGACTTTTTTTTTCCAAGTGTTTGGGTTTGAAAAATCACATTTACATAATTCACCCTCAACACTTTACATATGAAGAAAGGGAGAGCTGTAGATGTTTCACGCTGTGGATTACCCAGAACCACAATAGTAATTTGTCATAGAAACCATATGTATGTATGTAAGCACTTACTTACATGCTTATTTACTCACTTATTGACATGGTTAGGCTATTAAAAACAGGTTGTTATGTGAACTCAGCAGTATGTGAGAGTTGGGAGCTACTCCCCATTTTTGGTACTGGTGTCCCCTGCTCCCAGTTGTTCACTGCCCATCGGGCACTCCCAATGCATCTCTGAATACATATGTCATGGTGGCCCTTCCTTCCCCACCACACTTTCCCCACAACATGGAGCCCATAGTGTTTGAAGGTGATGGTGGTAGTGGTCAGGTGTTGTACACCATCTGCCATCTCCTATCATCTACCCTTGGTGGGGATCCTGGTAGTCCTCCACACCCCACCTCCCACCACTTGCTCTGGACAGGGACCCCACTTGTCCTCCATCTGCCCCAGCCCTGCAGCCCTTTGTGGTCTCCTTCCTTTTCCCCCTCTTCCCGCATCCCTTCACTGACTTCCTAGCACCTTTGGGACCTCATCCTGCCTGCCCCTGCCCACCTGCAACCTAATGTCATCATTCAGTCACCTCACACCCTCTGTGTTGGACCAAGATGTGGAGGACATATGAGAGAAGGCATCCCACAGCCAGTTGGCCACTGTCCCTCATTTGGCCCAGTCATTACAAGGGCCATATATATCATACAGGCAGTGTTTGTAGTGAACAATTTCAAGTCTTTTCACCACATCAAAGATTGGGTTCTGGTATCACTGGCATCTATCTCCTTCTCAACCACAGAGTGCCTTCCTACAGAATCAAAGCTTCTTTTCAAATTTTCAGTCCTTGACAGGGTGAAACCCATGATAAATTGTTCAATTTAGATTAGTAAATAAGCACAAGTAGGCCTGTTCTTCCCTTCCTTATTGGCTAATCTGCCCCTGGGTTAGAGTGGTCTGTTGGAGGACACCCTGGGTCTAATTGCAGCCCTGTGTGGGGCCCAGAGAATCAGAGGTACCACTTGAGAATTTTTTTCAAAGTTGTCATAAACACACAATGTCACATAATGAAATAGTTGATAAGTGAGAAATAGGTGTACTTCACTATTTCAACAACCATGAGCTAGGGGCCCAGTATGTGAAAGTAATAAAGCTTTGCTAGGGTGCTAAACATAGTCCCTGTATCCAAAACATTTATTTCTAAGTGGAAGACATAAACCATTAAATACATTATTATATACTACGAGCTCAGTGTGATGATTGCTAGTTAGACTGTATACTGTACAACCTGATTAACAGTATTGCCTTTTTCACCATTACAACCCCAACAGTCTGCAGAGAAATGCAATGTGGTTTGAATATCAAAACAGTATTAAGTACTATGAAATTATAGAGATGGAGCACCTAAGCCTACCTATGAAAGTGGGAAAGCTTCCTGAAAGAGGTATGGTCTAAGAGTTTGTAGCAGTTGTGTGTCAGCTTGGCTGGGCCTGGTTTTGAGTGGCTGGGCAGCTGGATGTAGTTATTCCCTTTGATGAGACTGGTAACCAACTCCATGGTGGGATCTACTGGAGCAGCTGAGTAGCTGCCTTAGGGATGTGGTCTATTTCCAGTATATAAGGAGAAGCTTTGAGAAAGGTCTCTGCAGTTTTTGGCATGCTTGGACTCTGTGTGTAACCAAGTTTTCATTCAACAGCCTACCATGTTGTCTGTCGATTTTGAGTCTATTTCTGTACTTGAACTACTGGCCTGCAGTGTTGCTTGATAATTTTGTGACTGTGCCATTATATTTGTTGACTTTGGCTTTCTGTCTTAGAAACCAGCAGCTGCCTGAGTTAAGTGGCACCTCCAGCTCCAGTGGGCCAAGAGCAAGGGGCAGAGCTAAAGCCCAAGTTTGAGGGGTTTTCATCCAGTCCCTAGAGCTGGTACATTGAACTCGGACTTCTAGCCTTTTTAACAGTGAGAGAATAAATCCCTAGTGACCTATTTGTGGTATTCTCTGTTAGAGCATGTGGTAGTTCAGTTTGTGGGTCAACTTGGCTGGGTCTGGTTGAGTGTGTGGGCAGCTGGATGTAGTATTCCCCATGGTGAGACTGGTAATCATCTCCATGGTAGAATCTACTGTGAGCAGCTGAGTAGTTGCCTTAGGAATGTGGTTTGCATCCTGCATATAAGGAAAAGCTTTGGGGAACAGTCTCTATCTTATGGTATGCTTGAACCCTGCATGTAGCTGTGTCATTGTTCAGCAGCCTACCATGCTCTGCCAATCCTGGGACTTCCAATGGACTTGAATCAATGGCTTGTTGTGTTGTTTGATGATATCAGGACTGTGCTTACTACTTGTCAACCTTGGGCTTGTCAGCCTCAGCAGCCAGTAGCTGCCTGAGTGGAGAGATGCCTCTAGCTTCAGTAGGCCGGGAGCAAGAGGCAGAGCTGAAGCTCAAGGTCAATGGGCTTTGACCCAGCTCTTAGAGCCTGTCATTTTGAACTCAGACTTCCAGCCTCCCAAACTGTAGGAGAATATATGCCTGTTGGTTAAGGCCATTCCATTGGTGGTATATTCTTATCAGAGCAACACTAGGTAACCAGAACAGAGTGGCACTAGAGAACCAAAACAGAGTTATTTAGCTGACAATTTATATGGAGAATGTTTCAGACTTAGCACAGAACAGAAATAAGACATATATGTATCTTAGCTCGGAAGGAAGGTTGGGCAATCCTACTTCCGTAGTAATACTGCCTCGGAAACCCAAGGAGGGGTCGCTATGAGTCGGGGCCGACTCGACGGCACATAACAACAACAACAACATGTATCTTAGAAATGGTAGCACTTAAAGGATGGGGCAGTATGATGGGAGCTAGAGAAGATAGAGATCAGATAATGGAGGGATGGGTTAGATTTTGAAGAAGTTTATATGAGAAGGGAAGTTGTTGGAGGGTGTGTTAATCAGCTTTTGCTATGTCATATACCAAAGAACCTCAAAATCTCAGCTGCTTATGAGAACAAATTTTTTTCTTTCCTTGTTCACTTCTTGGTGGCTGAAGATTCTCTCCTGTGGCTTTTCTCATGGCCATGGATTTGTATCTGCTCCTTGTTCCAAAAATCAAGACCTCAGGAGCAGCCCCTCTCTAGCACACATCCTTCTCATGACAGAGGGGAGTGAAGCACAAACATAATTAAATTAAAAGGTTCTTCTTGGGAGATTTGTTTCATCTGCCAAAGTAAGCTACATGGTCAAGTCTAACAGAGGGACAGGGAACTACACCTTTCCATAGGACATGACAGGGCATATTGTATAATCTTCTTATAAGGAATAAAGAAGTGTCAATAATAATGCAGTCTACTCTGGGGCGTTACCAGTATGTAAATGACAGCGCTTTTAAAAGATAACATAGAAATAGGCTTAGAGGAAGTGAAACAAACAAAACCCACTGCCATCTAGTTGATTATGACTCCTAGTGACCTCCAATAGGTTTCCAAGGCTGTAAATCTTTACAGAAGTAACATTGCCTCATCTTCATCCCACAGAGCAGTTGGTAGGTTTGAACTACTTACTTTCTGGTTAGAAGCTAAATGCCTTACTCACTGTGCTATCAGAGGTCTTTTAGAGGGAGTGAGGGAGCTGTAATGTAGAGACTTACTTGGAATTTATCTCAATATATATTTGGTTCAAACCCACCAGTTACTCCTTGGAAGGAAGGTTGGGCAATCTACTTCCGCAGTGATACTGCCTCAGAAACCCAAGGAGGGGCTATGAGTCAGATCTGACTCAAGGGCAAATAACAACAACAAAAACATATTTATATATGTGTCACATGAGAATTAGGTTGTTCAATGATTAAACAATAATGTAAAATGAAAGTGAGAGAGTCAACAGTACTACAAAAGAAGTGGCAACTTTTAGGCCAATATGGAGATGGGGAATCCATTTCTAAGACCTGTCTTAGTCAAGATTCTTTAAAGAAACAGAACCAGTGAGTTACAGACATACTCTCTCTCTCCCGTCTCTCCTCCTTCCCCCTC
>NW_006921590.1:6587331-6604433 GCF_000298275.1 Orycteropus afer afer | reverse complement strand
ATCTGTCTCTCTCTCTTACACACACACACACACATGCACACCCCTCTAAGGGAGAGTGTTATATTTACTTAAAAGATTCAAGGAATCAGCTCAAAGAATTGTAGAGGACTAGAAAATCCCAAATCTGTGCATCAGGCAACAGGATGAAGAACCGTGCAAGCTTGTATCCCAAGCTCTGTAGGTCAGGCTATGGAAAGAGTGTAAGAGAATTCTAGCAAAGTATTTATAGTCTGGAGGCAGAATATACTCCAGAGAAACTCTCTTTTTGTTCCACAGGCCCTCATCTGACTGACTGATCACATTACATTAGATTACATAATGGAAGATAATCTACTTAGGTTAAGGCTGATTGATTTCGTTACCTATAACTGCTCCATGAAAGCAACTAGATTAGTGTTTGGTTGAACAAGTAGGAATCATAATTTAGCCAAGTTGACACATAAAATTAACCATCACATCACAAATCTCATATCAGAAATTATACTTTTAGCTAAATGGTATTTTCCCCCTTCCATCTCTCTAGCAAAGTGCAATGATGGGACATTATCTGCAGCAAGCAGAGGTGGTGACACACTCAGATTAGAGAGGTTGAGTGTGCATAAACATGATACAGCACTCAGGTTAAGGAGAACAAGGTTGTCTTAGCTAAGGTTGTGTGTTGACTTGGCTGGACTGTGGTTTTGAGTGGGCAGCAGATGAATATAGTTATTCCCTATGATGAGATTGAAATCACCTCTGTGGTGGGATCTGCTGTGAGATGTTGATCAGTGAAAAGGGAGCTGCCTTTGGCATGTGGCCTGCTTCTGGTATATATGAAAGAGCTTTGGCAAAAGCCTCTAGTGTTTTGGCATATCTGGATTCTGCATTTGGCTAGTCTGCATTTATAGTTCCTTGACTTGAACAATGGGTCTGCCATCTTGTCTACCTATTTTGAGATTGTGCCATTTTACCTGGCAACCTTGGATTTGTCAGCCTCAGCAGCCAGCAACTATCTGAGTTAGGAGATGCCTCCAGCTCCTGTGGGCCTGGAGCAAGAGGCAGAGCTGATGTCCAAATTAGAGAGGTCTTCCGCCCCTAGTGCCAGCTCTCTGACTTTGGACTTCTAGCCTTCTAAACTGTAAAAATAATTTCCTGTTTGTTGTAGTCATCCCCTTGTGGTTATTTCTGTTATAGCAGCACTAGAAAAGCAAGACAGAGGTCTTGCTGCATCATAAGCAGAGTAGGCTGCAAGTGTGTTGGGAAAAGATCCATCTGTCAGGGGAAAAGCTCAAAGTCATGTGCTGTGCAGTAACTGTGTTCTCATTAATTAACCTCTTTTATCCAATGTACAGGGGCTAGATCAAAAAGTGTTCAATATACCTGATGAAGCAGTTTCAGTCTTACTATATACGTCTTGGGGAGCCACTGAAGAAATATGAATAATAGAAGATTGATGGAATTATCTGGGGCATATTTATATATGCATAGGTGTGTACAGGCATATGGACATGTATGTTGATTAAAAACGTAGATTTTGGACACAGAGGGATGGTTTACTCCATAGTAGCTGTGCAGTCCTGGTCCAACTATTCAAACTACACTAATTCTCAGTTTCTTCATCTGTGAATTAGAAATATTAATAGTATCCTATTAATACAGTTATTGGGAGCTCTGGTAGCATAGTGGCTAAGGCACTTGACTGCTAACCAGAAGGCTGGCAGTTCAAACCCACCAGCCACTCCTAGGAAGGAAGATGGGGCAATCTACTTTCGTAGTGATACTGCCTTGGAAACCCAAGGAGAGGTCGCTATGAGTCAGGGCCGACTCCATGGCACATAATAACAACAACAACAATACAGTTATTGGGAGTATTAAATGATGTAATGTATAATACTTGGCAGAATGTTTGGAAAATAGTAAGTAATCAGTACATATTATTGAATATGAGTACTATTACTACTACTAAGACAATTACTATTACTATTGCCCCTTATGACAATTATAAGAATAGGGTGCTTTAAACTAGTTATTACTCTCTCATACTAGAGGTGAAACTTGCAGGTGAAGAAACATGGAGTGTCAGCATACCATAGATATTAAGGGACTAGAACTCTTTACCCAGATTGCCTGGCTTTAAACTTGATTCTACCACTTACTTACTTCCTGTGTGACCTTAAACATATTTCTCAACCTTTCTGCAGACAGAAATAAATATTATAATTGTTATGAATATTCATGTGAAACAACATTAAAATGTTCATTGTAAGCCATTCTACTGTTCTTAGCCTAGAGTTCGATGTTGGTTGGGTTCATTTTGTATGTGTCATCAACCATGTACAAATTACTTTTTTAAGTGTGTCTAGGAGAATCACTGGCTCTTACATTTTTTTTCAACATCTTCCAAATGGGTTGTTGTTGAATTGAGTCTGATTCATGGTGATGCCCTGTATTACAGAGAAGAATTGCTCCACAGAGTTTTCTTGGCTGTAATCTTTACAAAAGTATACTGTCAACCCTTTCTTCCATAACCATTGGTTGGGTTCGAATCACCTACATTTAAGTTTGCAGCCAATTGCAAACTACCTGTGCCACCCAGGATCCTTTTCAACATTTAACTGTTATTCAAACATTTTGGGAACTCATCTTGTGTACTTGCCACTTCAGTGGTAGTATCGTAGGAACATCAATATTTGTCCATTCATTCATTCATTCACTAGACATCACCTAATTCCATTTCCTAGCTTTAGAAGGCATGATACATACAGTTCTGATAAGAAAGAGACATTCGTACCTTGACGCTGAAGAAGTTTCTTTAAGGCTCTATCTTCCCAGCAGCAGGAATCTTAAGTCTGGATATCTCTTGCCTTTTGTCTTTTTGTATGTTCAACATTCAGCTACCAAGTCTCTCTTCTCTGAGAGAACTGGGTCTCCAAAGTATCTAAGTCTGTGCACTTCAGGAAATGACTTTTTGGATTATAGTCAATAGAATAATTTGGCAATCATGCACTGGGAATCCAAGACATCACCAATGTTTGACATCTCTGAAGGGAAACTGAAGGTCTGTGGTAATGCACATTTACACAGCAGACTGTCTGAAGTGATAATTCTCAAGACACATTTGGGAGCAACATGTTACATTAACCTGCACTCTGTACTCTATAAAATACTTTAATATCCATTATGCTATCACATGTTCAATAACCCTGAGAAAGAGGCTCAGCTCACAAAAAGGCAATGCTTTGTGATGACTTTGCAGTCATTGGTATTCATCTTGTCCCCTGAGTGAGCAGTTACTAAGTTTGCTCCCCAGGTCAGAAGGAAAATAGTAAGGAAGATTAGTATGATTTTTCTTTGGAAGAAATAGGGGATGTTGTGGCCCTAGGCTAATATTTGAAGCAAGGCACCAGAAGGAGACCTGTGTCTCATGGAATCTTATTATTTTTTTAAAAAATACATATCTTCATGCCTCCTTCCATTTTGCATTTTTTTTCAGCTATTTCAATTCCTAAATACTCTTTGATTTTTTTTAAATGTTTCTCTTTAAAAGTCATATGTACTCTAAGAATAAAAATTAGCATTGTAGAGTGGAGTCATGTAAATTAATTCAAGGGAAGCAAAGGGCTTTGGAATCTGATGACCATGGTGTGTGTGCTTGGTCTGCCTTCCAGTAATTTTCAACAAATTCCAAATCCTTTTCTTGAGCTTTCATTTTTTCATCTTTAGGTGGTATATTTAACTTTATTTTGTTAAACCACATATGCACTTATTTACTCAAAGACCTATTTCACATAAAAACAGTATTGTACAGATTAAAAGGACAAGTTCTGTAATGGGACTACTTAGAGTAGAACCACACTTTTGCCATTTACCTACTCTGTGGTCTTGGGAAATTTATTCTATCAGTGCCTTAGTTTGTTCGTTTGTAAAGTGACTTCCTTGTAAGGTTTTGTGAATGATTAAACAAGTCAAACATGTAAAGTACTTTGAATTGTGCCTAGCACAAACTATGCCTTCACTGTATCATAGCTATTACTATGCAGGAAAGCATCTTGACTGTAGATTTCTTGAGTTTAGGTATGCTTACCTGAACACAGGAAAACATGTTAAGTCTAAGGGCCTAAAATTCAGAGATACTAGTTCCACAGTGGCTGGAAATTGTTATTTCAGACAAAAGTTGAATTAACCATGCACTGCTCTTACAAATGGCATCCACATTTCCAACTCCATAATAGAAGTCATTATTCACCCTGCCTAAGTGTCTGTGAGGGCCCATATATTTGTGAGGGTCTTAAGTAACAAAGACTACAGGGGCTTATGAGCTGTTTTCAGCAATAAGGACCACTTCAAATGAAAGGTTAATTGTAATAATTGTTGAAGAGGTGTTGCCTTTTTGGGACTTTCTTAAAAGGGGATTTCTTCTTCTTTATTCCTTTTTGAGGTTATACTCAAACAATCTCATTGGTAAGTAGCCATGCTGGGCAGACAATGTGAAAGGAGTGTCTACGTCTGTTTGAAGTAAGCCTTGGGCAGTGAGAGAGGCAATTAAATACAAGTCCTGGCATCCAGCTTGTTTTTGACACTTTTCCTATTTTATATAGAATCTGCCACAAGCTGAGAGTTTATTAAATGTATTAAAAGGCCACCAGTTCTTCCACACAGAACATTTCTATATTGGGGCATATTTCATCTCCATCTGACAAAAATGATCCATTTAAACTCTGTCTCCTTGACTAAGGCATTCATGATTACATGAAAGAGAAGGTTGGGTAGCCACACCATCCTGTCATAACTGAAAAAAAAATCCTTCCTTCTTTCCAGCCTGCTTTAAGGGTTTCTTTCCTTGTTAGTATAAGTGCAGACAATGCTGATTTCCCCCCTTTAAAAATCATTTTGCTTTTATCCCAGAATCACACACCTTTCCAAACAGTGAACACGTGAAAAATGCACATTCTGCAGCAGACATGGAGCACCTGGTTTCATGTCATTCTTATTATCTCTCCCTCTATGAGTCATTCTGTACCATCCTATAAACGTCCTGTGAAGGAGTTTTCTTGTTGTGATGATTGGGATCAAGAAGGTGAAGCAGTTTTTAGCTTTAACAGAACAATTTGGTTATGTTGATATTTTTTCTCCCCTTGAAAATAGAATAAAAAGCCAGAACTTAGAAGGTGAATCTGGTTTTGGTTCAAAAGAAATGCTGAATCAAATGATAATTTTGTATCTATCAAGGGGACCCATCAAAAAGGATTCTTCTGATTAAGTAAGTTTCTCTCCCTAGGTAAAATAAAGAGGTTGAGTCACCAGTAGCAGTCAGAAGTCTCTGTATTAAGTCAGAGTATGTTAGGCTATGCTGTGATGACAAGAACCATCAAAATCTCAGAAGCTTACCATAACAAAAAGGTTATTTCTTGCACTTGAAAAACTTTCTGCAAATCTTATTGAGTATCCAGGGCAGCTGCCTTCTATGCAGTGGCTCAGCATCCCATGCTACTTCGACCTATGCTTCCATGTTCACTGCAGTAGAAGATCTTGTGAAAAACTACTGTAAGGAGCAGTGGGGAAGGGCTATCCTTCATGTGTGAGGGGAAGGGGAGAACAAGTGGGAATGTGGTGAGGTGATATCTGTCACACACTTTCTTATGCTAAGGTTTTAGGAGGAAATCAGCTGATGAGAGATAAGTTCCTTTCAAGTTTGAGGTAGAGGGATCATTAGTAAGCTTTTTCAGCTTTCATAGAGTAGAGAGAGAGCCTACGTGGGTTTGAGCTATGGTTGTAGACAAGCTGTTTCAGTTAATGTTACAACCATTGTATTAGAATGTCACTCTAAGACCAGCACTACTAATCCAACACCCATTGGCATGAGAGGGAAGGAGCCTTTACCTTATCAGGTCTGCCCCAGGCTATGGCCTGCCTACCAGTCGGCATGCGGGGTCCTGAAAATCATTCACACTTGGGTAGAAGTAGGATTTTGAGAAAGAGGGCTGCTTGGCCCTATTTATCTCTTATCACTTTTGTCCACAAACCCGTTCAGTAGGTTTCTTTTTGGTATTTAAGAAAGCTAGATTCAGTCAAACCTCACATGTTGGCTGGAAAACACTACATACGTTGTAAATTATTATAATTAGGTCACAAAGTCAGTCTTGGCAGCAGTTCGATTTGGATTACACGGGAGCAGTAAAAGGTGCAAATCTTTTACCTTTCAATTACAACTGTAAAACATTGAGATGTGTTTTCACTTGCCACATTATTGATGGGGTTGCAAAGATGAGTTTGGCAGAGACTATTCCCTTAATAAGACTATGATGGAGGATGGAGGAAAGCATGCTCAGTACACATAATTAGTGCAAAAGGAAGGGAAGTCTAAGGATCTAAGGTGCCAAGGTAGAGTGGATTATGAACTCTAGTAGGTAGGGAGAGGGTGAGATCAGGGAAGAGTCCATGACGAGGAAAATGTGGACCTATGTTTTGAAAGGTGAACAGGATTTTTGGCATGGAGACTGATAGTGGCTTAGACGTATTTTTACAAGTCTGATCATAATTAAAGGGCAAATATTTGCTGCCATGCTCTGGTGGCATAGTGCCTAAGGCATTGGACTGCTAACCAGAAGGCTGGTGGTTCAAAAATCTCCCTGGAAGGAAGATTGGCCAATCTACTTCCGTAGAGATACCGCCTTGGAAACCCAAGGAAGGGTTGCTATGAGTAGGAAACAACTCAACACCAGTCTCAAAGGCAGTGAGTTTGTTTTTTTTTTTCCTTTCAGGCCCATAGCAGTGTGCCAGTCAGTGCATGATATATGGTTATAAACACAGAGAACCAGTTGAATAGGGGGATATTGGATAAAAATGATATTAAAATTAACAAGAATGTATGAGAGAGCAGAATTCAAAATTCACTTACATATTTAAGGTAAAATAAGACTTTATAGAAATATTGAGAATAATGTGAATACTTTTCAGATACTCTACTATGTTTTAGAGGAATGTTCTTTCTTTTCTCCTTGACACTAGGATGCCTGTTGGTGGGAAAAACTTGAACATTCAAATTCACATGCTGCAGGTGCTGGAGGCAATTCTGAAAGACAATGCTAAAAATAAGTGATCAGGGAGAGCAACCGTGGTCTAAGTGGACAGATTTTTGAAATGCTGACACTGAAATGCCCAGGAATCCTTTGGATGCATGGCGCCTGAAGTTTGTAGAAGGTATAAGACATATTTCCACACATACCTATTATAAATAATCTGAAAGACTGATAATAGCATGCTGGTTATGCTGTTATGATTGACCTTTACAATGGAACATTACTAAAATTTTGATATAGACATATATTCAATTTATGGAAATACAGCTCATTAATTCTTAAAAGGATGTTACAAAACAGTATTTCATAAAACATAGTTACTATCCACATATATATTACATTCATGAGAAAAACATGAGGGAATATATATGTACTAAGATATCAATATCGATTGTTTCAGAGTACTAAGATTTCATGTGTGTGTGTGATTTAAGACCATTTCTTTTTGTTCATCAGTATTTTCTGATTTGTTTACAATAAACATGTTGTTGTTATTTGCCATCAACTTGGACTCAACTCATAGTGATCCCTCCTTGGGTTTCTAGGCAGTATCAAACGGAAGTAGATTGCCCGATCAATAAATAGGATACCAATGGGGTATTCTGGTAGCATAGTGGCTAAAGGCACTTGACTGCTAACCAGAAGGCTGGTGGTGGCAGGAAGATGGGGCAATCTATTTCCGTAGTGATACTGCCTCAGAAACCCAAGGAGGGGCTGCTATGAATCGAGTCCGACTTGACGGCACATAACAACAACAACAACATGGGGTATTCACCACAGACACTGAGTCCCAGACAGCCTTTTCAGGAAGAATGATAGTTTATTTACAGTTGTTGCTGTCAAGTTCATTCCAACTCATAATGACTTAAATTGGCCACTTTTCTGTCCTACCTTCTCCAAACCCTATCCTGTGACACTGCTCAGCCAGCTTTTGGGCTCTTGTTGATACTGTAGGTAAAGTATTCCCTGCTGACTATGCTCTTAACATGCCTTTCAAAATATACTAGAATACAATAACTGCTAACCTTTGAAGGTTACGATAGCTTCTTGTTATCTGGTGCAAACTGGCTTTACTCTCACCTGTTATTTCTTTGCTCTGCTGATTTGAGTCTTGAGGGAAAGTCTTAAGCCCAGCTTTAGAAGGAGATGCTGCTGTCATTTGTGAATGCAGTTAATTAGAATAACATTTGCTTTGAAGTATTCAATATTTGGCACGGTTATCAGACCTAAAGGTTATGTTGTTCTATCAGATAAGCTGGGTGCCAAGGGATGTCTGTTGTCTCCCCAGGACGGTGCTGGCTAAACATAGGAATCTGAGATGGATAGAAATAATTGCCATAGATATTAAATCTCTACACAATAATGATGAAGCTTATTTAAGTCTCTCATGGTATTATTGACAGGTGGATTTCCTCTGTGTGGACAAGTGGTTCATTTCTAAAAAAATTCTTGGAAAGTGCAGAAGGAAAAAGGTTGATTCCTTTGAGCTTTCTAGGAGCTTTGGTATAATGGGTCAGGGTAGCTGCCCTAGAGGGGAAGGCAGAGCAATGGGTTTGGGCAAAGACTATTTGATTTCTGTTAGGGGCTGACATGTATTCCTAAGTGGCTGAAAAAAACTGACAAATTAGAAAAAAAAAAAAAAATAGCAATGTGCATAGAGACCAGGAAACTATGCCACCACCATCCCACTCCCTATTTCAACAGTCAACTGTGGCTATCTAACTAAATTGCTCAAAGCATAATATATGTCTATGCTGGGAAATAACTTCTGTCCTCTCTTTAAGACCTTGCTAATGAAAACACCTCTGCACCATACATCAAGTGGAAATGGGATGAGAAGCTATCATTTCTGTCTGTAATATAATTAATCTGCTTGAAGAAAAAAAAAAAAAAAAGGAAATCTTATCGGTAAAATGAGAATTGAGGGAAGATTGAGGAAACAACAACTTCTGCTTCAAGTAAACCAAAAAAACAAACCCAGTGCCATAGAGTCTATTCTGACTCATAGTGACACTCCATTGGGTTTCCAGGGCAGTAAATCTTCACGAAAGTAGATTGCCCTGTCTTCCTTCCACAGAGTGGCTGCTTGGATTGAATAGCCAACATTCCAGTTAACAGTCAAATGTCTTAGGTACTACACCATCAAGTAGAGTTCCTAAATTATTTTCCCCCTGAGGAACTAACATGTGTCAGCAAATTCGCTCATAAACTGTAGTTCATTGTAAGAGATGAAAGATGCATGAATAATATTAGTGATAATAATGCTCAATGCAGCCCAGACTCAAAGAATAGTTTAAAAGGAAACCCTGGTTGCTTTGATGGCTTCATTCATCATGTTCTGGAGGAAGAAACCTGGTGTGTTGGTACCCTTCTGCTTTAAATATTTAGCTTAAATTAACCATTACCCTTTTTCTCTTCATTCCCATCTCCTATTTACCTGGGTTTCTAAACTGGTTAGGGCTGAGAGAAAAGTTAAAAACAAACTACTTACTGCTTGAGATTTATTTGTAATCCCTTTGACTGATGTCAGAACTTTGGAGGCCAAAGGTGCCTGATAAATGCTCTTGAACTTCACCATTCACACACTTGTTAAATTGGGCTTCTACTCTTTACTGTCTGCTCTTCCCCGCAGGTTGGAAGTTTGGTATCTGTCTCCATTCATCAAAAATTTTATTGAGTCATTGCTGTCATGTGGATTATAGAAAATTATGCACATCCTGGGGGAGCTCTGGTAGCATAGGGCCTAAGGCATTTGACTGCTAACCAGAAGGCTGGTGGTTCAAACCCACCAGCTACTCCTCGGAAGGAAGGTTGGGCAATCTACTTCCGTAGTGATACTGCCTCGGAAACCCAAGGAGGGGTCGCTATGAGTCGGGTCTGACTTGACAGCACACAACAACACAACAACAAACATGCATATCCTGGTAGTCCCACTCATGGAAGTTATAGGCCAATTAGTGAATCAAAGTTTACATACTCACATGCATACATGAATATGTAGTGCTTAAAGAGAAACAAGCAAGCAAACAAAAACCAGGATAGCCATACAAGAGAAAATTCCTGAAAATATATGGTTAGTGGTAAACAATATATATGCAGTAATTTATGCCAAGAGTTACCAGCAAATAGAAGCTATTGGTCAGAAGAGTTTCCTGGAAGAACTGAGATTGGGGCTTGGAATGCTAATTTGTCCCCATCCCCTTTACCATTTACTTTCCTGGGGGTTAAATGCCACTTCATCTAAATGTCTAAAGTTGGAAGGATCTCATTCCATTGCAATAGGTGATAACAGAAAAGGATAGAGACTGTGGGTTAGTTCTGCTGTTATAGAACTTAAGGTTATAGAACTCAGGTTACCTCATGACATGCTTCAGCTGTAGGTCAGACTTGGTGGGAAACTAGACACCAGAGCAGCAACATAGCACTCCGATGCTCCATCCTTACAAAGATTTAGCTTTTCAGTGACTTTGTTCCATTTTTGTTTGTTTTATTGGATGGGCTTTCTCTTCTCTTTATCTGTTATTTCAACTAATACTTGACTTGTACTGCCTTGTGAGGAGCTCTAGTGGTACATTTGTTAAAACATTTGGCTGTTAACCAAAGGTTGGTGGTTCAAACCCACTAGCGCTTCACAGGATAAAGATTAGGAAGTCTGTTTCCATAAAGATTTGCAGCCTTGGAAACCCAATGGGGCAGTTTTGTTCTAAAGCGTTGCTATGTGTTGAAATTGACTTGATGGCAATGAGTTTGGTTTTTGGTTTTACTGCTTTGTGAATTCTGCTGACAGCCGTCTCTTTTATCTACAAAAGAGTTTGATTAGTTTGGTTATCTGTTGCTGTATAAGCAACTATCCTTGAAATGACACTATTTTATTATGGATAAGGATTCACACAAGCACAGCAGGGATGACTTTTCTGTCTCATATCTGCTGGGACCGTGTGTAAGATAGGATGGGCACTGGAATGTGGATGGCTGGGACAGCCTGACTGGGCTCACATAATTGGAAGCATATTTTGCCCTGTTGTCTTGGTCTCTCATTCTCCCCCAAGAGGTTTCAAGGCCTTTCTCTTTCTATGTGGTCTCTCTATATTGTAACTCCAGCAGGGTAGCTGAACTTCTCATGGGGTAACCAAGGGATGTGAAAAGTGCAAAAGCAGAAGCGTCCAAATTGCTTCAGTCCTAAAGCAAGTCAATAACCCTAGCCCATATTCAAAGAGAGGGAATTGTGTGAGAATATGGATTTTGAGAGGCATGGCTTAATGGGAGCCATCTTTGTGACTGAAACTCCAGTTACATTATCATTAGGTATGAACTATTCTTGTTGTTAGGAGCTCTGGTAGTGTAGTGCCTAAGGCACTTGACTGCTAACCAGAAGGCTGGCGGTTCCAACCCACCAGCCACTCCTTGGGAGGAAGATGGAGCAATCTACTTCCATAGTGATATTGCCTCGGAAACCCAAGGAGGGGTCGCTATGAGTCGGGTCTGACTTGACGGCACATAACAACAACAACATTCTTGTTGTTAGGTGTTATGGAGTAGGTTCTGACTCATAGTGATTCTATGCACAACAGAACAAAACAATGAGCAGTCTTGCACCTTCTCACAATTGTTGCTATGATTGAACCCATTGTTGTAGTCACTGTGTCAATCCATCTCATTGAGGGTCTTCCTTTTTTTTTTCACTGACCCTTTCTACAGGAGCTGGTGTCTCTGATAACCCTGTACAAACTACATTAGACAAATCTCACCATACTCACTTCAAAGGAGCATTCTGGCTGTACTTCTTTCAAGATAGATTTTTTTTTTCATTCTTCTGTCAGTCCTTGTAATATTCACTAGTCTTTGCCATCACCATAATTGGAAGACATCAATTCTTCTTCAGTCTTCCTTATTCACTATTCAGCTTTCTCTTGCATATAAGGAGATCGAAAATATCATGGTTTAGGTCAGATGCACATTAGTCCTCAAAGTAACATTTTAGCTTTTCAACTTTTTAAAGAGGTCCTTTGTAGCAGATTCGCCCAATGCAATATGTCACTTGATATCTTGACTGCTGGTTCCATGGGCGTTGGTTGTGGATACAACTAAAATGAAATCCTTGACAACTTTTTTCTACATTTATCGTGATGTTGTTTATTTGTCCAGTTATGAGGATATATTTTTCTTTATGTTGAGGTGTAATCCATCCATAAGATTGTCATCTTCAGTCTTCATCTGACATATGACAGCTTGTTAATGATTCTTCCTCCAGTCCTCATGCTGCATTCATCTTCATATAATCTATGAATTATTTCCTCAGCATATAGATTGAATAAGTGTTGTGAAAGGACATAACCCTGACACACATCTTTCCTGATTTTAAACCAAACAATATTTATGTGTGTTTGAACAACTGGATCTTGGTATATGCACAGGTTTTGCCTGAGCACAATTAAGTGCTCTAGAATTCCCAGTCTTTGCCATATTTTTCATAACTGTTATGATCCATGTAGTTGAATGCCTTTGCATGGTCAGTAAATACAGGTAAACAATGTTCTGATATTCTCTGCTTTCAGCCAAGATCCATCAGACATCAGCGATCATATCCCTCTTATTGACTGAATATTCATGCTAGGCCCCTAGCCAACCTAGAGGCAACTGCATATCTCTTAAGCAGCCATCTCTCTCTGGGTTCACTCCACTATAGCAGAGGTGGTTGGGGTGACAAAGTATGAAGCATAAAAATCTACCCATAAAGCATTCATCCTGGCTGTGTTTAGGTGTTGTTAACATAGCAGTTATTCAGCGTTTCATGAGAGAATCCTTCATAGTAACAACCATGAACCTGGAAGCCTGTCCTGATTTGGACCTCAGTGCTGTGTCCCAGGGATTCAGAGGTAATTACTGTAGGGTTTTTTTTATTATTATTTTTTTGTATGGCCATAATTTTTGTTTTTTTCTGTTGTTGCCACTGCTTCACATAATCAGCAGGAAAGACCTTCCATTCCAGGAAATAACTGGCAGGACCCAGAATCCTACTTCTATAACTTTTTCCAATTCTGGCTAGCTTTATTGGCAGACAAGGCATAAGTGATGCATATTGAGAAGGTAATTAGCATTAATACAGCTTGATTTGGGAGAACTTGGGGTCAGACTTAAGTGTACTCGAGAGCACAATTCTCAATACTTTTTTCCGTGATGGTTCACCTGAAGGATAATGTCTATATACACTCTTTACAATTTCCATTATGGTGGTTGTAACACCACCCTTTTGCCCCTCAAGAAATCATGTTAGGACACAAATTTCAGACTTTAAGATTTTTTAGAGGAACAAACCTAATTTTCCCTATTGCCTTTCTATGCACTGGAGCTATTAGTAGAAACAAAACAATGTAGCATTAGGAGGGCAGACTCTACTGTCAATTTTCCTTTATTGATTTTTTTGTTTCAATCATTTAAGACAGTATTTTTAAGCTTCAGTTGGCATAGGAACCTGGGTATGCTGTTAAAAATGCAGAATCATATTCAATAGATTGAGTGTGTGGGTCAAGAGTCTGTAATTCTAACAAACTTACGAAGGATTTGGATGCTGGTGGTCCTGGGAATACACTGTGAGTAACAAGAATGAAAAGAAAAAAAAAAAATAATAATCATGCTGTACACTTAATATGTTACCAAATGCCATGGAAGCAATTCCAACTCATGACAACCCCATGTATGTCAGAGTGGTACTGTGCTCCATAGGGTTTTCAGTAGATGATTTTTCAGAAGTATATCACCAAGCCTTTGTTTTGAGGTACTTCTGGGTGACTTGAGCCTCCAATTTTAGCAGCCAAACACTTAACCATTTGCACCACCTGGGGAGTCCCTTAATAATTTATGACTTGGGATATATTAGTGAAAAAAAGGAGAAAGAGAAGAAGAAATTCAATATCTGATTTTAAAGTACTTAACAATATTCTAGCAAGAAAAGACAGATAAGAAAGCACAGATACAATAAGGTGATACAATATGTTAGAAGATATTAAAAAATTCTCACAAAAACTCTTTGCCATCAAGTCAATTCCAACTCCTAGTGACCCCCTTTAGGAGATCTGGTAGCATAGTGCCTAAGGCATTTGACTGTTAACCAAAAGGCTAGTGGTTCAAACCCACCAGCCACTCCTCAGAAGGAAGATGGGGCAATCTACTTCCGTAGTGATACTGCCTCAGAAACCCAAGGAGGGGTCGTTATGAGTTGGGTCTGACTCAATGGCACATAACAACAAAACAACAGTGACCCCCTTTGGGTTTCCAAGGCAATAAATCTTTACAGAACTAGATTGCCCACTCTTACTTCCCTGAAGTGGCTAGTGGCTTTGAACCACCAACTAAGTGCAATGGAAGAAGAAAATGTAAAGCTGAATCAAGCTATCAGGCCAGTTTTCATTTCCTACCAGTCTATCCCCTCACAATACTTTGTTTCTCATTCATTGGATAAGGAAATATTGAGGACCACCTTGTGCCAGGGACTGTGTGTCCTAGTTACTTGGAATAAAGCAGATAGCTGAAGGAAAATGCCCTTGCTGTACACCTCTTTGATCAATCATTTGTCTAATGCTGGATTAGGGAGCTCTGGTAGTGTAGTGCCTAAGGCACTTGACTGCTAACCAGAAGGCTGGTGGTTCAAACCCACCAGCCACTCGGAAGGAAAGTTGGGCAATCTACTTCTGTAGTGATACTGCCTTGGAAACCCAAGGAGGGGTCTCTGTGAGTCGGGTCTGACTCAACAGCAAATAACAACAACAATACTGGATTGGCCATAAATCCTTTCTTATATAAAGTCATTCATGCTGTGATTGGTAGATTTTCATATGTACCCAATGATCCCAAACACCTGGTATACACATCTTTGTGAAATCCTTTCTCCTTGAGTATGGGCTAGATCTAGTAACTAACTTCTAACAAACAGAATATGGTAAAAATTATGGAATATCCTCTCGAAGATTACGTTATAAGAGACTCTGACTTCTGTCTTGCTCACATTCTCTTGCTCTCTCTTTCTTGGAACCCTCAGTCTGGGAGAAGCAAGCTGCTATACTATGAATACCCCTATGGAAAGCTACATGAGTATGGCATGGAAGCCACATTTCCCATCACCAGTTAGTGAGGACTTACATCTTATTTACCACCACCTAAGTGAGCTTGGAAGTGGAGAAGATTGAGGAAAAGCAAGAAACATGTGCTCAGTTTCTGCACAGCAATGAGCAAGGTGTTTTGGAAACTGCAATAAGGTATCTGTAGCCAAGGAAAAGTAAGAAAAGTAATATTAGAGACAATTGGAAAGAGAATCAGGAGGTAGGTCATGCAAGGTCTCAGAGTACAAGCCATGGAGAAGTATTATGATCTTATCTCAACTGCAACAGAAATGTCTTTAAGGAGTTTTAAGGGAGGAGAAGGGGAAAACAAGGGGAGGGAGTGACATGGTAAAATTTATGTATTAAAGAGATTTCCCAGGGAGCCCTGGTGGTGTAGTGCCTAAGGCATTGGACTGCTAACCAGAAAGCTGGTGGTCAAACCCACCAGCCACTCTTTGGAAGGAAGACTGGGCAATCGACTTCCATAGAGATACTGCCTTGGAAAAACAAAGAGAGGTCACTATGAGTCAGAATCAACTTGATGGCAGTGAAGAATGGACTAGATGAAGTCAAGATTGGTATGGAGAGCTCATTCGGGGCTGTTTTAGTGGTCCATGCTAAACAAGCTGGAGATATGTATTGAAAGCAGAGATGAGATGCTGTGATGTATTCAATATCTGCAACATCCTTCCCACCCTGCCCCAGACCCACCTGCTCCTCAGACTAATATTTACTTAAGAATCAACTTAGACATAATCTCTTCCAGAAAACCATTCCAGATATACCAGACTAGGTTAACCGCTCTTTTTGTGCAACTCTGTCTTAGCATTTAATAAAATAAAATGAGTCATTTTTCCTCATTAGGTTGTCAGTTATTAGAAGGCTGGAGCAGAGTTAATTATTCATTCTCCGCTCTCTAGTTATGTGCTAGATGTGTGGAAATGTTTACTGAACTGAAATGAGACATTCTGTGTCTCTCAGTGTTTAAGACCAAGGGCTTCACCCTTTGGATGGCACCTTTCCTTTCTCCAACACAAGATTATTTAAATGTTTACTACTGCTGAATCATGGAGGTTCTGGGCTGAGGTTTTGTTTTGTTAGCATTGTTTATTCAACTTACCTTTCTTGAGAAATGCATAGAATTTCATTCCTGCCAGCTGAAAATTTTCGCCATATTCTCTATTCTCATTAATAAGCAGGACAGGGATAAATAGTCTGAGGGTAAAATCTGATTTCCTCAGGATTACATAGGATATTGTATGCATATATTGGACCTCATGCTAAGGTCTGTGATAAAAGAAACACATGAAAAGAGCAAAATACTTTTTCCTCTCTTTACAAAAACAAAAAAAGAAATCTCTGGTGGCACAGTGGTTAAAAGGCTTGGCTGTGAACCGAAAGATTAGTGTATTGAACTTACCAGCTGCTCCACTGAAGAAAGATGTAGCAGTCTGCTTCTGTAAAGATAACAGCCTTTGAAATTGTATAGGGCAGTTCTTCACTGTCTTATAGGGTCACTATGAATTGGAAGTGACTCAATGGCAGTGGGTTTTTTTTTTTTAGTGGTTCCTGTGTCATTTTCTGAGCTATTTCTTATCCCTGACAAAGCAAATTCACACTTTTACTCCATTCAAAGTAGGTTTGTCAAAGCACCAAAATGAACATGAGACAAACAACAGAAACCTAGCATAGTACTTCTGAATATTGCTATCCTTTAATTTAGCTTCCAGAAGATGTTGTTCAGAACTAGGCTAAACCTGTGAATTTGTCATTTTCTCCCAAAGTCAGCTTTAATTGATTATTCTTACCTTAGTAACACAGATTTCTCATCTTTGAGTATGATACTGGTCACAAACTTCCAACGTGGTATGAGAGTTACTAAAAATTTACCAAGAGGTTAGAGAAAAAAAAAAAAAGACATTCAGTGTATTTAACTGGTTTGGGCTTT
>NW_006921590.1:6573301-6582147 GCF_000298275.1 Orycteropus afer afer | reverse complement strand
GGTGCGGGATCGGGCAGTGTTTCGTTCTGCTGTGCATGGGGTCGCTATGAGTCGGAAACGACTCGACGGCACTTAACAACAACAACAACAACGAAAGACTATGTTTGAGATATTTTGGTCATTTGCCTTCATGGAATTTTGAAGATTAATCAGATCTTCAACAATGGTTTCTTGATGGTGGTCTATAGGCAGGGAATATACAACATATCTCTGTTGTTGTTACATGCTGTATAGTTGATTCTGACACATAGCAACCCTAGAGGACAGAGTAGAAATGCCCATAGGGTTTCCTATGCTGTAATGTTTACAGGCAGATCACCAAGTTTCTTCTCCTAAAGAGCTTCTGGTAGGTTTGAATGCCAGCCTTTTGCTTAGCAGCTATGTGCTTAAATATTGTGCTACCAGTTGCTTCCACACATCTTTACTAGCCCCGTATGCCTGAGTGCCTGAGGTCTACGAAGGCAAGGCCAGCTCATACATGTGACAAATAGACCAAGATACTCCCTCTGCAGCTGCTGTTTCTCAAGACCAATTTCTAGAACATCTGGGAGTAATCATTTCACTCCAAATGTTACTCTGTTTCCTGTTAACTTCATTCTTTTCACCACTAAAATTTCTTTCTCTCTGATCCCTGAAAAAAAGCAGTCTAATAAACTCATTCACAGGAAGGTATTTAGGACTGACATAAAAACAGTAAATAACCTTTATTTAGTCTGAACATAATCCAGAAATTATCACTAATCATTACAGAAAAGGTAGAATCATTTATCCTTCTGCTATAGCTAAAGAAACTGGAGTGTAGAGAAAATTCATAACACATTTAAAATGAAAAAGAAAGAAGTTGAAACCAAATCACATGACTTTAAAGCCCATGTCTCTATAACCACCATTCTAGGATATTTTCAGGAAACAGAAAATATGTGGGGCATGAATCATTCAACTAGTAGAAATATCTTTAATGATGGGATTTCAGACATTGTGAAAATATTTTGGGGGAAGTGGTAGACTGAGTATTTGAAATAATAATATAAAGGTAATTGTCACATCTGTTTAAATATAACTTCAGAAACAAAGAGCCGAGGGAAGGAATTGGAACAATGTTTGCCCTCCTTTTCCATACCATTCTCCCTTTATCTCCATCGCCCGATACAGAGGTTGAAAGTGGCTCGATGATAAATTTTCTTCAGCTCAACCAATGTATTTTTTTTTTACTTGAAGTAGTTGTTATGATTTAAAATATGGTCATCATACATATTATCTCCAATTTTTCTTAAAAAAATGGAAAATATGACAATTCTGCATTTTCATTCCTTTATGGCATCAACCCTTCGAAGGAAGTTTGTACAATCTACTTCCATAGTGATACCACCTTGGAAACCCAAGGAGAGGTCACTATGAGTCGGATCTGACTCGAGAGCAGTGAGTTTGCTTGTTTGTTTGATGGCGTCAACAGACCAGAGCTGAGTAACAGCTGGTCCCTTTCTTTAGATGGGATAAATCCGTCTGCATCTTTCCCTGATCTACTGTCCTCATTTTTGGTACCTATCTTGCAAGAACTCTGAATGCAACCTGCACAACTAATGTAGCTGTCCACTTTCCATATATATTTGAGACCCCTAATCCTCTCACACCTGACATGAACTTAATGCCAGTTGTTTTCATGTTGTTGTTGTTATGTGCCATTGAGTCGTCTCCGACTCATAGTGACATTATGTACAACAGAACGAAACACTGCCCAGTCCTGTGCCAGCTTCACAAACCCTACCATACCTGAGCCTGTCACTGCAGCCACTGTGTCAATCCATCTTGTTGAGGGCCTTCCCCATTTTTGTTGACCCTCCACTTTACCAAGCATAATATCCTTCTCCAGAGAATAGTCCCTTCTGACAACATGACCAAAGTAGGTGAGACAAAGTCTTCACAGCATACAAAATCTTGGCAGAGAGAGACTTGTCTCAAGTGACAATTCTGTATTTCAGTGGTCATTTATTGCATGCCTTATGTAATGGTTCTTTACCTCCATTAGGCTTCAGGCTCACCTGAGGGGCTTGTTAAAACACAGATTTATGGGCCCTACCCCAAATTCGGTAAGTTTGGGTTGAATTTACATTTTTTAACAAGGGTCCAGATGATGCTAATACTGTTGATCTAGAGACCACACTTCATCAACAATTGCTTTAGAGAAAACATTTCTATGGATTTGGCCTGGGTCATGGTGAATGTCTTCTATCACTTTTTCTTTGCTAGATATTAATTTTTTTGAATATATGCTTTTTTTTTCTGCCAAAAAAAAAAAAAAACTCTCTTTCTTTGATCTTCCCAGAATTTCTCCAAGGCCAGAGTCAACAGCCATCTATCTACCTGTTGATCTACAGATCATCTGCAGGGGATAATCCAGGTATTACATGGACTTCATCTCCTGACCTATTTCTATATTTTTCCTTAGAGATGTTCTGTATCGTGATAATTGCCCAACTTATGGCTTCTGTCCAGATATCCATTGTACTGATGCCAATTCCAGATAGATTTGATAATTGGGGGCTTTCCCACTTCTACCAGATCACAGCCTATACCCATGTCTTCTGCTAACCTATTCATACTGTACAGATGGCTAGAATCATTCATAAGAGTCACATTTTGAAATGTGGAGGAAGCAAATGTACTATGAGAAAAAATAGTTTGGCAATTTTGTTTTTCCCCCTGGCCATTTTCTGCTGTGTTTTTCTCTGCATATTGTTTCTCATATTCTTAATGATCACTTTTATGCTACTTTTCCCCGAGTATGCAGCCCATTGTTTAAACTTCCTCTAAATAAATTGTGACATATGCCATATGCCTTCATATCTTTCTAAATTGGGCTTAGACAAAAGATGGAAAAATACCAGGGCTGGGAGGCTTTGAGGAAACTAAGCCTCAGGTAGAGAAGTCTTTCAGCTTATGCAGCAAACAGTGGACAAAAGATGGTGTAGCTAGAATCACATGTGCTGATTTCTTGTTTTCCTGCATGGTACAAAGGCTGTAAACAGTCCCTTCATACCACTGAAGGTCTTGGTACATTTAGTAGCTGATTAAAATAAGAAGAACCACTGAGACATATTTGTTAAGGGCTTTACTGAAAAGGAATGCTTCATAAGATGCAGATGTGCAATGGCCAATATGAGAAGGGACACCAATGATGTGATTTTCTGAGGTAGCGGTCATTTTAGGTCAACGATACCTCTTCAGTTGGAACACCTGGTCTAGTAAAGATGAGAAACAAAGGGTAAATATACACTAAACAAAGAGAGACATGGATTGGATGTGATTTTATTTATTAAGCACCAGCCCCAAACCAGGTTCCATATAAATCATAGTTACATTCCATGAAAGTAACTTCAATTTCTGTTTAATTTTAAAGGTGTATATTTTTGTAAAATAAAACCATTATATAACCATTAAATTTTATTACACACACTGTTCACTTTGGAAAAAATGATTCTGAGTGCAAAAATAATCCTATAAATAGAGAGCTCAGCATAGTACATTTAAATATTTATTTATAGATCATTAGCTATTTGACTAAGAGCTGGGAGAGGACAGAGACGGGAAGCTAAGGCATTAGGATTTCAAAATGAAGATATGGAAGCTCCTAAATCATAGAGTGGGAGCTCTGGTAGCATAGTGGCTAAGACACTTGCCTGCTAAGCAGACAGCTGGCAGTTCAAACCCACCAGCCACTCCTCAGAAGGAAGGTTGGGCAATCCTACTTCTGTAGTGATACTGCCTCGGAAACCCAAGGAGGGGTCGCTATGAGTCAGGTTTGACTCAGATAGCACATAACAACAACAAATCATAGAGTAAGCTGCTGGTGATGTGAACTCAGTTGCAAAACTTAGATTTATGCACAGATTTTCAGAAATCCCTCCACTGGGTGAGGTGAAGCGTAATTTGAATTTGAAAGTAAGAAACCATTTAATGTGGTATTAATTTCTGGTTGGCAATGAAGAAATAAAGCTTTGCTCCATGTTTCCCTCTTCTCCCACTGCATAGTGCTGTTGCATCAGTGGTTAAACATAGACTTGTTTTAGTGGTATGCGCTTACATTGGGCATTATCAGCTTCATTTTACTTATGTTAGGGAAAGGCTCAGGATGTTTGCTTCTTTTTATACTGCCTTTGTTTGAAAAAAGAACAAGATACATCAAGGAGCTGATATAAAGATTGGGAAGCTCTTCTAATGTAAATTGAATAGTTTTGGTAAAGGCTTCCTTTACAAGGCTCAGTTAATTAAAATGTAGAGGTAGGAGGAGGGTGAAGGAGGAAATGATTTCTCCTTTCAGCCTCCTTGCTTCCTTGTCATACAGTGAAGCAGTTAGAAAATGCTAGAATGGTTCTAAGGATTTCCACGGTCCACAGTCTTATTTTAAATCATCACTTTTGTAATAGTGGTTCTCCCAGTATAGAAAAGAAAGGCATATAGAGGATGGATGGAACAAAATGAACTGGGGGCATAGCCATTGGGCTTATAGTCAGCAAAGTTACTCAAAGCCACTTTTCCTCCTCCCTTGAAGATTTTTTTTTCTTTTTTTAAATATAAACCTGTGAGTAAGTGCACTGACTACTTCTTGAGAACCAGCTTTGTCTGTCAACATTTGGTCTTGAATAAAGTTGGTGCTGTGGTGAGCCAAAAGGGGAAAAGTGCAAAATATTCCACAAGGGGGGGATGTGAGACAAACAAATTCTCTTCCAAGACACTGGGAAGTCCCTAGGGGTATGTGTGTGCGTGCTTGTGTGTGTGTGTGCTTGTGTGTGAGTGTGCATGAGTGTGTACATGTGTGCATGGAAACACACAACATGCAGAATTTTGTCAAATTAGTTAACATACATTTTAAAAGGCACTACACAATTTACTTTAACATTTATGATTTTTTTGAAAATGGATATGGGAACATAAAATGTACTGTGTTGCAACCCTCTAGAGCCCCAAAGACAAGACAAAAGCTGAAAAAGTTCTTTTATTCCAAGAAGTAGCTCACATCAATGGCCTGTGGTTCAGATGAAGACTGCTGAAAAGCACAGTCAGATTTTTGGATCTTGGTTTAAAATCTCAAGCCAATAACCTTGAATTTGTAACCTCAATTAATATAATAGTTTAAAATGGCAATAAAGTTCTCTTGTTTGATCAGCAAATATTTTACCCTAGAAAGTCTTATGTTTATGTAGGACAATGATGAAGTGATTAATATAGTATCAATACTTTATGAAAATTGTATTTACATAGCTTGTATGCTTATAAGTTTTATAATTATGGTGCTGCTTTGTGTATACTCCACGTAGAAGATGGTTCTTTTATACTTAAGATGACATGACTTACTACATATAAATTTGATAGATGAGATTTATCCAAATTTCTTAAACACTTAGATTTTGCTTGCTCCAGTTGTAAGTTTTGCCTTCAGATATCTGAAGTGTTTGTAATAATAGACTATATCAAGTTGTAAACATAGTTTGAGCATTGAGGGTAATCTGCTGGAGAGAGTGCAGAAGTGAGGTTAATAGTTTTAAAATACAGTCTCCTAATATCTTAATTATTTAAACTATTCAATGAATTGGTCACTAGAAAAAATAAATCAGAGTGTTCTCCATCTTGCATAAAAATACTAGATTTTTAAAATTAAGTAAAAAACACCAGAGGCTGAAGAAAAACTAAGTTTTGAAATATATTAACGGACAGTTCATATGGAAGATATAAAGGAGGAAATATATTTTGATGGCTTTCAAACATTCAACATTTATTCAGCACACTTACTGGATACTTATGTGTCAGGCACTGTCTTAGGCATTACTTGTAAAGGCTTAAAACAATGCCTGATATATAAGTTATGTCTGTAAGCGTTCACTATTATTATTCACAAAAGCTATCCTTGTGTCCGCAGTACCTACTCTGTGTGTGTGTCATATGTGCATCTGTCTATATCTATGTCCATGTCCATATCCATCTTTCTCTTTCTATCTATGAAGGTTTTTTTGGAAGGGAGAAGAGAAAGAAAAAACATAAAAATGAGTGGAGATTTAATGATAATTTGCAAAAGACACACACACACACTGCTTATGTGAACCTGGGAATAGATAGGTTGTGTCCTTTGGAGTGAAATCTGAAAACCAGTCTCTTCTTAAATCATACAGTTCATAAGAATTGAACAGACAGCCACATTATGATCATCTGGCCAACTTTTTGATAGATAAGGAAATGGAGGCCGTGGAAGGTGATAGGATTTGCTCAAGACCCCTCAGCATATTTTCCAGTGGTGAGATTTCTGCCTTGTGTTTGATACAGATTCTGGCAATAAATATCATACAAAAGACCATCTAAAAAGCTTTTACCTAGTGTGTGTGGAATGAGGCTTCTTTCATCTTTGTTAAGCGGTGGAGCCCAGCTTTACATCTGTAGATTTCCTCTCCAGTTTGATAGTTTGCAGGTGGAAGGTAGGTCTTTGAATACAGGATAGATGACTACTCGGATCCTAACCAAGTACTCTGATGTTAGTAAGTGCAAAGTCATTGTGTCTATAAATAACATCATCATACTCAATAGGTACACTTTATTCCTATTATTGTTTCTACTCAAATATACTGCAGCCTGTGGCCTGTTGAAGTGTGTTGTTATCTCTTTTAAAACGATCAGAACATCAACTTCTAATAAATACCACACACTCTTTTCAGTCTTGCATTTAGCAGCTGAAACAGCACCATGGAATATACTGGGAAAGCAGGCTTTCTTGCTATCTTATTTGTCAATTTACAAGTTATTTAAGCATAAAATATCCTAGTTTCTCTAATAGTCTATTCTAGGTCTATCCTTGTGAAAGTTTTTAACCTCTTTTATTTTTTTTTTAATTGTGATTTGGGTGAAAGTCTGCAGAGCAAATGGACTTTCCATACAGCAGTTCACATATATTTTGTCTCATGGCATTGACTACAATTTACCCCAATGCAACAGCTCCCCTCCCACTCCCTCCCAATAGTTACTTCTTCCCTGTGTCCATCCCTCCATGCACTCCTGCCCCCTGAGGTCTCTCCCTGTGTCTAAACAGCCCTTCTTTCTCCCATGATTGTTCTCTCCCAGGAGTGTATCTACCTCAGGTAAATGTTTAACCTTTTTTGAATATATTTAAATAATTATTTATTACTGTTGTTAGGTGTCATCAAGTCAATTTCAACTCATGGTGACGCCATGTGACAGAGTAGAATTGCCCCATAGGGTTTTCCAGGCTGTAATCTTTCTAGGAGCAGATTGTTATGTCTTTGTCCAGTGGTTCAAACCACCAACCTTACAGTTAGTAGCCAAGCTCTTAACCATTGTGCCACCAGGATTCCTCACTCCTCACTAGCTCTTATATACAATGAGCCTGTAAATTAATCATCCACTAAATCAAACACAGTTCTATATACTGCCCTAAGTGCAAATTTATCAAGCTGCAAGATGGAGATCAACCTTTTAGTGCAATTTCCTTTTCCTTTTTCCAACAGGTGATCTATCCTTAGATCTCTTTCAAGTTGTTTCCTTTCTATGTAGTGAATTCTCATCTATACTCTTTTATGTACCTAATTCGAAGCACAGAACAGAAAATAACAGTTTTACAGAGTTTAGATCACTTTCCTAGATGGGTGTTCATTATTTCTATTTAAGCCACTTTGTCTTTATTCTTGGAAAATGCTTTAAAAAGTTTAAAACTCACTTACTCCTGTAATTTTAGCTTAGTTTGTCAGAGTACTGAATAAGATGCATGAAGGTGAATGCACTATTTCTCGTTGTTTCTTTCTTTTCTTTTTTAAAGTATATATTCTGCCTCTAATTTCATTTGTATAAATCTCATACACTGAGTGATATGAGCAGCTTATGTAGATTTTTAGTCTATCCCAGAATTTTGTTATTCTCTTCTTTGTTAGTTTCATAACTTTACCACTTTTTTTTTGCCTTTATTTTCTTCTTCATTTGTGTAAAGTATAAATATATTTTTATCTATTTTTTCCTCTGTTGCAATGACTCCTAAGTCAGTTGGTAGGTTTTTAATCTATGAATGGATGAACATCTAGGGAGATGAATACAGGGTTAGGCAGTTATAAATAGCCTCTTTCTGTTTAGAGTTCTGTAAAACTATGGTTTAAAATCTTATCAATTTATTTGTATCAAAACAACAACTCTTGTATTTAATTCAGAAATAGAGTCAATGTGCATTATTCTTAATTTTATTAATGAGATTTAATATTTTGATTAATCTAAGATTCAGCTCACTAATGCCTAGGATATCAATCTTTATGCAAGGACATCACATGTGAAGAAAGCAAAGATCATTAAAAAGACAGGAAGTGAAGAGAAGATGAAAATGGATGTCAGAAGAAACTCTGAAACTTGCTCTTGAATGGAGAGTAGCTAAAGTGAATGGCAGAAATGATGAAGTAAAAGATCTGAACAAAATACTTCAAAGGGCATGTTGAAAAGACAAAGTAAAGTATTAAAATGAAATGTGCAAAGACCTAGTTAGAAAACCAAAAGAGAAGAACATGCTCAGTATTTCTCAAGCTGAAAGAACTGATGAAAAAATCCAAGCCTCGATTTGCAATACTGTAGTATTCTATGGGCAAAATATTGAATGATACAAAAAGCATCAAAACAAGATGGAAGGAATACATAGAATCACTGTACCAAAAAGAATTGATCTACATTCAACCATTTCAGGAGGTATCATATGATCAAGAATGCTATTGAAGGAGGCGGGGCAAGATGGCGGACTAGGCAGAAGGATTGCACAGACCCTCTTCAACAAGGAAAAGGGAAACCAATTAATACAGACACAGAAGATAATC
>NW_006921590.1:6565500-6566846 GCF_000298275.1 Orycteropus afer afer | reverse complement strand
GCTGTATGAAAAGTGAATTTACTCTGTAAATCTTCACCCAAATCCTAATAAAAAAAAAAAAAAAAAAGAATGCTATTGAAGAAAGAAGTCCAAGCTGCACTGAAGGAATTGGGGAAAAAAAAGCCTCCAGGAATTGAGAGAATGCCCATTGAGATGTTTCAACAAATGGATGCTTTAAGCACTTACTTGTTTATGCCAAGAAATTTGGAACACAGTTACCTGGCCAACTGACTGGAAGAGATCCATACTTGTGCCCATTCCAAAGAAGGGTGACTGAACAGAATGTAGAAATTATTGAACAATATCTTTAATATCACAAGTAAAATTTTGCTGCTGATAATGCAAAAACAATTTCAACAGAACATCACAGGGAATAGCCAGAAATTCAAGCCAACTCAGAAAAAAATGTACAATAAGGGCTTCATTGTTGATATCAGATGGAGCTTGGCTGAAAGCAAAGAATACTGGAAAGATTTACCTGTGTTTTATTGACTATGTAAAGCATTTAACTCTGTGGATCATAACATATTATGGATGACTTTGTGAAGATGGAAATTCTAGAACACATACTGTGGTCATGAGGAACCTGTACATAGACCAAGAGGCAGTAATTCAAACAGAACAAGGAAATACTGCATAGTTTAGAATCAGGAAAAGTGTGCATCAGCGTTGTAGCTTTTCACCATCCTTATTCAACCTGTATGCTGAGCAAATAATCCAAGAATCTGAAGAAGAATGTATCATCAGGATTGGGGGAAGATTCGTTAACAACCTGATATGCAGAGACATAGCCTTGCTTGATGAAATTTAAAAGGTCTTAAAGCACTTACTGATGAAGATCAGAGAGTACAGCCTAAAGTATAGATTGCCCCTCAATATAAAGAAAACAAAAATCCTCACAAATGAATCAGTAAGCAACATCATGATAAATGGAGAAAATATTGAAGTAGTAAAAGATTTCATTTTACTTGGATCCACAATCAACACAAATGGAATCAGCAGTCAAGAAATCAGACATTATGTTGCACTGGGCAAATCTGGTGCAAAAGACCTCTTTAAAGTGTTAAAGAGCAAAGATGTCACTTTGAAGACAAAGGTGTACCTGACACGAGCCACAGTATTCTCAATAGCCTCATATGCTTTTGAGAGCTAAACTATGAATAAAAAGACCACAGAAGAATTAGGGAGCTCTGGTAACATAGTGCCTAAGGCACTTGACTGCTAACCAGAAGGCAGGCAGTTCAAACCCACCAGCCTCTCCTTGGAAGGAAGGTTGGGCAATCTACTTCCGTAGTGATACTGCCTCGGAAACCCAAGGAGGGGTCGCTATGAGTCAGGTCTGACTT
>NW_006921590.1:6543899-6565135 GCF_000298275.1 Orycteropus afer afer | reverse complement strand
CATCATTCTTTTGAGAATATTATGTTAATATTTACATTTAAGGAAGAATCCTTCGATATTTATACTACAACTTAGTAGAGAAATGTTTTATGTCTTAATTTACTAACACATTGAGGCTTCATGTTTGGAAAACCATTGGAAATATAATTGATATGTGATTAAAATGAAACAAAATAAACTCTAATAATAGTTTGTGTGTGGTACAAATGGTTAAAACATTTGCTGGTTAAAGCTTGGAAGTTCAAGTCCACCCAGAGGCCTTAGAAGAAAGGCCTGGCTGTTTACTTCGAAAAAATCAGCCACTGCACACCCTGTGGAACACAGTTGTATTCTGATACACACGGGGTCGTTGTGAGTTGAAGTTGGTTGAATAGCAGCTGGTTTTTGTTTTCATTTTTTAACCTCCAACAACAAGTTCTCAACACCAAAAGTAATATAATGATGGCAAACATCACATGAGTAGAATTCACAGAATTTGGATGCAAGCTGGAAGAATGTATCATTTTCTGGTTGATGATAGATTTTAGGATAATTCTCCCTTATGAAATTTTGTCCTGAGTACTTTCAGGAAACAGAGCCAGCTGCCATTTGGCCTACCACCATGTGGGATCACTGCCCAGTAAGTAGACTGTCAGTGTGAAACTCCATCTTCCTGCTCTGTGGAAATTCAATAGTCTTATGGACATTAGAAACTAGAGGAGATTATTGTTATTGTGATTACTGCTAACACCCTGAATTGCATCAAACAGGGTGATTGTGAGGATGGCACAGGACACAGCAGTGTTTAGTTCTATTGTACACAGGGTCGCTGTGAGTCAGAACAAACTCAATTAAGCACCAGTTTACTGACACTTTTAACATGTATATTTATTAACTCCTGAGGACAATGGCTACTTCATAGTTTTATGTTCTTAAATGACATCTGCTTTGTTGTTGTTGTTGTTGTTATGTGCCATCGAGTCGGCTCTTGGTGAACAGACTTAGGGAGTCACATTAGCTTAGACTGTTCGGATGAAAATATTCTGTTCTTTGCTTGGTCTGTCAATCTCCTTTGGCTGCCAAGAGTTTCCAATTTTAAAGCGACAATTCTTTACTTCAGCTGAAAATTCAATGTCTGAGCACTTTGATTCTTTGCTTCATTTGGAATTGTGAACATGCTAGTGTATTTAAACTGGTCTGTGCATTTTATGTTTGAAGGTAGACCTTCTGCCCTAAAGACTGTGTAGAACTGCAGCACAGGATTTCAGTATATGAATTGGAACCAGGGAGGCAACTTGAAGAGCAGGCAAAGTTGATCTCTTATGCTATTTGCCTTTTTTTTCTCCATTTATTTCTTCTCTTTTAGTAGCATGTCCTTTCAATTCCACCTCCAACTGTCAAAGTTTGTTTGCATCCTATACCCGTTCTTTCTCAGTGAAAAACTGATGTGGAAATCTTAGGCAGTATCACTGCGAAAGTAGATTGCCCAATCTTCCTTACCAGGAGTGGCTGGTGGGTTTGAACTGCCAGCCTTCTGGTCAGCAGTCAAATGCCTTAGGTACTATGCTAACAGAGCTCCTAATGAAAACATAGCGTTAGTTAAATAATGAGTTAATTTTCCACTGGCTTTGAACTTTATGAGTTAATTAAATAATGTTTAAAGAAAATAATTAATACAGAATTTTAAATTGTTAAATGTATGTTTTGGGGACTGCTGATTAGCCAGTAATAGGGATATATGATGAAAGAAAACTTTCGGCAACAATGGGCTCAAACACAGCAAAGATTGTGAGGATGGCACGGGACCCAGCAGTGTTTAGTTCTGTTGTACATAGGGTCGCTGTGAGTCAGAACAAACTCAAGTGCACCTAACAAGAACATAAGTCATATGGAGTCCCTGGTGTTGCACATGATTGAGAAGTTGGCAATCAAATCAACCCAGAAGTATCTCAGAAGAAAGGCTTGTTCATCTGTTTCTAAAAGATTATAGCCAAGAGAACCCTAGGGAACACAGTTCTACTCTGAAGCACCTGAGATCACCATGAGTTAGAATAGACTTGATGCCGACTGGTTTGGGGCTTTAGAAGTCACATAAACATAATGACTATCTAGACATGAATTTAATCTCAGTGAGAATCATTCAAGGTCTAGGATGTTGGATGGGAAAATATAAGAAACAAAAGGGAGCATATTGAATGGACCAGAGCCTGGAGTCTGCGTGATAAGAAAGGATCTGGATGATAGATTATAACAAAGTTGAATTTATCTGTACCTAAAAGCTACAAGATGGCATTGAGAGTCAATGCCAGGAGATTCCATGGATAAGGCAGTTGCCAAGAGTTCTATACCACTCATAGGTGCCCAGGGAGGTTTTAAATCCTAAGTAAATTGGTTATGTCTTACCACCTCATGGTTCTATTCAGACCAGGATGGACAGACAGTAAATGGTGAAGTCAGAAGTCTCAGAGTCACTCAGATGGATCTACCATGATGGTACAACATAGTCATGATCTCTGAAGCTAAAATATTCTCTGGTTTCATTCATTCAGCTTAGTGTGGATGGATGAGAGTTAATAGGTGGGGTTTGGTAGCCAGGGAAAGCAGAACTCCATGGAGTGTCCTAAGCACTTATGTCCACATTACACTGAAGGACTTAAAAGAGATGATTAAAAAAAAAAAAAGTACAATAATAACACATTCACTTGGTTGTTGTTGTTGTTGTTATGTGCTGTTGAGTCGGACCCAACTCATAGCGACCCCTCCTTGGGTTTCCGAGGCAGTATCACTACGGAAGTAGATTGCCCAACCTTCCTTCCAAGAAGTGGCTGGTGGGTTTGAACTGCCAGCCTTCTGGTTAGCAGTCAGATGCCTTAGGCACTACACCACCAGAGCTCCTTATTCACTTATTCACTTGGTAGAAAAAAAAATTAAATGAGCATGCAAGAATTAAAAATTAACCATAATTACATTGGATATTTATATTATAATATATAATTTTCTGTTACTTCCTGCCATTTGCATATGCACTTATGCACACCTATGTGAGTTCATGTTTGGGTGTATGTTGTTGTTGTTATTTGGTCTTTTTAAATTTAATTTCTGCAGCTCCTTCAAGGACATTATCATCTCCCAGAAATTAACAACAATGTGCTTTGTTTGACTTACTAAGTATGATACTGTTGAGTGTGCTAGTCTAGCAAAGCTTCTTCTGATACTGTTTCCACTGGCTTTGGCAGAAGGTGTTTATTATACAATGGAGATGGTTTAATATAAGGGCCTCAACACAGTCCTAAAAGGGAAAATAAGTTAAGTTGATCCAGGTTTTTTTGCTCCAAAATAAACCATCCCAAAACTTAGTGGTATAATAGAATCCTGTATTATGCTCATAGATTCTATGGGACAGGAATTTGGACAGAGTAGAGTGGTGGTAGATTGTCTCAGCTCAGTGTTATCTGGGGCCTCACCTGGGGAAACAAAAAATAGCTGGGGTAACTTGCATCTGGGGCTGAGAATCTTCTATAGGCTTCTTCACTCCCCATTTTGGCACCTGTGATTTGAGTTGAGAAGGCTTAACTCAGTAGAGATTACTGACCGGAGCACATATACATGACTTCTTCATGTGACCTGAGCTTCCTCACAGCATGTGGACTTCAGGGTAGTTAGAATTTTACTCCAAGAGGAGACTCAGGCTTTCCTCTAAACAAGACACAGGCTGCATTGCCTTGCATGACCTAGCCTCAAAAGTCACATGGCATTACCTTTATTATACTCTACTAGTCGAAATAGTCACAAGGCAGCCCAGACTCAAGCAAGTAAGGGACATAGACCCATTCTCTTCATGGAAGGATTATCTAAGGTCTTGCAACCCAGACTACAATCTCCAATTTCACAAATCTTAGTTTTAACATTGGAAAAGGAAATGAAGGCTCTGTGATTAACTACAATTCAGGGAATATCTCCCCATCTGTTTTTCTCCATTTCTATGACTTTTGTTTCTAGGCAAAAATTGTCTTGCACAATTCGAAGAGTATAGTAAAGAGTGTTATTGTACTAAGTTCCCATTGAGTCGGCCACTGACTCAGGGTGACACCATGCACAAAGGAATGAAATACTACCCAGGTCTGTACCATCCCCATGATCCTCTACAGAGTGGTCTGTTGTAATCCATAGGGTTTTCCTTGATTGATTTCCAGAAACAGGATGGCAGCCCACTCTTCCTAGTCCATCTTAGGCTGGAAATTTGCTGAAACCTGTTCAGCATCAGAGCAACAGGCAAGCCTCAACTGACACAGACAAATGGTGGCTTCGCATGAGCGATATTGTCTAGGAAATGAACCTGGGTCTCTTACACAGAAGGTGAGAAGTCTACCACTGAACTACAGATGCCCCACCGTAGGAAAGAATAAAGAAGACAAACACTTCACCTATGTGTTGTGGCTCAGAGAAAGTTAATGTTTTGGGAGTAGATTATGATCTAGAATGGGTAAGAAAAGGAATCTGTGCTGACTCACTTTACATCTAGAAAAATGCAGCTAATAAATAGCCTGAGGTAAGACAGAAGGAGAAGCAGAGGGCTGCAGCCAGAGTATAAATTGGCAAGTTGACAAGGTTAGGAGACTTAAAGAATATAAAGTGGAGTTATCTGCTAATAGCAATACCCACATCTGTAGGTATCACTGGGACACCTAACTCATCCTTACCTGAAATGACCCAAAACAAAACTATAACTTGCTGCATTTTCAATTATTATATTTAAATGAGAAATACAGATCACTGGGACTTGGCTCTTGTAGTTTGTGGTAGCCGAGGTAACAGTTGGTTGTTGATATTCCAGAATAGCATACATTTCTGAAGCATAAATCTCCAATTAATTCTCCAAAATAACAAAATGATGATGTACTGTTTGGCATTATCAACTTCTGTTTTTCCTTCAGGAGCCAAATACAGAAAGCTTTTAAGATGCCCCAGGCAATCAAAATGCTGCTTTGGAATATTTCCTTCCCCATTATTATTTTTTTCCTCTCATCATTTTCTGTTATAGGAGCAATGAGATGAAGAAAGATAATTTATTTCTGACAGATGGCAATATGATAGAAATCCACTTTAGTTTTAAAAAATATTTTAAAATTGTGGCATATGTTAATGATGATTTTTTGTACAGAATGTGTGCATGGCAATATTTAGAAGGAAAGTCTCTGATGTCATGTATCTGAAACCTGTAACAACTGCTTGTTGCTACTACGAGCAAGAGATGACCAAAATTATTCAGAGGATGCCCTCCAGTTGAGTGAGTGCCTACTTGATAGCAGAGTTGCCATAACTGGCCACCTCTAGTATTTGTAAAGGCATTTGACTGCTAACCAGAAAGCTGGCAGCTCAAACCCACCAGCTACTCCTCAGAAAGAAGGTTGGGCAATCTACTTCCATAGTGATACTGCCTCAGAAACTCAAGGAGGAGTCTCTATGAGTAGGATCTGACTTGACAGTAATGAGAGTTGTGTTGTGTTGAGCACCGCTAAAGGGCAAGGTGTTGGAGCAATTTCACCAGCAGGAATTACGTAGGCCTCTGTCTTAGCAAGAGTGGAGGCTCTCTGGAGACAATAAACATTTTTAAACAGTGAGAGTCACCTTTACTGGGGAAAAAAGTACAAACAAAAATTAATCACAGTCTAACAGGGCAATTTAATATATAGGGTGAAGGAGAAGGGATATTTGTGTAGATTGCCCTGTTGCATCAGATGTAACATTCCAGACTGCATGACCACAAGCAAGGTTGGTCTTAAAATAGTAAATGGGAAGGATACAAGAAAAGGAGGCAGCTTTCTACATGCACATGCTTGATGTGCACACACACATCTAAGCATCCACACATACTCATTTGGCCTAACTAGTTTGTCAATAGCTGACTTGTGTCTATCTGGATCAGATTACCAAAGCCTTGTGGTTTGGAGGTCTCTTTGGCTTTATTGTAAGTATCAGATGGGAACATAAGCTATCAGCCCTGAAAATATCTGACATCTTACTTTCCAAAAGTCAAGAATAAAGAAAATGCCAGAAATTTCATGGTTGTTTGTTGAGAGTTGTTATTGGGGGGAGGAGAACATGTGTCTAGATACTCCCCAATTCCTATGACAAGCACCTGCCATGTACCATGGCATGTCTTGGGTCATTTAACATGTATTATATCATTTACTCTACCAAGATCTCATTATAGAGAAAATCAAGTCTCCAAGACATGTACGTAACAAATTCATGAGGTTAGGCCCAAAGAATTCTAACTCCAAGTGAGATGAAGTAGGTGAGATGAAGTATTATTCAAATACTTGAATAATTATACAGTATTATACAGTATTATTCAAATCAGTATCCCCTGACCAGTATCACCTTCCTGACTTCCATCAGTCTGTTGGTATCTGACAAACCCAACATAAACATCACCTTTTCTGAGATGTCTTTTGGTCTCTCTCATTCAGTCCATGTTACTTTTCCCACCTCTATTCCTGTGGATTTGGGTCTATACTCAATGGAGCACATTTCACATTCTGTTACCTACTAAATTTTCTGTTTGAGCTGTTTGATTTTTGTTTTGTTTTTGAGAAAATTAAAGATTCAGGAGAGCTCAGAGAAGAATGTGAAAAATACTAATGTGCTAACAACTTAAGAGTTTTTGTAGTATTTATTTTTTATAATACACTTTTAAGTCTCTTAAAAAAATAAAGGACCAACCATACTTTTTCAATCTGTATAATCTGAGAATCTGGACTACATGAAGAATGCAGCTTCTGGATTGGAGGAAGACTCATTAAAACCCATGATATGCATATGACACAACAGTGCTTGCTGAAAATGAAGCCTTGAAGCACTTACTGATGAAGATAAACAACTACAACCTTCAGTACAGATTACACCTCAACATAAAACAAAAAGTCCTCACAATTGGACTAATAAGCAACATCACAATAAATGGAGAAGATCGAAGTTGTTAAGGATTTCATTTTACTTGGATCCACTGTCCACACCCATGGAAGCAGTAGTCAAGAAATCAGACATTGTATTGCAGTGGGAAAATCTTCTGTAAAAGACCTCATTAAAGTGTTAAGAAGCAAGTATGTCACTTTGAAGCCTAAGGTGCACCTACTTCAAGCCATGGCACTTTCTATCATCTCATATGCATGTGAAAGCTGAACAATGAATAAGGAAGAAGAATTGATGCCTTTGAACTGTGGTGTTGGTGAAGAATACTGAAAATACCTTGGACTGCCAGAAGAACAAATCTGTCCTGGAAGAAGCGCAGCTGGAATGCTCCTTAGAAGCAAGAATGGCCAGACTTCATCTCACCTACTTTGGTCATGTTGCCAGAAAGGACCAGTTCCTGGAGAGGGATATCATGTTGGTAAAGTAGAGGGTCAGTGAAAAAGGGGAAGACCCTTAACAAAATGGATCAACACAGTGGCTACATTGGACATGATGGGCTTAAGCATAGCAATGCTTATGAGGATGGCACAGGATTGGGCAATGTTTCATTTTGTTGTACAGTAGGGTCATTATGAGTCAGAGCCAACTCAATGGCACTCAGTAACAACAACAACCGTAATAGATACCTTTGTGCCCAAATTTCAGCCCAACTCCCCTATTTCCATTCCAAAAGCAAAAAAAAAAAACCAAAAAACCCACTGTCATCAAGTTGATTCCAACTCATAGCAACCTTTTCAGGACAGAGTAGAACTACCCCATTGGGTTTTCAAGGCTGTAACTCTTTACAGAAGCAGACTGCCTCATCTTTCTCTTGCAGAGCAGGTGGTGGCTTCGAATCTATGACCTTTTGGTTAGCAGCCAAATATCTTAAACACTGTGCCACCAGAGCTCCTATTTCCATTCCAAGAGTCATTAATTACTGTAAATTTAATATATCCTCTTCTAGCTCATGCTTTTATACTTTCATGTCTTATGTACTTATCCATAATATATAGCATTGTGTGCATTTTAAAATGTATATAAACACCCTCATACTGTATATTTTTTTTATCATTTACTTTTTCTTCTCAATATTATGGGTTGTTTTATTTTAACTTTATATTATGATTTGGAGCTCTGGTAGCGTAGTGGCTAAGGCACTTGACTGCTAACCAGAAGACTGGTGGTTCAAACTCACCACCCACTCCTCCTCAGAAGGTTGGACAGTCTACTTCTGTAGTGATACCATCTCAGAAACCTAAGGAGGGGAGTCACTACAAGTTGGCTCTGACTTGAGGGCACATAACAACAACAACAAAAAGAGTCCTACATAGGGTTAATCAATATTGTACTTGGTATTCATGAATTAAATAATTGGCCCTCTGTGACCACCAGAAAGGCTCCTCAGGTTCCACTGAAGGATGTAGGCAACACTGGCATCTCTTGGAGTAAAATTGCTCATATTATCTCAGAATGTCTTGCATGGGGCAATGTACAAACTTCACAAAATAGGATGTGAATTATTTCCTTTGGAGCCAGAAATGAGATAACTCGTAGGCCATTACAACTAAATTAAGAACATTTAATCATCAAAACTAATTAGTTAAAAATTGAACTCATGTATGCAAGGTACTTGTAATGGGTATCTCTTCATTTAGACCAGCTGCAGCTGAAGGTATTAAAATAGAGGCGGTTTCCTGGCTTATATTCCATCTCACTCTCCTGAGTATTATTTATTTTTAATTATTTTTTCTATATATATATATTTCTATATATTCAAATTCTCCTTCTCAACTGGATACTGCCCATCAGTATATAGAAACACACGTCTCACAATCTTAAAAAAAGTCCTTTCACTCCCATATTTCCATCTAGCTCCCCACATGGATATCTCAAAGGTATCTCATACAACATACCTCAAACACAACTTCTCTCCTCTATACTGGTTCTACTTTCTGTGCTCCTTCTGTAAAGATGTCATCATTCCTTTGGAACCAAAACCAGCCAACTAAAAGTCATACTTGATATCTCTCTCTCCCGACTCTACCCTAGCTTTTATTGATCACACCTCCTTTGTATCGTACATATTTGTCCACTTCACTTCTCCCTCCTCCTACCACTCTTGTCTATATTGGATCACATTGACCACCACAAAGCATCCAACTTGTAATACATGCTAATTCCTTTCCTACAATTTCCTTGGAATTGTATTAATTTCCCACTGCTACTGTAACAAATTACAACACACTTAGCACTCAATATAAATTTATTATCTTCCAGTTCTGGAGGCCAGACATCCCACAGTCAAGAGCTAAATCAATGAAGGACAGCATTCCTTCTGGAGGGTCTAGGAGATCATTTGTTTATTTGCCTTTTCCAGCTTCTAGAGATGTCCTGGATTCCTTGGCTCATAACCCCTTTCTCTTCATTTCATTCTGACCTCTGCTTTCCTTGTCACATATCTTTCTCTGGCTCTGAGTCTCCTGCATACTTTTTTTTGTGTGTGTGCAACTGTGTGACACTGATTACACTCTCTGTAGTGTAATAGTCTCTTCCCACATCCTCCCTGTGGTTACCCTTTCCCTGTTCCCTTCTTGCCTATGCATTCCTGCCTCCTTAGGTAGGTCTGTTTATTCTTTAGGTGAGAATTAAGCCATGGGAGTGAGTTCAATTCCAGGCCTGAAAGGTGACTTAGGGTCATAGTCTCTGGGGTTTTATCAGTCTCCATCTGACCAGTAAACTTGGCCTTTTATTCCTTCATTCATTCATTCGTTTGTTTTATTCCACATTTTTTCTCCTACTCTATCCAGGATCTCCAATTTTTATCTCTTTCTCAGAAGTTGACAGTGTTAACCATCTTTGGTAGTTGAGATTGTATGTCAACTTGGCTGGACAACAGTTCTGAGTGATTTAAGCAGTTGTGATGTGGTTATTCCCATGAGGAGATCAGATATATATGCTTTGAGCAGCCAATCTGTTGAAAGGGAGTTTTTCTAGGGCTATGCCCTGCTTCCAATATATAAATGGACATCCTGGGAAAAAGAGAGAATCTTCTTTGGATCTGGATCCTGTTGTGTTCCCTACAACTGTCTGTGAGCGAACAATCTACCATTGTGCCTGGTGATCTTGGATTCGTCATCCACTGGAGTCAACAGCCTGTATACTGCCTGCCAACCTTGAGCTCATCAACCCCTAAAGCTGCAAGAGTCAGGAAAAGCCTCAAGTTTGAAGTTTGATCCAAGAACTAGGGACTTTCCAACTTCTCTAAGTGTGTAAGTCATTTTCCTAAGAGAAATTTGTCTCTCTCTTTCTCTCTCTCACTATATATAAGCTTTACTGGTTTTGTTTCTCTAGAGAACCCAGCCTAACACAATTTGGTACTGGGCGTGGTTCTAGAGGGACAAAATCATAAGGATGGGTTCCCTAAATTAGTTATCACTAATTCTGTTTTGGTTCTCAATTTGATTAATCATAAAGTCACTGGTGACTCTGCCTCCATTAGTAAAGAAGGCCCTGCTAATCTGTGGCATGAGGTACCCAAATTAATACGCAAAATAGCACCACCAATATGTTGTTGTTGTTGTTGTTGTTATGTGCCATCAAGTCGGCCTCGACTCATAGCGACCCCTCCTTGGGTTTCCGAGGCAGTATCACTACGGAAGTAGGATTGCCCAACCTTCCTTCTGAGGAGTGGCTGGTGGGTTTGAACCGCCAGCCTTCTGGTTAGCAGTCAAGTGCCTTAGCCACTATGCTACCAGAGCTCCCAGCACCACCAATATATCAAGTATTTTTGAGAAGTGAGACTCTGGATAATCACATGTTTGATACTTTTCTACAATTTTGTCAGCATGAGGAGTATAAGGAAGCTGTTTGGTTGGTCATAGTTACAATAGAGAAAGTGGTGAAAGAGTGAAATAAGTTCAGGGTTTCAGTGTCACACCTCAAGCGCCACATAAAAGACTTCAATGTTTCCATTTGCACCCTGAAAGAAAGCCTTATTCTTCTAGTAACAGAGCTGATATTGCTGAAAACCAAACCCAGAGTCTTATCATAAGGGTGGCTGAATTATAATTTCAATTGGATTGCCAACTCAGAATGGTGTCTGAAGTTAAAGTAAGGGCATTGATTGGGAAAAAATGGGATCCTGAAACTTGGGATGGAGACATAAGGGCAGTCAGGAAGATAAGGATATGGAGTCTGTAAATTCTGTTGAATCCCCCCTGCCAACAACACCATTGCTCCCATGTAAAGGGGTTACTATAAAACCATTATCCTTTCCACCTCCATTCGATAGGATTAATCCAACTGTTCCTGCCAGGTCATTGCCTGAGGTAGATGCCATGGAAGACATTGCTGAATGTTCTCAGGCGCTGCCCCAACCATCCATTGTTGCTGCTAGACCTATAACTAAAGTTAAGTCCAAGTGAACCCCAAAAGGTAAAATACCAAGTGTGACTGAGGAAGTGGTATGCTACTCCCAAAAAGACTTACTTGATTTTGCTAACATGTACAGACAGAAACCTGGAGAATATGTGTGGGAATGGCTATTGAGGGTGTGAGATAATGGCAAGAAATGTAACATTGGATTTGTCTGAGTTTATTGATTTAGGACCACTAAGTACGGATTCTTCATTCAATGTTTCAACTCAAGAGGTTAGGAAAGGAAAGGATCTAATTGTTATTTGATTGGCTTACTGAAGCATGGATTATGTAGTGGCCTACCTTAAGTTGAAGTACCAGACCTACCTTGGGATAATGCAGAAGAAGGTAAGAGGCTTAGGGAAAATGGCATGTTAGAATGGATTTATCAGATTAGACCCATAGCACCAGCAATGGAGAGCCCAGAGGACACAGCTTTTACCACTACAATGAGGAACAAGTTTGTCAAGGGAGCCCCTGCATCCTTAAAGACTACTGTGATTGCTATTTTATATAAGCCAGATTTGACAGTGGGAACTGTCCTAATTGAACTAAGACACTTAATTATGATGGGGCTGATTGGACCCAGTGGTAGTAGGGGCCAGGTGTCAGCAGTTAATCAACAAAGACAAGGTGGGCATGGTTACCATAATGGACAGCAGGGTCAAAACAGTAATCAAAATACTCTGACTCATGTGGAATTATGGCATTGACTACTTAGGGATGGTGTTCCTAGGAGTGAAACACATGGCAAACCTATTAAATATGTACTTGATCTGTACAGAGCTCTGGTCACATAGTGCTTAAGGCATTTGACTGCTAACCAGAAGACTGGCAGTTCACTCCTCAGACAGAAGATTGGGCAATCTACTTCCATGGAGATAGTGCCTCAGAAACCCAAGTAGGGGTCGCAATGAGTCGAATCTACTCAACAGCAATGAGTTTGGTTTGGTTTGGTGTAGACGAGAATTCTAGGTCACTTGAACAGCAGTCTAGATTGAATCACCAGAATACAGTGTCATGGCCCCTCAATTAATTCCCAGACTTGAGTCAGTTTACAGACCCGTGACCCCTTGAATGAAGGGAAGGCCGTGTCCCCTTGAGGAAGGACCCCACTACATTACCAAAAATGTATACTGTCATTCTCACAGCCTTCTCCAACGGGCTCTGAGACCTTTTATAAACAGACTATTCAGGGATCACTGGATACTGGCTCTGAACTGACACTAATTCCAGGAGACCCAAAAGGTCACTGTTGTTTTGTTGTTATGTGCCGTGGAGTCAGACCTGACTTATAGCCACCCCTCCTTGGGTATCGAGGCAGTATCACTATGGAAGTAGGATTGCCCAACCTTCCTTTCGAGGAGTGGCTGGTGGGTTTGAACCACCAGCCTTCTGGTTAGTAGTCAAGTGCCTTAGCCACTATGCTACCAGAGCTCCCAAAAGGTCACTATGGCCCACTATTCAGAGTTGAGGCACATGGAGGTCAAGTTGATTGAATCTTAGCTTAGGTGTGTCTCACAGGGGTCCAGTGGGTCCCTGAAGCCATTCTGTATTTATTTCCCCAGTTCTAGAATGCATAACTGGAATAGATATACTGAGCAATTGGCAGAATTCCCACATTGGGTCCCTGACATGTGGAGTAAGGGCTATTATGGTAGGAAAAGCCAAGTGGAAGCCATTAGAACTGCTTCTACCTAGAAAAACAGTGAAACAAAAGCAATACTGGATCCCAGGAAGGGTTGCAGAGATTAATGCCACCATCAAGGACTTGAAGGATGCAGTAGTGGTGATTCCCACCACATCCCCATTTAATTCACCTATTTGGCCTGTGCAAAAAAACACATGGATCTTGGAGAATGATACTAGATTATTGTAAACTTAATCAAGTGGTGACTGCAATTACAGCTGCTATTCCTGATGTGGTTTCATTGCTTGAGCAAATTAGTACATCTCCTGGTACTTGGTATGCAGCTATTGATCTGGCCAATGCCTTTTTCTCAATACCAATTTCAAAGGATCATCAGAAGCAGTTTGCCCTCAGGTGGCAAGGCCAACAATATACTTTCATAGTGCTTCCTCAGTTTATATCAACTTCCCAGAACTATGACATAATTTCATCTGTAGGGATCTTGATCACCTTTCCCTTCCACAAGAAGACATTGCACTGATCCATTATATTGATGACATTATGCTGATTGGACCTCATAAAGAAGAAGTGTCCATGACTCTAAACTTACTGGTGAGACATCTGCACGCTATGTGGTGAGAAATTAACCCAACAAAAATTCAGGCACCTTCCACCTCTGTGAAATTTCTAGGGGTCCAGTGGTGTGGGGCATATTGAGATATTCCTACTAAAGTGAAGGATAAGTTATTGCATCTGGCTTCCCCCACAACTAAAAAGGGGGCATAATGTCTGGTGGGCCTCCTTGGATTTTGGAGGCAACATATCCCTCATTTGAGTATGTTGCTTTGGCCTATTTATCAAGTGACTCAAAAAGCTACTAGTTTTGAGTAGGGCCCAGAACAACAGAAGGCTCTGCAACAGATTCAGTCTGCTGTGCTAGCTGCTCTGACACTTGGGCCATATGATCCAGCTGATCCAATGGTGCTTGAAGTGGCAGTGGCAGTGGCAGATACAGATGCTGCTTGGCGTTTTTGGCAGGCCCCTATTGGTGAATTACAATGCATACTCTTAGAATTTTGGAGCAAAGCTCTACCATCCTCTGTGGATAACTACTCTCCTTTTGAGAAACATCTTTTGCCTTGTTACTGAGCTTTAGCAGAGATTGAACACCTAACCATGGGGCACCAAGTCACCATAAGGCCTGAGCTGCCCATCATGAACTGGGTGTTGTCTGACCCACAGAGTCATAAAGTTGGACATGCACAGCAGCACTCCATCATTAAATGGAAGTGGTATATAAGAGATCATGCTTGAGCAGGACCTGAAGGCACAAGTAAATGCCTATGCTCTCCACTCCAGTCACATTACCTTCCCTCTCCAGTCTGCACCTATGGCCTCATGGGGAGTTGCTTATGATCAATTGACTGAGGAAGAGAAAACTCTTGCCTGGTTTACAGATGGTTCTGCACAATATGCAGGCACCACTCGAAAGTGGACAGCAGAAACACTGCAGCCCCTTTCTGGGACTTCCCTGGGAGAGTGGTGAAGAGAAATTCTCCTGATGGGCAGTATTTTGAGCTGTGCATCTGGCCATTCACTTGGCATGGAACAAGAAATAGCCAGATGTATGATTATATAGGGATTCATGGGCTGTGGCCAATGGCTTGGCTGGATGGTCTGGGACTTGGAAGGAGCATGATTGGAAAATTAGTAACAAAGATGTATGGGGAAGAGGTATGTGGATGGAGCTCTCTGAATGGGCCAAAGGATTAAAAATATTTGTGCCTTATGTGAATGCCCACCAAAAGGTGACCTCAGCAGAGGAGGACTTTAACAATCAAGTAGATAGGATGATACATTTTGTGGAAACCAGTCATCCTTTTTCTCCAGCTACTCCTGTCATTGCCCAATGGGCTCATGAACAAAATGGCCATGGTAGCAGGAATGGAGGTTATACATGGGCTCAGCAATATGGACTTCCACTTACCAAGGCTGAGTTGGCTACCACCACTGCTGAGTGCCCAATCTGCCAGCAGCAGAGACCACCACTGAGTCCACGACATGGAGCCATTCATTCTTCGAGGTGATCAGCAGGCAACCTGGTAGAAAGTTGATTACACTGGACCATTTCCATCATGGAAATAACAGCATTTTGTTCTTACTGGAATAGATACTTATTCTGGGTATGGATTAGCCTTCCCTGCACACAATGCTTCCACCAAAACTATCATCCATGGACTTACAGAATTCCTTATCATGGTGTCCCACACAACATTACTTTGGATCAAGGGACTCCCTTCACAACAAATGAAGTGCAGCAATGGGCCTATGCTCATGGGATTCACTGGTCTTACCATGTTCCTCATCATCCAGAAGCAGATGGCTTGATAGAGTGATGGAATGGCCTACTAAAAACACAGTTATGTTGCCAGCTAGGTGGTAATACCTTGCTTTCAAGGAGCTATGTTTTCCAGGAGGCTGTATATGCTCTAAACCAACTTCCAATATATGGTACTGTTTCTCTAATAGTCAGGATTCAAGGGTCCAGGAACCAAGGGGTGGAAGCAGGAGTCGTACCACTCACTATTATCCCTAGTGACCCATTCAAAATTTTTTTCTTCCTGTCCCTGCAAATCTATGGTCTGTGGGTCTGGAGGTCTTAGTCTCAGAGGGAGGAACATTCCTACGTGGAGACACTATACTGATTGCATTGAATCGAAGTTAAGAATGTCACCTAGCCATTTTGGCTTCCTCATGCCTCTGGATAAACAGTCAAAGAGGGAATTACTGTACTCTCTGGTGTGATTACCTTCCTGATTACCAAGGGGAAGCTAGATTGATATTACATAATGGAGGTAAAGAAGAATATGTCTGGAATATAGGAAATTCTTTAGGATGTCTCTTAACACTACCATGCCCTGTAATTAAAGTAAATGGACAACTACAGCAACCCAATTTTGATATGACTACTAATGGCTCAAACCACTCAGGAATGAAGGTTTTGTTCACCCCAGGAGGCAAAGAACCACAACTAGCTGAGGTGCTTGCTGAAGGCAAAGAAAATAAGAAATCGGTGGTGGAAGAAGGTAGTTCTGAATATTAGCTACAACCACATGACCTGCTGCAGAAATGAGGACTGTGATTGTTATATTTCATCATTGTATGTGTGCATCGAATATTTTTGTTTTCTTCATTTATGAACTATTAAACATAAACAGGGTTAATGTGTTTCAGTTGAACTTGTGTTAGTGTGTCATGTTAGGCACAAATATGACTTTATAATTGTCCTTATTTAGAGATTGTATGTGGTTAAGGAAATGTGTACAAGGGGTGAACTATGATAGTTGGGGTTATGTGTCACCTTGGCTGGACTATGATTCTGAGTGGTTCAAGTAGTTGTGATGTGGTTATTCCCATGATGAGGTCATATATATATGCTTTGAGCAGCCAATCTATTGAAAGGGAGCTTCCCTAGGGGTGTGACCTGTTTCCAATACATATATGGACATCCTGGGAAAAAGAGAATCTTCTATGGATCTGGATCCCATTATGGTGCCTACAAATGTCCATAAGTGAACTATCTACCATTTTGCCTGGTGACCTTGGATTCTTCATCTGCCAGTGTCAACATCCAGTAAACTGCCTGCCAACCTTGAGCTTGTCAGCTCCTGAAGCTGCATGAATTGGGAAAAGCCTCCATTTTGACATTTGATCCAGGAGCTTGGGACTTGCCAGCTTCTATAACTGTGTGAGCCATTTTCTTAAGATAATTTCCTCACTCTCTCTCTCTCTCTCTCTGTCTCTGTCTCTCTGTCTATAAGCTTTACTGGTTTTGTTTCTCTAGAGAACTCAGCCTAAAATATTGTCTAATTCTTCGGGTCTCAGGGTCATGTAGGCTGAGGTTTGCACAGTCCACTAATCCTTTGGACTAATTGTTTCCATCTGTCTTTGATTTTCTTCACTCTTCTCTGCTCCAGATGAGAAGAGACCAATGGCAGCATCTTAGAAGGCTACTTGCAAGCTTCTAAGACCCCAGTTTCTACTCATCCAAGTAAGATGTAGAACAATATTTTTGTGTATTGTGTTGTGGCAAGGAATTCTGTTGGTGCTGTGGTTAAGGCTTGGGCTGCTAACCAAAAGATTGGCAGTTCAAACCTAACAGCTGCTTCATGGGAGAAAAATGAGGCAGTCTACTTTTATAAAGCTTTATAGCCTTTGAAACCCTATAGGCCTCACTATGAGTCCATGGCAGTGGGTTTGTTTTTGGTTTGGTTTATGTTATGCCAGTTGAGCTTGATGTCCCCCATGACCATGGTGCCCAGCCTTCAGGTGTAACTATTCATTCCCTTAAGATGCTTAATTGTACATAAGAAGTTATCCTACCTGTGCCTCCTGTTAGTTTTACACTACATATGGACATTTTTATGTTGTTGTTGTTATGTGCCATCGAGTCAGCCCCGACTCATAGCAACCTTCTTTGGGTTTCCGAGGCAGTGTCACTATGGAAGTAGATTGCCCAACCTTCCTTCCCAGGAGTGGCTGGTGGGTTTGAACTGCCAGCTTTCTGGTTAGCAGTCAAGTGCCTTAGGCACTACGCTACCAGAACTCCTAGGACATTTTTATAGTACATACAAATATGTACATAGTAATGTTGTCTGCCAAACCTGTGTATGGTCATGGATATATTCCCATTCGCCTATCCATACTTGATCTTCTTGCCTATCTACCTAAGTGTACATTCATAGATTAGTGTTGGATATTACTGATAAAGCAGTCTTGTGTATGTAATAGTATTTACCTTTGTTGCCTGTATTTCTTGTTCACCTGTGTCTTCCTTTTCCTTAGTGATATTGTGCTAGTCACCCACTTTTGTTATATTGCTTTTCCCTTCACCCACTCACCTGTCCTCCTGCATCCCTTTTATAAGGATCCTTATGATTATATTGGGTTTACCTGAATAATCCAAGATAATCTCCCTCATCTCAAGATCTTTAACTTAGTCACATCTGCAAAATCCTTTTTGGCATTGTGGTAGTTATGTTTGTGTGTCAGTGTGGCTAGGTCTGGTTGAGTGGCTGGGTAGCTGGATATAGTTATTCCCATGGTGAGACTGATAAGTAACTCCCTGGTGGAATCTATTGGAACAGTTGAGCAACTGCCTTAAGGATGTGGTCTGTTTCCAGTATATAAAAAGCAGCTTTGAGAAAGGTCTCCAGCTTTTTGGCACACTTGGACTGCATGTAGCCAAGCCGTTGTTCAGCAGCCTGCCATGCCCTGCCGATCTTGGGACTTTTTCTGCACTTGAATCCGTGGCCTGCCATGTTGTTTGTGATATGAGCATTGTGCCTTTGTACTTGATGACCTCGGATTTGTCAGCCTCAGAAGCCAGCTGCTACCTGAGTGAAGAAAAGCCTCTGGCTTCAGTGGGCTTGGAGCAAGTGGCAGAGCTGAAGTCCAAGGTTGAGGGGATTTCACTCAGCCCCTAGAGCCTGACACCTGGAACTTGGACTTCTAACCTTCAAAATTGGTAAGAGAACAAACTCCTGTTTTTTAAAGCTATCCTGCACAGAGGTAACCAAAATAGCCATGTAAGGTCACATGCTCACAGGTTCAGTGGGTTAGGATATGGACATCTTGGGGTGGGGGCGCTATTCTGTCCACTACCAAAATGTTGCTGTCCTCCCCTTTCCCTCTTCCTTGATTTGTTAACTCCCCTGTAACCCTCATTTCAGCGCATACATAATTTCCTCGGAAAAACCCTTCTTAATTTCCTCTTCTTCAGAGTCCAGTGTATCTGTTTGAGCTGGGAAAACATTTATTTCATTTGCATATTTACTGGATTAATGTCCACACACTCCACTAGTCAATTGTTACGTGCCAAGTGTACCAACTCATAGCGACCCTTCCTTGGGTTTCTGAGGCAGTATCACTTTGGAAGTAGATTGCCCCATCTTCCTTCCCAGGAGTGGCTGGTGCATTAGCAGTCAAGTGCCTTAAGCACTATGCTACCAGAGTTCCTGACAATAGACTTTATTAAAACAGGAAACATTTTGGTCTTAGTACCCAGCAGAGTGCCTGATACTTCGGAGGCACAAATATATCTTGACTGATTAAATGAATCACAGATGGGTCTCAGGTAAGGTGCTTTTGGAAAATGATCTCTGAGATGGAGAGCGCATGCATGAAGTTTATTGTTGAGTGCCTTTGGATCAACATCTGAAAAAAGATGGCTGGCTGTTATGCAGTAGCAGCAAAGGCCTCTGCCCATCTCATGGGAAACACATAGGCTGAGATAACATTCCTGAAAATATAAATATATATAAATATATATATTGCTTGATTTTATTTTCATTGTATTTTTACTTATTGTGGTTGTTGTTGTGTGCTGTCAGGTCAATTCTGACTCACAGCAACCCCACAGGGGAGGGTATAACTGCTCCTAGGCTGTAATCTTTATAGGTGGAGCTCTGGTGGCATAGTGCCTAAAGCATTTGATTGCTAATAGGAAGGCTGCCGGTTCAAATCCACCAGGCACTCTGATTGCAAAGTCTCTTCTACCACAGAGCAACTTGTGTGTTTGAATCGTTGACCTTTGGTTAGTAGATGAGCATTTAACCATTGCAATGGTTGTGGAAAATGTATATATAGAAGCAGTCCACAAGTTACAAATGACATTTGTTCCTAAATGTATTTTTAAGTTGAATTTGTAGGTAAGTTGCAACAGTGCCTAGGTTCTTACTTAGCCTTACTTTAGTTTGGTGGCGTAGCATAGTGCCTAAGGGATTTGACTGCTAATCAGAAAGCTGGCGATTCAACCAACCATTCCTCGGAAGGAAGGTTGGAGAATCTACTTCCATAGTGATACTGTCTCCAAAACCCAAGGGGGGGGGGTGTTGCTGTGAGTCGGATCTCACTCAATGACAGTGAGTTTGGTATTTTTTTGGTTTAGTGCAAAAAAAGCAGGAGTTCTGGTGGCACAGTTGTTAAAACATTCGGCTACTAACCAAAAGATAAGTGGTTTAAACTCACCAGCCATCCCGTGGGAGAAAGATAAGACAGTCTGCTTCTGTTGAGATTGACAATGTTGGAAATCTTATAGGGCAGTTTTATTTTGCCCTACAGGGTCTCAATGAGTCAGATTAGATTCAATCACAGTGGATTTTAATGCAAGGAAAGCAAGGCTTCCAACTTGTTCCTTTTGGTTGGACCTCCTGATGAGAATTTGCATTTCCTCCCCAGATAGACTTATGCATAAGCTCTTGTTAAAATGTAGATTCTGATTTAGTATATCAGGGGTGGAAATACATATTCTGGTTTGAAATCCTGAAGAAAAGGCTGGAAGCCTTTTCAATTATTTAAAAGCTGCATGTGCAGCAAGTGAAGGTGATTGTGATGAAGAGTTTGCTGGGAGTAGGAGTTGGCTCATTCATTTCAAAATGATGGCAAATTTACATAAGTGTAAAGGCTAGTAGGAACTGTGGTAGCATAGTGCCTAAGGTATTTGACTGCTAACCAGAAAGCTGGTAGTTCAAAACCACCAGCCACTCCTGAGAAGGAAGACTGGGCAATCTACTTCCACAAAGATACCACCTTTGAAACCCAAGGAGGGGTCACTGTGAGTGGGAACCAACTGGGTGGCAGTGAGTTTTTTTTGTTTGTTTGTTTGTTTAAAGGGCAGATAACAGGGTGTCCATAAGCTGAACATAACTGGGGGACTTACTGCTTACTGTATATAAAATCATTTGCCATTTCAACTTTTTTACATGTATAATTTAGTGACTTTTATTATAATTCATCATGTTACAACCATTACCACTGTTTTCAAAATTTTCTATCACTCTTAACAGAAGTTAAGAAAAAAAAAAAAAAAAAAAACTCACTGCCATCAAGTCTATTCTGACTCATAGCGACCCCCTTAGGGTTTCTGAGGCAGTAAACCTTTATAAAAGTAGATTGTCTGGTCTTCCTTTCTTGGAGTAGCTGCTGGTTTTGAACCACTAGCCTTCTGGTTAGCAGTCAAATGCCTTAAGCACTATGCCACCAGAGCTCCTTTAATAGAAGTTCAGTGCCCCCTAACAAGGATTCCCTCTTTGTTCTTTTCTCCCATCCCTGATAACCATTAATAAGCTTATCCATCAACAGATGGAACACACAGTAATCAGATTGACTACATCTGTGGCAAGAGGTGGTGGAAAAGCTCAATATCTTCAGCCAAAACCAGGCCAGGAGCTGATTGTGGAACAGACCATCAACT
>NW_006921590.1:6534341-6541859 GCF_000298275.1 Orycteropus afer afer | reverse complement strand
AACAACAACAACATCAACAGATGAAAGGCTAAACAAAATGTGGTATATATAAACAATGGGATATTACTTAACCATAAAGAGAAATGAAGCCTGTTAAATGCTACCGTATGGATGAAGCCTGAAAACTTACTGAGTGAAATAAGTCAGTCACAAAAGGATGAATATTATATGATCCCACTTATATGAAATGTATAGAATAGACAAATGTACAGAATAATTTTGGTTTAAAGGAATGGGGCTGAGCCTTTGTACTCCTTGATTAGTCCTTTGATGTGGGCTGCCCCTACTGACAGGATATAACTTTGAATGAAGCAGGGGAGGGCTTTAGTGAAGCAGTGCTCTTCGACCAAGAGCAGTTTGTAGAGAGGAACTCAACTGCCCATCATCAGTAGCCAAAAGGCATAATGGTTGAGAATGAGTGCACCAGGCCTGACTGGAGGTCTGGATGACATACCACAGCATCCACTCTATGTTGTGTGACTGAAGACTCAGAAAACAATGCTTTTTCTTTGAGATGACAAGAAATATTATTATATGTGCTACAAGTAAGAGATAGGTCTCCAGTTTTCTCTCCTTTCAGGAGAAGTGGAATGGTGACTTTAAAATTTTTAATTGGTCCTATATTATTGAGGGAGCTCAGGTGATGAAGTGGTTAAGGCATTTGGCTGATAACCACAAAGTCAGTGTTTTGAACCCCCCAGCCGCTCCTCTGAAGAAAGATGAGGCAGTTTGCTTCCACAAAGATTAATAGCTTGGAAACCCAGTGGAAGTCACTATGAGTTGGAATCAATTCAATGGGAGGGAGTTTGTTTATTCTTTTTTATAAAACACTAACTTCATTTTTCATTTGACTTGAGATACCTAATCAGGCTAACAGGAAAGAAAGTCTTTTTGTGGAAGTCAGGATAATTAAATTTTGCTAAGAAAAAAATTGAATGTCTTGTTTACTCAGAAAGCAATATCAAAATAGCAGGACATTTCATCACATTAGGATTTTCAGAAACTGACTTACTTAAGTTTATTTAAATCCATTTTATTAAAGTAGGTGGTAGATGGCATTATTTCAGCTATGGCAGCATCGACAATTATAAAATAAATTGTTATTCATTTCTGAAAATATCATAAATTGGAATATTATTCTGTTTCTCACAGTTATTTTTGACACATACATATAGGAAATGAATTTCTTCTAGAAAATAATTTTGAAGTATAACCAAAAGGCCCATACCATTAAATGTCTTTGGTGATAATGACAGAGTATATCTCATAAAAAAAAGAAAAGAAGAAGATAATTTTCTTTAGGAATAATTAATATATCTGGTAAGTAAGCAAAGAGATGTAGGAATTAAGTGTTCCTCCCCTCCCCTCAAAGGGAGAAAAAGGATTGGAGATAATAATAAGATGTGTTGTTTGATCAAAAATCAGTAGCTACAGCTAGAGTAGAGGAAAGAGATCCTGAAGTCATGGAACAGAAAGTTAGAAATATGGAAAGCCTTTGTCAATATATCCATTGCAACACTTCTTCAGAATTGGTAGATTTAGAAGTTAAGATGTCTATAAAATAAAAAGTTTTATCAATCAGTGAATGTTAAGCAAGAACATCTAAAAGTTGTTTAGGATCTATTAGGAATGTTTAACAGCATCACCTAAAGCTCTTACAGGTGGTCATAGGGCATATAGGAAAGAAATTGGTAATGTGTTGTTGTTAGGTGCTATGGAGTCATCTCCGACTCATAGTGACCTGTGCACAGTAGAATGAAACACTGTCTGGTCCTGTGTCAGCTCCACAATCCCTGCTATATTTGAGTGCATTGCCACTGCCACTGTGGCAATCCATCTCGTTTAGGACCTTCCCATCTTTCATCAACACTCCACCCTACCAAGCATGACATTCTTCTCCAGGGAATGGTCCCTTCTGACAACATGACCAAAGTATGTAAGACGAAGTCTGGCCATTCTCGCTTCCATGGAGCATTCCAGCTGCACTTTCTCCAGGACAGATTTGTTAGTTATTTTAGCAGTTCATGGTACTTTCAGCATTCTTCACCAATACCTCAAGTTAAAAGCACTGACTCTTCTGTGGTCTTCCTTCTTCATTGTCCAGCTCTCATATGCATATGAGGCCATAGAAAATGCCATAGCTTGTGTCAGGTTCACCTTAGTCCTCAATGAGACATCTTTGCTCTTAAGCACTTGAAAGAGGTCCTTAGCAGCCAATTTGCCCAATGCTAGCCATCATCTGATGTCCTGACTGGTGCTTCCATTGGCATTGATTGTAGAATGAAGCACTGTGAAGTCCTTGACAACTTCAATCTTTTCTCCATTTATCGTGATGCTGCTTGTAGGTCCAGATGTGAGGATTTTTGTTTTCTTTATATTGAGATGTAATTCATACTGCAGACTGTAGTCTTCAGTCTTTATCAGTGTTTCAAGTCATCCTCACTTTCAGCAAGCAAAGTTGTGTCATCAGCATATCACAGGTTGTTAATGATTCTTCCTCCAATCTTGATGCCATGTTCTTCTTCATATAGTCCAGCTTCTCAGATTATTTGTTTGGCATATAGATTGAATGAGTATGGTGAAAAAATACAAGCCTGACTCACTCCCTTCTTGATTTTAAACCATGCAGTGTCCCCTTGTTCTGTTTGAAAGACAGCGTCCTGATCCATGTACATGTTCCTCATGAGTACAATCAAGTGTTCTGGAATACCCATTCTTCTCAATGTTATCCACAATTTGTTATGATCCACACAATCAACTGCTTTGGCATAGTCAATAAAACACAAATAAACATCTTTCTGGTATTCTTTGCTTTGAGCCAAGAGCCATCTGACATCAACAATGACATCCCCTGTTCCATATCCTCTTCTGAATCCAGCTTGCATTTCTGGAGGTTCACTGTCAATATACTGCTTCAACCATTTTTGAATTATCTTCAGTAAGATTTTACTTGCCTGTAATATTAATGATATTGTTGGATAATTTCCACACTTTGTGGGATCACCTTTCTTTGGAATGGGTACAAATACGGATCTCTTGCAGTCAGTTGGCCAAGTAGCTGTCTTCCAAATCTCTTCGCATAGCTGAATGAGTGTGTCCAGCAGGGCATCCATCTGCTGAAACATCTCAATGGGTATCCTGTCAATTTCTGGAGGCTTGTTCTTTGCCTTCAGTAAAACTTCAACTTCTTCCCTCAGTGCCAATGGTTCTTGAACATATGCCATCTCCTGAAATGGATGAAGATTGGCCATTCTTTTTGGTACAGTGACTCTGTGTATTCTTTCCATCTTCTTTTGATGCTTCCTGCATCATTCAATATTTCTCCCATAGAATCTTTCAATATTGCAAATCAAGGCTTAAATTTTTTCCTCAGTTCTTTCAGCTTGAGAAATGCCAAGTGTGTTCTTCCTTTTTGGTTTTCTAACTCCAGGTCTTTGGATGTTTCATTATGGTAATTGGCTTTGTCTTCTCAAGCTGCTCTTAGAAATCTTCTGTTCAGCTCTATTATCTTGTCATTTCTTCCATTTGCTTTAGCTACTCTTAGCTCAAGGACAAGTTTAAGAGTCTCTTCTGACATCCATTTTGGTCTTTTCTTTATTTCTCATATTTTAAATGACCTCTTGCTTTCTTCATGGATGATGTTCTTGAGGTCATTCCACAGTTCCTCTGGTTTTCAGTTACTGATGTTCAGTGCATCAAATCTATTCTTTAGATGGTCTCTAAATTCAGGAGGGATGTACTCAAGGTCATATTTTGACTCTTTAATTGTCTTCAACTTCAAGTTCAACTTACATCTGATCTGTTGATGGTCTGTTCCACAGTCAGCTCCTGTCTTTGTCTTGGCTGAAGATAGTGAGATTTTCCATCACCTCTTGCCACAGATGTAGTTAGTCTGATTCCTGTGAACTCCATCTGGTGAAATCCATGTGTGTAATTGCCATTTGTATTGTTGAAAAAAGGTATTTACAATGAATAAGTAATTGGTCTTGCAAAATTCTATCATGCGAACTCCAGCATTATTTCTATCAACAAGGCCAAATTTTCCAACTACCGGTGATTCTTCTTTGTTTCCAATTTTTGCATTCCAGTCACCAATGATAATGAACACATCTTGATTGCATGTTTGATCAATTTCAGACTTCAGAAATTGATAAAATTTTTCAATTTCCTCATCTTTGCTTCAGTGGTTGGTGCATAAATTTGAATAACAGTGGTATTAACAGGTCTTCCTTGTAGGCGTATGGATATTATCTTATCACTGACAGCATTGGACTTCAGGACAGATCTTGAAACATCCTTTGGATAATGAATACTATGCCATTCCTCTTCAAATTGTCATTCCCGGCATAGTAGATCATATGGTCGTTTGATTCAAAATGGCGAAAACTGGCCCATTTCAGCTCACTAATGCCTAGGTTATCAATTTTTATGCATTCCATTTCATTTTTGACAACTTCCAATTTTCCTAGATTCATACTTCATACATTCCATGTTCCAGTTATTAATGGATATTTGCAGGTGTTTCCCCTTAATTTGAGCCATGCCATGTCAGCAAATGGAGGTCACAAAAGAGGTAATTTACCCGTATCATTAAGGTTAGTTCTACTCTGATGAGATAACTCTTTCCCAGTCGTACCTTGAGTGCATTCTGACCTAAGGGGCTTGTCTTCCTGTGCTGTATCAGACATTGTTTCAGGCTATTCATAAAGTTGCCCAGTAATGTATCAGACAGTGTTTCTCTGCTATCCATAAGGTTTTTCCTGGCTAATTCTCTGAGAAGTGGATGGCCTTTTCCTTCTCACTAGTCTGTCTTGGTCTGCAAGCTGTGTTGAAACCTGTGCTCCATGTGCAACCCTGCTGGCTTTTAAAACACTGGTGCCACAGCCTTAAGTCTCACAGCAATGCGCAAGTCGCCACAGGATGACAAACTGACAGACAAGTTCATCTCCTTTAGCTGTTGGGAACCTCTCCGACCTCCCCTTGCCTAATTCCTACCTGGATCCTGCCACTTTGTTGTCCCTGGCTGTTCCCTCCCTTTCCTGCCTAGAGGGTTGGGTCCTGTCTTCTGGCCCCTTACCTGGATCCTGCCATTTTCGTCATTCCTGGCAGATCCCAGGGTAATGTATAAACCAGAAAAACCAAACCTGTTGCCATCTAGTCGATCTGACTCTTAGCAACCTGCATTGTGTTTCCAAAGCTGTAAATCTTTATGGAAGTAGATTGCCTCATCTTCCTCCCACAGACCAGCCAAATGCCTTACCCGCTACACCATTAGAGCTTCTTTGGGTAGATAATGTATAGAGGCAGAAAATTTTAGCATTAATTGAAAACAATTATTTTCAAATGTGAGATATATCCAATTCTTTTTGGTAAACATCTACTGTGATCCAAACTGTGATTGGTATGTAATCTTCAAATGTGGTTCAAGTCTATAAGACTTGCTTTCTGTCACTTAATATAGAAACTTTTCTATTTTTCTTCCCTTATAGTGTTTTTAAAAGTTTCAAGGGGGAGGAAAATGTCATGAAATACCATACTTCCACCAGATTAAAACAGAAGTTCCTAAAGTTTTTGTTAATTAGTCTAACTAATCTGGCTATGTTATCTTTGTAATTAAAGAATAATGAAAATTATTTAAAAATTAAAAAAATAAAATCCCCTGCCTCTAATCACTAATCATGACTTGAGGTTTTGCCATGAGATAAATCATTGCTCCAGTTCATGGAAATCGAGACAATATCAATGATTATATCCAAAAATGTGAAAAATAAACAGAATTAAATTCCAAAGATTTATTGAACCTATGAGAAAGTTTCTACAAGGGCACTGGAAATGCTACTGAGAATTATTTTTAAATACAAACCAGAAGGGACATTATATAAATGAGTAGGGAGGATAATTAAGATTTTTCTTTCATATATAGATTACAATAGGTACGGGAGGTTGTGACAGTAAGAACAATTAAAATAGCTGCTTAGTTTATCACTGAGAATTATTTTCTAATAAAAATATGGTTAGAAATATAAAGAGCTTTTATAAAAAATACCTCTGTTCTACTGATGTGATTGTCATGAGATTAAATCATTTCTACTCTCAAGCAAATTGTGGATCAGAAAATTTGTATAGGCATATTTTTATTCCATGCAGTTCTCAACAGTTGATATTTTAATTTATTTGTTATTTTTATTATTAAAATTTCAATCTAGACAGAGAATGACACAAGAGAGCTTCTTTGATCTCAATATTTTGGGTAAATTTAGGCACCCAAATAGAAACGTATCAGTGACTTTATTTCAAAGAGGTAGTAGTCACTCACAAACTACAGAAAAGCAGTGGGCTACAGTTAATGAAATCCCTCTGTATTTCTGCCCACAAGATGAGAAAGAAGAGAACATAGGAGCTAACAGAGTTAGTATTAACTGGAACAATATGAAGAGACGTTTTCGGAGGTATTAGAAAGAGAAGCACGCTAAGATACGGTCCTGGGAGAATAGAAGGTTTCAGTGTCAGAGAACGAGTGTCTCTTCTCTTCTGTTATTTCCTGAATATTTACTGGAGTGAGAATGTAAAGCCTTGTTCAGGCAGCTCTATCCCGTTCGGGCTCCTTAAGAAGCTAGTAATTGAACTTTTCAGGAAGGAATATATCAGAACATGGAAAGTTAAGAGAAGGAGATCAATCTTGAGGAAAATGAGTTAGATACATTCTTTGCATTCAGTGCACTCTGTGAAGTGCAATGACATCTGTTTCTAACAGTCTCTCAAACTGCAAAGCTTTTGGAAGTCAGAAGAATGAGAATAGCAACCAAATAGGTGATGGACACATCTGAAAATTGGACTTTCAAGGGGCTTTTAACAAGGTGAGAGGATGGCTGCATTAAATGATAACCTCACACAGATTATGTAAACTGCATTATGTACTCTTCTGAAGTAAAACAATTATTTTGGTCAACTGAAAATTACTGAGTATTATATAAGGCCTGAAAGGACCACAAATTTTCATGAATACAATATGATGTAGTCAAGAGAGACACTAAAAGGAATATATATTAATCCCTTTTGTTGATTATGAAAGTACTTTAAAGCCTTTCCTTATAAATTACCTCAATTATATATATATATTTAATAAATTAGAGCAAATCAAGATTCATATTTTCCAGATATTAATTGAAACATTTAATGTTTAAGCATATAAAATTTTATGTTGTCTGGTAGCATAGTGCCTATGGCACTTGACTGCTAACCAGAAGCCTGCTGGTTTAAACTCACAAGCCACTCCTCAGAAGAAAGGTTGGGCAATCTACTTCCGTAGTGATACCACCTCAGAAACCCAAGGAAGGGTCACTGTGAGTCGGGTCCGACTCGAGGGCACATAACAACAATAACTGTCTTAAAAAGCAGATAAAGGGAGGCGGGGCAAGATGGTGGACTAGGCAGAAGGATTGCACAGACCCTCTTCAACAAAGAAAAGGGAAACCAATTAACACAGACACAGAAGATAATCTTGGACCCCTGAGCCTT
>NW_006921590.1:6506414-6526643 GCF_000298275.1 Orycteropus afer afer | reverse complement strand
CTTTATATATGTCCTCCTCATTTTCATTTTACTGAGATTTCTATTCAGAATCCTATTGATTGCTTAGTGTCTCCTCACGTCTGAATGTAAAGCCACTTTTCCTTTTGTGGCCATTCTATATCTTAAAATAAAAATAAACAATGAGAAAAAAAAAAATAGCAGATAAAGTATTTCATTTAATATCCCTATTTTACCAACATAAAAACTGAGATCTGGGTAAAATAAGTGGCTTTCTTATTTCCTAACAGCTAGATCTATACTTCCTATGTCATATTGTCTTGTACAGTAATCCATCTATGTGCTATAATATTGGAGATGATAACAGAGATGGGATGTTGGATATTATAACAAGTAAAGGATAAAAGATAACAAGGATTTATTAGTTAATGGGTATAAAAAACATTTTATAAATTATATATACCTCTACAAAATATGAGTATATAATGCCAAAGTTCAACTTGTCCTTAGTATTCCTTCCTCAGTGCCACAAGTTAGTGCTCTCAGTGCTAAAGGATTTCTCCTCCCCTAAGCCTCATAATCTAGGAAGCATTCTTCCTTTTATTACAACGCAAGTAATGGTATTTACTTTAGAATGCATTTTTTTTTAATACAGCTGATAAAACGTACCAATAATAGCTATGTAATAGAGACATTTAATCATCTCATTTAACAAGTGCATTAGTATCCTCAGTGTGCTGTAACAAGTTATCACAAACTTGGCTTAAGACAATAGAAATCTATTTTCTCATACATCTGGACTCCAGAAGTCTGAAATCAAGGTGCTGGCAGGACTGCTCCCTCTCCAAGGGCTGTAGGAGATAATCCTCCCTTGCCTTTTCCACCTTGGCTTTAGGTGTTTCTTTGCTGTGGCTTCATAGCTCTAGTCTCTGCCTTTGTCTTCACATGGCTTTCTCCTCTTTGAATGTTTCTTATAAGGATACTTCTCATTAGATTTAAGGCTCACTCAGATAATCTAGGATGAGCTAATGTCAACACCCTTAACTTAATCACATCTGCAAAGCCCATTTTCCTAAAAAGATCACCTTCTCAGGTTCTGAGACATGGCCATATCTTTTTTGGCGGGCCACTGTTGAATTCACTATGGTGAAATAGTGCCTTTTAGATATCCAATATTTTTGATTCTGGAGTTCTAAGAGGCCCAGGGTAGATGTATGAATTTTGGAATCTTTGGTTATAAAAAATAAATAAATAAACCATGGATGAAATTGCCTAAAAGGAATGTATAAGTATAGAAGGAAGACCCGGTACTACTGAGTCCTGGTCCACCCCATTATTTAGAGATCAAGGAGAGAGAAAGGAACTAAGAAAGAGATTCAGTCTGTGCTAGGAAAATGTGATATCTTAAAAGATATTTCAAGAAAGAATGAGTGTCAACAGTGTCAAAAAGTGCTAACACATCAAAAAAATAGTTAATTTAATATTTGTTCCATTCTGGAAAGTTCTAGCTGGTAAGGAATTCATCTTACCCTGCAACTTGATTATTATAATTATTATTTTTAATTCTCTTGGGTATGTGTTTATCCATCATTTTGTTGATGTCCCCATATCTCACTGAAATGGTCCACAAATACATTGTGAACTTGGAGCCATCTTTTACTGTTTGGCTGTCATCAGACTGTGCATTATAGTTGATAAAAACTAGAGTGAGAGGTAGGGTGAAAGTGAGAGCAAGAAGAGGGGTGAGGAAAAGGGTTATGTGTTATTAAAAAAGAAGATTGTGTCTGTTTTTTCATGGATCTGGTCAATACTTCATGAAGAATAATGTGTTCCATGTGAGCAGTCACTTATCACTTTCATCAGGAAGAAGTATGGGTGATTGAAATGATAAATAATCTTAGACAAGATAGTCTGTGTATTACATACTGGTGCATTCACAAAGTGCTTGGCCAACTGTCAAACAAAATAATTGGACTAGCTGTCCATTCTGGTCTCAAAATTTTTTCACACAGGAGGACATTCTACTGGCAAAATCACAAGTTATGTCATTTACATCATGGTTTCCACATTCATGGTTTCTATATTCAGAATATGACTCAGGGTCTCCTGGTAAACAGTCCTTTCTTAATACTTCTCAGACCCTCACCATATTCTAGAATAGAGAGTTCTAACTCTTTCTATAGGATCACAGATAGATTTCAGATGAAGGTCTGTACCACTACAAATTCTGTGCAAAGTGTTTTCTGTAAGTGTATTTGTGCATTTTAATAATGACACTTAATAAATACATCCATAGCTTTAAAAAAAAATTCTGAAGTTCCTATGAACTCCTCATTCCACAAACAAAAAAGGAAAAAAAAAAAAGAAGAAGAAGAAAGAGAAAAAGCAAGGGCAAATACCACTAGAATTTCCAGAGCATGAAACACCCCTGGTTTTATTTTTCTTTTTGATGATGATCATCACAGATGAAGCACCAAGGTCATATTTATATAAACACAATCCCTTAAAAGCACTGGAGATCCTGGGTGCTGTGTGTACAACTTACTATTCTAAGAAAGAAAACTAATTTATATTAGAGAAATAGATTTATACTGTGACATGTATGAGAATGAGTGTCCAGTCCTGTTGGACAAATGCCATCATTAAAGAATTAATAAAGAGTCCCAGGCCTGTTAGAAGTTTCCATGTATAAATTGAACTTTGTTTATGCCTGCATCCAATAATTTTTCTCTTTGACAGAAAGTAGACATGACTCTAAGCTATTTTAATTAGTCAGATGCCAGCAAGTCAAAGTTTTATTAAATTCACCTTGGTTTTATTCTAGGAGCTGGATTGGAATTTGTAAATATATGTATCCATATGTTAACTGGAGACATCAAAACTGCAGTTATTCTTTGAGGAAATATGGAATAAAAATTTGGATTTTTCTTATATTAGAATAGTCCTTGAAATAGAAGATCAAACCTTGCTTATTTTTGCTGTTATATTTGTGAAATTTATTTTGAATTACAAAAGGAAGACTAGACTGTAAGTCTCTCAGGAGACTTGTCCAGGTTAGGAGATAAAGGTCAAGTTAGACTTTTATATTATCCAGTCTAATATTTCATTGAATAATTTTATTTTGACAATATTTTAAAGTTAGCTTGATGTTTTAGAACTAATAAGAGTCTCATTTGAACAATACAAATAAAACTCAACACAAATAAAAAAAATTTGGATAATACTAGCCCCATGCACGGCATAAATACATTGATAATCTAAAAATATAGTGAGATTGTTTTGGTTACCTAGTGCCTCTCTGACAAGAAAATACCACAAATGGGATGGCTTTAACAAACAGGAGTTTATTCTTAAAATTTTTGGAGGCTGGAAGTCTGATTTCCAGGTACCAGGCTCTAGGGGCTGGGTGAAATTTCCTTAACCTTGGGCTTCAGTTCTGCCTCTTGATTTCAGCCCACTGAAGGTAGAAGTATCTCTTCCCTAGGGTAGCTACTGGCTGCTGAGGCTAACAAGCCCAATGTCGGCAAATAAAATGGCACAGTCCTGATGTTACCAAACATAGCAGGCCATTGATTCAAGTCCATTGAAAGTCCCAACATCGGCAGAGCACAGCAGGCTGCTGAGCAACAACTTGGCTACATGCAGGATTCAAGCGTGCCATAAGCTAGAGACCATTCCCAAAGTGGCTGCTTATATACTGGAAGCAGACCACATCCCTAAAGCAGCTACTCAGCTGCTTGTGGTACACTTCACTATGGAGTTGATTGCCAGGCTTATTATGGGGAATAACTACCACCAGCTGCCCAGCCAAGTTGACACACAACCTTAACTACCATAGAGCTGTTACAAATAAGTTTGGAAAAGAATACCACAATTAAAAAGCAACAAGAAGTTAGATGTTCACAAAAGAATAAATGAATGAGTGATAAATAGATGACAAAATCTAATGTTACTGATAATTGAAGAAACACAAAATAATTAGATACTATTTTTACATTATGAAATTGAAAAAGTTATAAGTGGTAACACTAAGTATGGAAGAGGGCTTGGAGAAACAACACTCTCATAAATGATGCTGAGAAAAAAGTTGGTGTGATTTATTTGGGTGGCAATCTGGCAAAAGATTACAAAAGCTTTAAAATATGTACACTTTTTGACCAAGAAATTATGCTAATAAAAACTTAATGCAAATATTATCAAGTCAATGAAAGTGTTATTTACTGCAATAGTACTTATAATAGCAAATGTTTAGAAATCTTTTAAGTGTCTGAAAATTGTTGTTGTTGTTATGTGCTGTCGAGTCAGACCCGACTCATAGTGATCCCTCCTTGGGTTTCTGAGGCAGTATCACTACGGAAGTAGATTGCCCAACCTTCCTTCCGAGGAGTGGCTTGTGCGTTTGAACCACCAGCCTTCTGGTTAGCAGTCAAGTGTCTTAGGCACTACGCTACCAGAGCTCCTATCTGAAAATTAGGGATAATTTAGTTGTGATATTATCAAAGAATGGAATATTAAGCAGGCTTTAAAGTTATAAATATAGAATTACATTTATAATATTGATAATATTTTTACTAAATTGTCAAGAAATATGAAACAGATTTTGATCCCACTAATTTTATCACAGTTTTGCATAAATACATCTTTCTATCTACAAAATGAGGAAATTATCTAGAAAGATACACATCAAATGTTAACAGTGGCTGTTTCAAGATATAGAAATATGAATTATCTTTATATTCATTTTTACTTATTTTTTTTATTTGTATAACAGGGATAAAATAAAATTTAAAACTATTGATATATTTTCTTTCTTTCACCATTGGAAAATGATTTTAAGAAGCTGTGGATACCACATGCTAAATGTACACACACTGAGGAGAAAGAGTATCGAAGGCCTTGCTGTTCCTCACTTCCATGGAAAAGGAGAGCTGTGACAATTTATGACAAATTTCCAGAAATCTCAGTGAGTAATGCAAACATTAAATAATGCCTAATCAATAGATTTGGAATAATAAAGGGTCCAACTTTATAAAGGCAGATTTTGCAAATGCCTATGGATGGTGATTTAAACTTGGCAGTGTGTATTTGGTTGGTTTCATGAAATAGAAAAGTGCTTTATGGCAAAATCTGCCTTTCACATGAGATTTTCTTGCACCCATTACTTTATTCCTTGTTACATGGCTTGTTGAAACATTATATGAAGTAACCAAGCCCAGAATTACTCCCACAGCTAAAAAGCACAAAAGTGAGAGATTTAGTTAACCATAAAAAGAAGATAGAAACCTTTTTTCCTATTTTCATAGATTTAAAAATTTGCTGCAATTTGCTATGTTGGCATTAGCATGCCCTTAAATAGTTCTGTGCAAACTTCAGCTGGAGTCTGTTAGAAATGTTTTCCTTGTAGCCCCCACACAGATTTGAAAGGTAGGAAATTCTTTGATCACTGAGAACCATGGCAAGTGTGGTTTGGGTTTTTTTTTTTTTTTTTTTGGTATGCATTTGGTGTTTAATAAATTTATTTGAATGAATAAATGAATGAATGGGCTTAATCTATAACAGACTTGCAAGCATAAACATATATCACATTAGGAGAAAACTCTTTTGAGGAAGTAGAAAGCTAATACAAATTCAAGGAGAAAAAGAAATGCCATTAAATTGCCAACTGTCAAAAAATTTATTCATGTATTTTTATTTATTTAAACTTATTATTGAGATTTGAGTGTAAGTTTACAGAGCAAGTTGGTTTTCCATTCCACAATTCACCCATTTTGTTTTGTGGTTGATTGCAATCCTCATAATGTAACAACACTCTTTCCACTCCCTGCCGGTGTTCACCATTCAGCCTCTTTTCCTACCCCTTCCTGACTTGTGAGCATTATCCCTGGGCAAGTACTGCCCTTTTGATCACATATGGTTGATTGTTCTAAGAAGTGCATACCACCCTAGTGTTATTGTTCTTCTTATAGGCCTGTCTGTTGTTTGGCTGAAAGCTGAACCATGAGGATGAGTTCAGTTCCAGCCCTCAAGGGTGTGTAAGGACCATAGTTTTTGGGGTTCCACCATTCTCAGACCAGTAAGCCTAGTCTTTTTTTTTTTTTTTTAAATTCAATTTGAATTTTGTTCCACATTTTTCTCACACATTATTCATGACCTTGTATTGTGATCCACTTCTGAGCAATGAGCAGTGGTAGCTGGGTACCCTCTAGTGCTTTTGGTCTCAGGATTGTGTAGGCTAAGGCTCGTGTAGTTCATTAGTTCTTTAACTAATTATTTCCTTGCATCTTTGATTTTATTCATTCTTCTTTGCTCCAGATGGGGAGAGATTAATAGTGGCACTTTAGATGGTCATTCAAAAGCTTTTAAGACCTCAGTTGCAATTCACCAAAGTAATATGTAGAACATTGTCTTTGTGGATTATGTTATGCCAATTGCCCTTAATGTCCCTTGACCCTTGAGACTGAGGTCATAAGCATGCCCAGTGACTAATTCCCTGAAGGTGTTTTGTTATGGTTAAGAAGTTTCCATAATTTTGCCCCCTGTAGGAGCTCTGGTGGCGTAGTGCTTAAGGTACTTGACTGCTAACCAGAAGCTTGGCGGTTCAAACCCACCAGCCACTCCTCAGAAGGAAGATTGGGCAATCTACTTCTGTAGTGATACTGCCTCGGAAACCCAAGGAGAGGTCACTGTGAGTCAGGTCTGACTTCACAGCACATAACAACAACAACATACTCTACTATATCCATGGATATATTTGTAGCACATAAAAATACATATGTAGATATATCCCCTGTCAAAGCTATCTATATTTGTGGGTGTCGTCCCATTCATCTTCTGGCACTTACTCAGCTTGTGTGTCTATTTATGTCTTTACTCATAGATTATTGTTATTTTTGTTACTGCAGGACATGTACATGTATTTTGTTACATGTAATACTATTTACCTTTGTTGCCTTTAACTCTTCTGCTATTTCCATTGCCTTCCTTTGCCTTGATCATTTTGTGCTGACCTTCTCCTTACTATGTATCTATCACCTTTTCCTTCACATAAATATGTACCTATCCTCTCGTCATAAGGAAGGTTGGGCAATCGACTTCTGTAGTGATATCGCCTCAGAAACCCAAGGAGGGGTCACTATGAGTCGGGTCCGACTCCACAGCACATAACAACAACAACATCCTCTGGTTAAAGATTTACTATCCTCCTCCCATCCCTGGTAACCTTCAAAGAATGTTTCTTTCTGTGTATAAAAACCTTTTGTTGACTTTTTACAGTAGTGATCTTTTCACTCCTCTAGGTTCTCCATGTTATGAGGTATTTCTCAGATTCATCATTATTCTTTAATGTTGCATAATTGCAGTGCTGTGAATTGCTTGGTATGTCCCTTCTACCCATGGTGTTTGTGACTCCAACCAAGATGCCTGGGTGGGACTATGCAAATGTAAGGTGCTTATGGTCCACCAAGGAGATTGGATAGCTTGTTAATAGTGTAAATAAGTTGCATGGCACCTTTGTGAGGGTAGTTATTATTGTTGTTATATGCCATCGAGTCAGACCCAACTCACAGCGACCCCTCCTTGGATTTCCAAGGCAGTATCACTACGGAAGTAGATTGCCCCATCTTCCTTCAGAGGAGTGGCTGGTGGGTTTAAACTGTCAGCCTTCTGGTTAGCAGTCAAGTGCCTTAGGCACTATGTTACCAGAGCTCCTTTGTGAGGGTGGGACCATGCAAATAAGGTATACAGAACCCCAATTGGAGATTGGTCAGTTTTGCCATTCTGCTAGGCTTAAAATGAGCCATCCCAGAAGCAGAAAAGTGGGGGATCTCACTACCATCAAGAAAGAAGAGCCAGGGGTAGGGCACATTCTTTGGACCTGAGATTTCTGCACTGAACCTCTTCCATCCAAAAGACAGAGATCTCTGATACCAGATATGATGAGAAGTAGTGGCAGAGAAACAGCAGCAGCAAATGCAGCAGAACCGAGGGACTGGTGTAAGAGACAGTGGTGGGTCCATGGAGCGAGAGAGCTGAGTGCCTTCAGGGTGAGGTGGGTGTCTCGGGGAATTTATTGGCAGAGCTAAAAAGAACTTTGTAAAACTTGCCATAGCAGGACAAAGGCCAGGCCAAGGGGCCAAAGGCCAGAGAGAGACTTGGCTTTGGGCATGGATTAGGGGATACTGACCTGATGGAAGAAATATATCCTGAGCATTCCCAATCCTGAACTGTAAACTGTTACTTCCCTAATAAATCCCATAATCATGAGTGTTATCTGTAAGGTTTGTGTGGTTAAGGCAGTGGATTATGAAACCAAGCACCTAAGTAGAGAGTGTTGTGGAAGGGACGATTGATGTCAGATTTGGTAAGGAGTTTGGAGGTTAGAGGCATGTCTGACCGCCATCTCATAGTAATCAACCTTCAGCTGTTGATCTTTATCTTCCTCCACCTGTGTGAAATTAGTAGAGGTCAGACACTGCCTTCACACCACTTTTACAATAGTATTCTATTGTGTCTTGTTACCATAGTTTGTCAAAGATCAGCTGTCCATAGGTGATGGCTTAACTTCTGGGTTCTCAATTCTGGTCTCTTGGTCTATGTCTGTCATTGTACTAATACCATGCTGTTTTGATAATGTTAACTACATAGTAAGTTTTGAGATCAGGGAGTGTGGAGCCTCCTACTTTGTTCTTCTTTAGTAGAACTTTGCTTATCCAGGGTCTCTTTCCTTTCTATAAAATGTTGGTGATTAGTTTTTACATCTCTTTAAAGAATGATGAGAGAACCTGGATCAGGATTGCAATATATCTGTGAATCACTTTGGGTAGTAATGTCATTTTCATAATGCTAAGCATTTCTATTCATAAGTATGGTATATTCTTCCATTTACATGAATCAATTTTGGTTTCTCATAGTGGTGCTTTGTGGTTTACTTTGTATAGGTTGCTTGTATCTCTGTTTGGATTTATTCCTAAATACTCATCTTTTGGGTGACAATTGGCAATAGTATTGTTTTCCTCATTTCATTTTCAAAGTTCTCTTTGTTAGTGTAGAGGAATCCAACTGATTTTTTTTTTAAGAAATATATATATGTATATTTAAATTATGTGGGTGCAAGTTTGCAGAGCAAATTCATTTTCCAAACAACAGTTCATATATATTTTGTTTGACATTGATTGCAATCCCCACAATGTAACATCTCTCCTTTTCCCACTTTCTTCCTGTGGCTTCCTTTTTCCTATGTCCTTCTTTCTCATGCGTTCCTTCTCTCTGATGTATGTCCCTGTGCAAATAGGGACATACTGATCTCCCATGGTTGATTGTTCTAAGGAGTGCACCGACCTAGTGTAAATGTTCACCCTTTATGCCTGTCTATTGTTTGGCTGGAAGCCATGGGAGTGAGTTCAATTTCAGGTCTGAATGGTAACTAGGGACCATTGTCTCAAGGGTTTCACAGTTTCTATCAGACAACTGAGCCTGGTTGTTTTTATAATTTTGAGTTCTGTCTCACATTTTTATCCCATTCTATCCAGGATCTCCCATATAGATCCCTTTCTGAGTGGTTGACAGTGGTAGCTGGGCACCATCTGGTTTTTCTGGTCTCAGGGTCATGTAGGATGAGGTTTGCTACAATCAGTTTCTTGGACTGTTTCCATGAATCTTTATTTTTCTTCATTATTCTTTGCTCCAGATAAGGAGAGACCAATTGCTGTATCTTAGTTGGTTGCTTAGTAGCTTTTAAGATCCCAGTTGCTTCTAACCAAAGTATGATGTAGAACAATGTTTTTGTATAGTATTTCATATCAATTGAGCTTGATGTGCCCTGCGACCATGGTTCTGAGCCCACAAGCCCTACCTAATATTTGTTCCTTCAGGGTGGTTGGCTGTAGCTAAAAAGTTATCATAACTTTGTCCCCTGTTACCTCTGATATATATGGCTGTTCTGATAGCACATACAAATATATATGTATCATCTGCCATACTTAAAAATGGTCATGGGTATATTCCCTTTTGCCTAGACATATTTGATCATTCAGCCTGTCTACCTCTGTATCCACCTGTAGATCTTTGTTATTATTGATAATGCAGTACCAAAAACCAAACCAAACTCAATGCCATCAAGTCAGATCTGACTAATGGTGACCACTCCTTGGGCTTCTGAGGTGGTATCACTACAGAAGCAGATTGCCCAATCTGCCTTCCAAGGAGTGGCTGGTGGGTTTGAACAGCAGTATTGTATATGAAAAAATGTTTATCTTTGTTGTCTGTACCTCTTGTGCAACTCTCTGTGTCTTCCTTTTCCTTAGTGTTACTGTATTGGTCACTCACTTTTGCCATATTGCCTTTTCCTTCACCAAAATCAATACTTATTTCTTATGTATCTAGCATTTTTCCTCCCCTCTCCTCCCATACCTGGTACCAACAAACTTTCCTTCCATGTATAACCTTTCTTTGACTTTTTACAATAGTAGACTCATACAATATTTATCCTTCTGTGATTGACTTATTTCACTCAGCACAATAACCTCCAAGTTCATCCACATTAGTCTTGTGGCTTTTACATTATTTTTTAGTGTTGCATAGTATTCCATTATCTTCCAAATGATTTTTGTGTGTTGATCTTGTGCCTGCCATTTAGCTGAATCCTTCTGTTACTTCTGGTAGTTTGCTTATTGACTCTTTGGGATGGTCTATGAATAGGATTAGGAGCTCTGGTAGCATAGTGGCTAAAGCACTTGACTGCTAACCAGAAGGCTGGTGGTTCAAACCCACCAGCCACTCCTCGGAAGGAAGGTTGGGCAATCCTACTTCCGTAGTGATACTGCCTCAGAAACCCAAGGAGGGGTCGCTATGAGTTGGGGCCGACTTGATGGCATATAACAACAACAATAACAACATGAATAGGATTATATCATTTGCAAATAGAGATCGTTTTATTTCTTCTTTGCCAATATGAATGCCCTTTTCTTCCCTTTCTTGCCTTATTGCTCTGGCTAGGACTTCCAATAAAATGTTTAAAAACAGTGGTGATAAAAGCCACTTTTGTTTGATTCCAGTTCACAAGGAGAATGTTTTCAGTCTCTTTCTATTGAAACCAGTGTTGGCCATCTGAGTATTACTTCTATCTTTTGATGTTTCCTGTATTATTCAATATTTAGCCCATATAATCTTTCAGTATTTTAACTCGAGCCCTGAATTTTTTCTTCAGTTCTTTCAGCTTGAGAAATGCCAAGCAGGATGTTCCTTTTGGTTTTCCAACTCCAGGTCTTTGCACATTTCATTATAATAATTGACTCTTCTCGAGCTGCTCTTTGAAATCTGTTCAGCTATTTTATCTTGTCATTTCTTCCATTTGCTTTAGCTACTCTCCACTCAAAGGCAAGTTTCAGAGTCTCTTCTGACATCTATTTTGGTCTTTTCTTCCTTTTCTGTCTTTTTAATGACTTCTTACTTTCTTCATGCATGATGTTCTTGATGTCATCACACTATTCCTCTGGTTTTCAGTCACTGCTTTTCAGTGTGTCAAATCAATTTTTCAGATAGTCTGTAAATTCAGGTGGGATATAATCAAGGCCATATCTTGGCTCTTGTGGACTTGTTTTAATTGTCTTCAGCTTCATCTTGAACTTGTATATGAGCAGTTGATGGTCTGTTACACAGTCAGCTCCTGGGCATGTTTTGGCTGAAGAAATTGAGCTTCTCTATCACCTCTTTCCACAGGTATAGTCAATCTGATTCCTGTATACTCCATCTGGCTAGTACACATGTATAGCTGTTGTTCATTTTATTGAAAAAAAGTATTTGCAGTGAATAAGTCCTTTGTCTTGCAAAATTCTGTCATGCAATTTCCAGCATCATTTCTATCACCAAGGCAATATTTTCCAACTATTGTGATTCTTCTTTGTTTCCAAACTTCTCATTCAAATCACCAGTAATAAACAACACCTCTTGATTGCATGTTTGTCATGAAATGTTCCAATTATTATTGGATGTTTGCAGCTGTTTCTTCTCATTTTGAGTCATGCCACATCAGCAAATGGAGGGCCCAATAGCTTTACTCCATCCACATCATTAAGGTCAACTCTACTCTAAGGAGGTGACTCTTCCCCAGACATATTTTGAGTGCCTTCTGACAAATCTCTTGGGCTCATCTTCTGCAACTGTATCAGACAATGTTCCAGGGTTATTCATAAAGTTTTCCAATAACATATCAGACAGTGTTTCACTGCTATTCAAAAGGTTTTCACTGGCCAATTCTTTGAGAAGTGGATGGTGCCTTCCTTCTTCCAAGTCTGTCTTAGTCTGAAAGCTCTGCTGAAACCTGTTTACCATGGGTGATGCTGCTGGTATTTGAAATAGCAGTAGCATAATCTCAAACCTCACAGCAACAAACAAGCCACCACAGTATGACAGACTGCCAGATGAGTAGTGGAACATGGACTGTACGAAGTATGAATGTAGGAAAATTGGAAGTTGTCAAAAATGAAATGGAACACATAAAGACTGATATCCTAGCCATTAATGAGCTGAAATGGTTTAGGCCATTTTGAATGAGACAGTCATATGGTCTACTATGCCAGGAATGACAAATTGATGAGGAATGACATGACATTCATCATCACAAAGACTATCTCATGATATATCCTGAAGTACAGTGCTGCTAGTGATAGGATACACTACAAGAAAGACACCTGCATAGGAAGACCATACACTTACAAGGAAGACCAGTTAATATTACTATTATTCAAATTTACACACCCATCACTAAAGCCAAAGATGAGGAAATTGAAAGTTTTACCAACTTCTGCAATCTGAAACTAACCAAACATGAAATCAAGATATATTAATTACTACTGGTTATTAGAATACAAAAGTTGGAAGCAAAAAAGTATTACTGGTAGTTGGGAAATATGGCCTTGGTGGTAGTAATGATGCTGGAGATGACACGATAGAATTTTGCAAGACCAATGACTTATTCATTGCAAATACCTTTTTCATCAACATAAATGGTGGCTATACAAGTGAACCTCACCAGATGGAATGCACAGAAATCAGATCAACTGCATCTGGCCAAAATAAGGCCAGGAGCTGACCATGGAACAGACCATCAACTGCTTGTATACAAGTTCAAGTTGAAGCTGAAGACAATTAAAACAAGTCCACAAGAGCCAAGATATGACCTTGATTATATCCCACCTGAACTTACAGACTATCTGAAGAATTGACTTGACGCACTGAAAAGCAATGACTGAAAACCAGAGGAATAGTGTGATGACATCAATAACATCATGCATAAACAAAGAAGTCATTAAGAAGACAGAAAAGAAAGAAAAGACTAAAAGGGATGTCAGAAGAGACTCTGAAGCTTGCCTTTGAGTGGAGAGTAGCTAAAGCAAATGGAAGAAATGACAAGATAAAAGAGCTGAACAGAAGATTTCAAAGAGCAGCTTGAGAAGAAGTCAATTATTATAATGAATTGTGTCAAGACCTGGAGTTGGAAAACCAAAAGGAACATCCTGCTTGGCATTTCTCAGGCTGAAAGAACTGAAGAAAAAATTCAGGCCTTCACTTGCAGTATTGAAAGATTGTATGGGCAAAATATTGAATGATGCAGGAAACACCAAAAGAAGATGGAAGGAATACACAGAGTCACTGTGCCAAAAAGAACTAGTAAATCTTCATCCATTTCAGGAGGTGGCACATGTTCAAGAACCAATAGTACTGAGGGAAGAGGAGGAAGCTGCAGTCAAGGAAGTACCAAAAAAACAGGCTCCAGAAATTGATGGAATACCCATTGAGATGTTTCAACAAATGGATGCTGTGCTGGAGGCACTCACTTGTCTACGCCAACAAATTTGAAGACAGCTACCTGGACAACTGACTGGAAGAGATCCATTTTTTTGTACCAATTCCAAAGAAAAGTGATCCCACAGTATGTGGAACTTATCAAACATCATTAATATCTCACACTAGTAAAATTTTGCTGAAGATATTTCAAAAATATTTGCAGCAATATATTGACAAAGAACTTCCAGAAATGCAAGTTGGATTCAGCAAAGGACTTGGAATGAGGGATATCATTGCTGATGTCAGATGGATCTTGGCTGAAAGCAAAGTATACCAGAAAGATATTTTTGTGTTTTACTGACTATGAAAGAGCATTGAATTGTGTTGTTGTTGTTGTTGTTATGTGCCATCGAGTCAGACCTGACTCATAACTACCCTTCCTGGGGTTTCCAAAGCAGTATCACTACGGAAGTAGATTGCCCAACCTTCCTACCTTCCTTCCAAGGAGTGACAATTGTGTGGATCATAACAAATTCTGGATAACATTGAGAAGAATGGGAATTCCAGAACATTTAATTGTACTCATGAAGAACCTGTACATAAATCAGGAAGCTGCATGTTTAAAATCAGGCAGGCCGTGTGTCAGGGTTGTATCCTTTCATCATACTTATTCAATCTGTATGCTGAGCAAATAATCCAGGAAGTTGGACTCTATGAAGAAGAGTGTGGCATCAGTATTAGAGGAAGACTCATTAACAACCTGCGATACACAGATAACACAACCTGACTTGCTGAAAGTTAAGATGACTTGAAGCATTTACTGATGAAGATCAAAGACTACAGTCTAAAGTATGGATTACACCTCAACATAAAGAAAACAAAAATCCTCACCACTGGACCAATTAGCAGCATCATGGTACACAGATAAAAGATTGAAACTTGTCAAGGATTTCATATTACTTGGGCCCACAGTCAATACCAATGGAAGCAGCTATCAAGAAATCAGATGTCATACAGTACTGGGCATATCTGCTGCAAAAGACTTTAAAAAAGTGCTGAAGAGCAAAGATGTCTCTTTGAAGACTAAGTTGTGCCTAACCTAAGCAATGGAATTTTCAGTAGCCTCATATGCATGTGAATACTAGACATTGAATAAGGAATACTAAAGAAGAATTCAGGAGCTCTGGTAGAGTGGTGCCTAAGGCACTTGACTGCTAACCAGAAGGCTGGCTGTTCAAATCCAACATCCACTCCTCGGAAGGAAGGTTGGGCAATCTACTTCCATAGTGATACGGCCTCGGAAACCCAAGGAGGGGTCGCTATGAGTCAGATATGACTGAACAACAGTGGGTAAAGAAGAATTCATGTTTTTGAGTTCCTTATTCATTGTCCAGCTCACAGATGCATATGAGGTGATTGAAAATACAATGGTTTGTGTCCGGCACACATTAGTCTTTAAGGAGATATCTTGCTCTGCAACACCTGAAAAAGTTCTTTTGCTGCTGATTTTCCCAGTACTACCCATTGTTTGATATCTTGACTGCTGCTTCCATTGGTGTTGATTGTAGAACCAAGTAATATGAAGTCTTTAACAACTTCAATCTTTTCTCCACTTATTGTGATGCTGCTTATTGGTCTAGTTGTGAGAATTTTTGTCTTGTTTATACTGAAGTGTAATCCATACTGCACACTGTAGTCTTCAGTCTTCACAGTAAGTGCTTCAAGTCATCCTCATTTTCAACAAGCAAAGGTGTGTCATCAGCATATCACAGGTTATTAATGAGTCTGCCTCCAATCCTGATGCCATGTTCTTTGTCATATAGTCCAGCTTCTCAGATTATTTGCTCAGCCTACAGATTGAATTAAGTATGGTGAAAGGATACAACCCTGTTGCACTCCTTTCTTTATTTTAAACCATGCAGTGTCCCATTGTTTTGTTCGAACAACAGCCTCCTGGTCTGTGTACAGGTTCCTCGAGGTGATACTGCATGGTGTAAAATCAGGAAAGGTGTGTATCAAAGTTGTATCCATTCACCATACTTATTCAGTCTGTATGCTGAGCAAATAATCTGAGAAGCTGGACTATATGAAGAAGAATGTGGCATAAAGATTGGAGGAAAATTCGTTTACAACCTGCAATACACAGACGACACAACTTTGCTTGCTGAAAACAAAAAGAATTTAAAGCACTTACTGATGAAGATCAAAGAGTACAGCTTTCAGTACATATTATACTTCAACATAAAGAAAGCAAAAATCCTTACAACTGGAACAATAAGCAACATCATATTAAACAAAGAAAAGTTGAAGTTCTCAAGGATTTCATTTTACTTGGATCTGCAATCAGTGGACATGGAAGCAGTAGTCAAGTAATCATAGGATGTATTGCATTGGGGAAATACACTGCAAAAGACCTCTTTAAAAGATTAAAGAGAAAATATGTTCACTTTGAAGACTAAGATGCATAGTTTTGGTCAGGTAGTGCTGCTCTGACAGAAAATACCACAAGTGAATGCCTTTAACAAACCAGAGTTTATTCTCTTACAGTTTAGGAAGCTAGAAGTCTGAGTTCAAAGTGCCAACTCTAGGGGTTGGGTGAAGGACCCACAACCTTGAGTTTCAACTCTGCCTGTTGCTGCCAATCCATGGAAGCTGGAGGCTTTTCTTAACTCAGGCAGCTGCTGGCTACTGAGACTGGCAAACCCAAGGTCAACAAATAAAATGTCACAGTCCCAAGATTATCAAGCAAAACTGCAGACCACTAGTTAAAAATTCCCAAGATCGGCAGAAAACGTGGCAGCACACTGATGATTCAGCTAAATGCAGGATCCAGATGTGCCAAGGAGTTCAAGGCCTTTCTCAAAGCTCTCGTCTTATATATTGGAAGAAAACCACATCCCTAAGGCAGCTACTCAGCTGCTCACAGTAGATTCCACCATGGAACTGGTTACCAGTTACAGGGAATACCTATATCCAGCTGCCCAGTCACTCAAAACCAGGCCCAGCCAAGTTGACACGTAATCGTAACTACTGCAGTGCACCTGACCTAAGCCATGGTATTTTCAGTCACCCCATATGCATGCAAAAACTGAACAATGAATAACAAAGATCAAAAAAGAGTTTATTAACTTGAATTATGATGTTGGCAAAGAATATAAATATAACATGGACTGACAGAAGAACAAATAAATCTGTCTTTTGTGAAGTACAGCCATAATGCTTCTCAGAAGTGAGGATAGAGAGACTTCACCTCTCATACTTTGTTCATGTCGTCAGGAGGACTTGTCCCTGGAGAAGGATATCATGTTTGATGAAATAGTGGGTGGGTGAAAAAGAAGAAGCCCCTCAATGAGATGGATCGACACAGTGGCTGCAACAGTGGACATAAGCAATTGCAAGAATGGCACAGGCCTGGACAGTGTTTTGTTCTGTTTTACCTAGGGTCACTATGAGTATAAACTATTCAATAGCACCTAACAATGTAGGGACAAAAATGCTTCTACATCTGGGTTGATTTCTGGGTGATGTTGTGTGTCTTAATCTCAGGTTTTGTCTGCTGTTGTTAGTTCTGTGTCTGAGGTCCCTTTACCATTTCTCATAAGGTTGGTTTGGTTTTTAAAAATTCCCTTAATTTCTGTTTATCTGGAAATGTCCTAATAGTGCCATTATATTTGAGGAACAATTTTGCTGGATATATAATTCTTTGCTGGCAACTTTGTCTTTTTCTTTCAGGGTGTTATATATGTTATCCCATTGCTTTCTTGCCTACATAGCTTCTGACTAGAAATCTGAACTTAGCCTTTGTTGGTTCTCCTTTGTAGGTAACTTTTTTTTTTTTTTTTCTTGAGCTGCTTTAGGGTTCTTTCTTTGCATTTGGTTTTAGGCAATTAGATTTTGATATGTGCTTGTGATTTTCTTTTAAGGACTATCCCATTTGTGGTTCTTGATGCTTCTTAAATGCGTGTCTTTTCATCCTTCATGATGTTAGGGAAGTTTTCTTCCAACAAATCTCAACAATTTCCTTGGTGCTTTTTGTTTGTTTGTTTGTTTTTGTCTTATTCTGGAAGTCTGATTACACATAAGTTGTTCCTCTTGATGGTGACCCACAAAATCTTAGGCTTCTTCATTTTTTTTTTTTTCATTCTTTATTTCAAATTGTTCCTTAATGGATTAGTATCAAGAGATTTGTCCTCACTTTCATTAATTGTCTTCAGTTCTACTCCTCTGCTTTCCCAATGCTTTATCTATTTCTGAAATTTTAGTTTTATTCTGGATTTGTATGGTTTTTAATTTTCCATTTATTTTGTCTGTTCTTGTATTCTTTTTTTAAAAAAATATCTTCTAGAGTTTTTTCTGTGTTTTCTTCAATTTTGTCTTTGGTTTCTTTGATCTTTATGTCAATCCATTGAAGGTATCCAAATATAATTCTTTTGAATTCCTTATCAGATAGTTTCAGTACCATTTCTACCTTGGAAATTTTTTGGATTCTTTATTTTGGTCACTGCTTGAAGTCAACTTTTCCTTTTTTTTGTTTTCTTTTCTTTCTTTTTACGTAATTTGAAGTTCTGTGTAGTCTCCAAAACATTGTGGTTTCATGGATTTATTTGTTTGCCCTGTTTTTTTGTTTTGTTTTGTCTTAATATATCTAGGCAATGGGGCAAGTGTGCTACTTTGGTCACTAGTCTGGCACACTGGTTATTCCTTACATGTTTACAGATGTATTTGGTAGTAGGTAGCAAGGTGGGCATAAGTCTCTGATTGCTGGTCATGTAGAGCAACTGAAAGCAGGTCGGTGGGTGTTGTTGACTGTCAGCAGTCCAGTGGTTCTGGAGCAGGCAGTGGTACTCATCCATTGGTGGTACCACAGGTATGGTGGGTATGGCTTGGTAGGGTCACTGGCACCTGATTGCTGGGGTTAAAAAAGATATAAGGATATGGGAAAGAGGAAGGGAAAAAAAAAGGAGACAGCAGAACTAAGATGAATTTTAAAAAGAAAAAGAAATAAGGGGCAGAAAAAAGCAGCACAATATTAGCACTAGCACCCAGCTGCCAAAAATGGCTGCAGCAGAGGTAAAGCACTTGCTCTGTGGGACAACACCACTATTCATGGAGAGGCAGGGATAGGCACTGCTGAACACAGAGGTGGTGTGGTGTGGGCCACCTGCTCAATGGAATAAAAGAAATAAAAGTATGGAAGAAGAAGATTAAAAAAAAAAAAAGAAGAAGAAGGCTAGTGAGAAGAACTAAGAAAGGGAAAAAAAAATGGCTCAGTACTAGCCCAAGCTCCATGGAAATGCATATTGTTCACTGTGGAGGACTAGGGTCAACACCCCTGCTGATCACATAGGATCAGAAAAAAGGAAAGAGAAGGGAAAGAAAGGAAAAAAAATAACTGAGGGTATGAAGGAAGAATTAAGAAGAAAAAGAATATGGCATAGCACTGGCAGTGGGGTGAGAACTTGGACTGGCTGCTGGGTGGACAGGAAGTGCTCTGGTCACTGGGAGGTTATGTGAGGTGAAAGAGGAAATCACACCTCTCTGCTTGTTGATTACCAGCGTGCCTGCAGGTGCAGTTCTGGGTGAATGGAGCCTGTAATCTGGTTCTTTACTTAATCAGAACACTGCTTGCAATAATTCAGAATGACTACACTATGCCAGACTTTTGGGAATTCACTGTTCCATATGCCTCCTTGTTGGCTGTTTTCATTCAATGTATTCCTCTAATAAGTATTTGATTTACTTCTGTATCCTTCCTTTGAAGCTCTGGCTTCAAGGATTGTCATCTGTATCCATTTCACTTAGTTTTTTGGGTCTTTCTTGTAGAGTATGGATCATATGTCTGCCTAGTTGGCCATCTTGGATCCTTCCTTCAACTATGGTTTTAAAAAATCCAGAATGCTCCAAGATTTTCAAAGTAAGGTTATTCAGAGTAACTACAGTTAAGGGTGCTAAAGTTTCAGCCTATGCCTTAGAGAAATACGCTGGACAGATGTCTCAAGAAAGGCTTCTTCTTCCTGGTTTACTCTGGACTGACATCTTTAAACAAAATTCTATATGTGAATTGCAGAGTTCTGATTTTTCCACACCCTCATCTGGAGAATAGAATAAGCCTTTGTGGAAGAGAGAAATGAAAAGTATAAAGGTCAGGTGATGTCTTGCTCAGCTTTTTTTATTAGTAAAAGTGGAATTTTCCAAAGGATAGATAAAATTCTCAGTTCGAAATTTACAGGATATTAGTTTTTTTATTTATCTCTCATGCCATTAAATATTTAGCAAAAGTAGTTGGATAAAATCACGATTATGTTCAAATCAATAAATGCTTTAGAAGCCAAGATTTATTATTTTCTAATAATATCTTTGTTTTAGAAAATAGAAAGGACAGAAAGATCATCTGTAATCTTCATGCCCAGTGATGATCACTTTTAATGTTCTTATATATTCTAATCTATGTATATTTATTTACGTAAAATGACATTTTTACAATATTTG
>NW_006921590.1:6494366-6506309 GCF_000298275.1 Orycteropus afer afer | reverse complement strand
TAATTTATTCAAACCTCTATTTTACAAATACGTGTGTGTGGGAGAATGGATCAGTGATCTAGTTACTGTGAAGATATAATGATTAGTTAGATATAGTCTCTGATTTTAATAAGCTTATATTCTAATAGTGAGAGGTCCAGAGAGGAATAAACAGGGAGTCCTGACTGTGCAGTGGTTAAAGCATTTGGCTGCTAACCAAAAGGTTGGCACTTTGAATTCACCAGCCACTCTTTGGGAGAAAGATGTGGCAGTCTTCTCCTGTAAGGATTACAGCCTTGTAAACCCCATGGGGGGCAGTTCTACTCAGTCCATTTGGATTCTATGAGTCAGTATCCACTGAATGGTATGCAACAAAAAGGGGAAGTATGAAGAGAGAAATGAAGGCCATATTCATGGAGTATCAAGGGACAAGAGAGTACCTCTGATTTAGAGGATCAGGAAACCAAAACAAACAAACTCACTGCCATCAAGTTGATTCTGACTTACAGAGACCTCCAATCGGTTTCTAAAGCTGTAATCTTTAGAGACACAGACTGCTTCATCTTTCTTCCACAGATCGGCTACTGGGTTCAAATCACTGACCTTTTAGTTAGCAACCAAATGCCCTAACCAGTCACCAGAGTATCAGAAAGGGGTATTATATAATGATCAGTGCAATGACTGAATGCTTTTTACTTTGTGGGGTTGTGCTCATTCTCAAATGAATCAACAACTGCTAACCACCTAGAGCAGTGCCTAATACATTATAAGTGCTCAATAAAGCTTCATTATTGTTATTATTTCTGTGATTTTTAATACTATAATTTTATGGGAATATAAGAAATGTTGGCTATAGTTCCATAATTTTCAACCCTCTTCCCATGTCAACCCTAAAAGTCCATACATACTGCATTTTCTGTAGGAAATGGACCTCTAGACTCTGACTCTTTGTCAACTGAAGTCAAGAAGTCAAGCTGTCTGTCATCAATTTAGTCCCAACTAATATTTCCCCCTTCATTTTTCAGTTGCCTGAAATGATCCAAGGAGGTATAAACTTGATGAGAGTATTTAATTACTTCAATAAAATAGGCCTATCATCTTCCATGCTGGTTTAATAATCACATTTCTGTGCCTTTAGAATCCCTCACAATATACATTTTCAACCAGTGGCACATATTTCCTTTCATTATTTTTCCTACTCTGTTAATATGTGTTTATCTTATTTCAGTCTCTGTGGCCCTGAAGCAAGTACTTATTAATCAGAAGCCACTTAAATGCTGCTATGCCATGTTCTGTATTAAGGAAACTGAAAGAACACCATGCAGCCAAGTATATGTAGATTATTTTCCTCTTAATTAAAAGCTGGTTTGTATGTATAATTCCTTTCCTAGCATATTATGTGGAGGCATTAAAATTAGACTCAGCTAGAATTGGGGTAATTTTAGGTATAACTAAAGCTGAACAAGAACCTTGTTTAGGAACTTTACTCAGCCACAGCTGACAGGTTAATATAATGCAACTGGCTGTTCACTGATTGTTGTTGTTATTAGTTGCTGTCAAATCAATTCTGACTCATGACGATCCCATGACTGCAGAGTAGAACTGCTCCTTAGGGTTTTCAAGGCTGTCACTTTTCAGAAGCAGATCTCCAGACATTTTTTCCATGGTGCCTCTGGGTGTATTCAATCCACCAATCTTTTGGCTAATATTCAAGCACTTAACCATTTGCCCTACCCAAGCACCCTGTTCACTAATAGATATCTGCAAATTTGTAGAACTAAATCTCCATGTGTAGAAATTAAAGTTTCCCCTTCTGATTTTTACTATTTAGGAACCTCATTCACACTCATTACCTTGGAAAATTCCCTATGTCTGTGTCTTCTTTAGCTTGCCATATTCATGCAGGCCTTAATGTGCTCTGAGAGATACATTGATTCATGTCCTTGCATAAGTCTTAGGAGTGGCTTCTGTGGCATGCCTCCACCCACTGCCTTGTTCAGTTCTTTACTGTGATGGAACAAATTGGGATGGAATAGGGCTGCATAAGGACCACTGGTGGCACAGTGGTTAAGCTCTTGGGTGCTAACCAAAAGGTTCGTGGTTTGAACTCATCAGTCACTTCACAGGAGAAAGATGTGGCAATCTGATTCTGTAAAGATTACACCATAGGGTCACTATGAGTCAAAAGTGACTTGATGGCAATGGGTAATAGACTGCTTAGAATGAGCAGGAGCAAGCCAGGGATTCCCACAGCACCATAAAATGAATCTCTGTGTTATGAAAGCTTAATGTTAGAAGGAAGAATAAACATTTTCTGGTCCAGACTATTTTTTGAAAAAAAAAAAAAGATCTAGAGAGGAGAGGTCATCTGCTCCAGAACACAGTGTTTGTGGCTGATTTTTTTTTTTTTAATCATCTCTCATCTAGTATTTTTCCATTTCATTAGGCTGTTAGTAAAGAATATTAAACCAAATTTAAAAAATCATACTCACTGCTGTTGAGTCGGTGCCAACTCATAGTGACTCCTCCTTGGGTTTCCAAGGCAGTACCTCTATGGAAGTAGATTGCCCAGTCTTCCTTCTGAGGATGTTACTCAGTGTAAATTCTCCTGAAAATGGCTTTCTTCTCTTCTGAATATCTCTTTAAGGTAAAGAGACTTTGATAACTTTGGAGGGCTTAACCTAAGCCATGGTCTTTTCAATTCTCTCATGTGCATGTGAAAGTTGGACAATGAAAAAGGAAAAATGAATTGATGCATTTCAATCATGGTATTGGAAGAATATTGAATACACCATTATCTACCAGAAGAAAAAACAAATCAGTCTTAGAAGAAATGCAACCAGAATGTTCCTTAGAAGTGAGGATGGTGAGACTTTGACTGGCTTCCTTTGGACATATCATCAGGAAAGACCACTAGCTAGAAAAGGACATCACATTTGGTAAAATAGAGGGTCATTGTCAATGAGGGAAAACCCCAATGAGATGGACTGACACAATAGCCACAACAATGGACTCAAACATATCAATGATCATAAAATGACACAGGACCAAGCGACATTTTGTTCTGTTATACAGAAGGTCACCAGGAGTCAGAGCCAACTGACAACAACTAACAATAGCAACAACTACTGAAACTTTAAAAAAAAAATATATGGACTAACTGAAATGGAACCAGGATCCATTTAAGAAGAAGAAGAAGAAAATAACATTCTATTGGTGAGGCCTATAAAGGAGATGAGCTTCATTGAACAGAGATGGTGTTCAGGGTCAGACCTTTTAAATAGGGCCAGTGAATAACATGATGATACTTTTCTTTTATAATGTAAAAGGTTCCTTGTTTCCAGGCTAATAAAAATTAGATATTGCATGACCAAGCAGAAAGGCAAAAAAAGTCTTAGTCAGATTTTTCCTCTGTCAATGAGGGGTTACTGACTGTACTCTATCCATGCTTAATGTGTATGGCAAGTGCCCTAATCATGACAACTTTGGAATGGATTAAAAATTGGTTGTCTTCAAAGACAGTTCAGAGCATTCAACAGAATTCTATGTCAAGACATAAACTCTTTCATGACCCATGTATATATAGTAAGTACTCAGCTAAATTTTCCACTTCTGGGTTTATTGGGAATCTCTGTTCCCACTGAGAGAACATACTGTTGGCATGCAGGGATGTGTATACTTATTTCAAACAGAAGAAAAGGTTGTTTGCTTCAAATTACTATTGTTTCAGGGTATGATATGTGGTGGTATATCCTGGAGGTGAGATTATGCAAAATTTTTTTCTCTTTTGGCTTTTCTACTGAGAGATAAGCCTTGTAAATATATTTCCTTGGCTCCTTTGTGTTAATTAGGAGCTCTGGTGGCACAGTGGTTAAGGCATTTGTCTGCTAACCAAAAGGTCAGCACTTTGAACCAACCAGCCGCCCTGTGGGAGAAAGAGGAAGTAGTCTGATTCTATAAAGATTTACAACCTTGGAAACCCTATGGGGCACTTCTACTCTGTCCTATAGGTTCTTTGTGGGTTGGAATCCACTCCATGGCAGTGGGTGGAGTTTGTGTTAATTGGAAGTTGCATTTCTTACAATGATTCCAGGTTCATGCATTTATCTGATTTTCAGGTTGCATACATTTTAGACACCTATGAAGGAAACTAGATGGCTGTGTAGAGTCAATAGGAGCATATGTACCCCATATAATATGCATCAAAATCCATATTTCATAACAATATTTCAGAAATACCCTTGAATTTGTTGTAATTTCCATTAATGAAAACACATACCTACTGCCATCAAGTCAATTCAGACTCATAGCGACCCATATTGGGTTCCAAAGCTTTATGGAAGTAAATTGCCTCATCTTACTTCTGCAGTGTAGCTGGTGGGTTTGAATAGCCAATCTTCTGGTTAGCAGCCAAAATGCCTTACCCACTACACTACCAGAGCTCCTTAATGAAAACACATAGTATCATCAACAACAACAAAAAAATCAAAGCAGAAAATAATTTGGCCATGGTTAAATAAATAAATTTTCAGTAACCCCATCAGATAGAAAATACCCAATATAGTTTACATAAAAGATTCGAGGCTGCTTGTTTCTGGAGAGTCTGTTTTGTTGTGTGGACCTTGTTCTTCTTGTTATGTGTCGTTGAGTCAGCCCCGACTCATAACAACCCCTCCTTGGGTTTCTGAGGTGGTATCACTATGGAAGTAGATTGTCCAACCTTCCTTCTGAGAAGTGGCTGGTGGGTTTGAACTGCTAGCCTTCTGGATAGCAGTAAAGTGTCTTAGGCACTATGCTACCACCTGTTTAAATATGACAATTTCCTCCTAATTTGGAGAGTTATATTGTGATGGGTGTCCACTGAGATAACTACCTGAAAAATTTCACCAAACGTTGTGTCATAACCTTAAAATTACTGGAAAGTAGCTTTCTATAAACTTTAGAATCACAGTAACAAACTTCCTTCTCATACCATATCAGTTCTTAAGTATGTGCCCATGAAATTGGCAGCAGAAGGATTTTCTGTGCTACCAATTACAGGTTTCTCCTCATGTTGCCAACTTACTTTGTCTCCATAACCTGGCAAAATATAGCAATTCACAGGAAAGTGAATTTTTAAAAATAATTGTAGTATACAAGGACATTTGGTTCCATAATGGTTAATCAAGTTATTTAAATACTGCATTTACACTAAAGATAGACTTGTTGTCCACATTATAATATGCAGTGTGCTCTGTAATCTGAGTACTCTGATTACTCGTCCTTAAAAGAAAGAACTAGAATTGGGTCTTTCGTGAACAATAACTATAACAGGAATAATTTAACAAAATATTAATAACCTCTATCTATTGTAGGGAGCTCTGGTAGCATAGTGGCTAAGGCACTTGACTGCTAACCAGAAGGCTGGTGGTTCAAGCCCACCAGCCACTCCTCGGAAGGAAGATGGGGCAATATACTTCCGTAGTGATACTGCCTCGGAAACCCAAGGAGGGGTCGCTATGAGTCAGGTCCGACTCAATGGCACATAACAACAACAACAACAACAATCTATTGTAATTCCATGGCAATATGAAAAAAGAAAGAAAATTTATGCTGAGTTTCTGAAAGAATGAGTTAATATCAAATCACAGCATAACATGTTACTCCAGAAAGCAGTTGTCTTCAAAGCCAGACTTTCTGCAGAAAGGATTTTCTAAATTTTGTGAACATTTCCAGAACCAGGTCTTCCATAAAGTGTAAATAAGATGTCCTGCTGGCCTATGGCAGCTGTGCTATTTGGCATGTTGCCTAGCATAAGAGAATACTGTATATAGGGGATATGAAAAGCCTAATCCACTTATTCTGGTGCCAAGGGATTGTTGTTGTTGTTATTATGTGCCATTGAGTCAGAAGGGATTATGGTGACAGAGCTGGAAATGAGAAACACAAAAGGTACTGAGGTGCTAGATGATGAGATCATCAAAGACAATGCTCCTTTTCTACAATTCACTTTAGATATTCCAAAAGGTAACAAGCCCATAGACTGGTCCACATCAATCACAGAAGCAGCCATATAAAAATAAATAAATAAATAAAAATTAGTGTTACTCTCCTTGGCCAGTGGTTCTCAAAGAGAGAAAGCAATATCATTTCAGCATAAACATCACTTAGGGACTTGTGAAAAACACAAAGTATTGAACCCCCAACTGCCCATTGCATTCTGTTGATTTGAGGACTCCGTAGTACCTAAGGCATTTAATTGTAAACAGAAGGGTGGTGGTTTGAACCAGTCACTCCATGGAAGGAAGACTGGGCAATCTACTTGCATAAAGTTTCACTGCCTTGGAAACCCAGTGGGGGTTGCTATGAGTCAGATTCAACTCAATGGCAGTGAGTTTGGTTTGGTTTTGGTTTAATGATTCTAGGGGATACTACCTGGTTTAAAATCAGAAAGGGCATATGTCAGGGTTTTATCCTTTCACCATAATTATTCAATCTGCATGCTGAGCAAATAATCCAAGAAACTGGCCTATATGAAGAAGAACATGACATCAGGATTGGAGGAAGAGTCATTAACAACCTGAGATTTGCAGATGACAAAACCTTGCTTGCTGAAAGTGAAAATGACTTGAAGCATTTACTTATAAAGATCAAAGAGTACAGTCTTCAGTATGGATTATACCTCAACATCATGGAAACAAAAATCCTCACAACTGGGCCAATAAGCAACATCATGATAAATAGAGAAAAGATTGAAGTTGTCAAAGACATTTTACTCAGATCCACCATGAACACCCAAGGAGGTGGCAGTCAAGAAATCAAACATTGTATTGCACTGGGCAAACATGCTGCAAAAGACCTCTTTAAAACATTAAAGAGCAGGATTCAGAATGGAGTCTCATCAGTAATTACCACGCTAATGCCTTCTAGCATCTTAGTGTTTGAAAAACTAGGTTCATTGGTTTGAATTAGGGATTCTGGGGCTCTGAACAGCTCACTGAGTCAGAGTGCACCAAACTCAGAGGAGTAGAATTAGAAAGGAGAAAGGAACAGGAGGAAAAAAATAAAATAAAATAACAAGATCAGAAGATCTATCCTGCGGAGCATTGACAGGCAGCCGAGAAAGGCCATCGAAGACGTCCCTGAAGGAGCAATGACCAGCAGGCGAGAAAGGCCATCTGAGACCTCCCTGGGTTAAGGAAGAAGACACACCACACCAGCATACCAGCAATAACACCACCTTACCAGGGATCACCCCAAGGATCTACTTCAGCACCTGATTTTATTGGTAACTTGGATCAGCTAGGTGCAAACAGGCACATCCAGTACCACTGAAACCCAAACAGAGAGTCCATTGGTGCTGCAAGAGAGCGGGCCCGGGGAGATCCCTCCACAGCAGATCACTGATCAGCCTTGGGTCAGCCTAGTGGTACTGAGGGGCCTGCGTTTGACTTTGTCATTAATATTGGGACTACAGGTTATGCATGGGCACTGGTCTGGCTCCAGCACCACTGAAACCAAGTGGATCTTTGGTGCTGCAGGTAAGTGGACGCAGAGAGGAACTTCTGTGGCTGATCATGGTTGGGACTGGTGCTGTGGGTGGGCAGGCCCAGAGAGGAACTCCCACGGTGGATCATGGACCCAGGCAATTGTCTTGGGCCAGCTTTTTGGTGCCTAGGGATCTCAAGAGCAGGGTTTTTGCATGTGTCTGAGCCTGGTGGGAAGTGGCAACCCCCTAACAACTATAGTCTTTGCTGAAATTGAGCTGCACACCTGTGAATAACAGTACAACATCATCATTAGCAGCCCACTCAAAACCCTAGAAACTGCCCCTAGTAATGGGAGCTTTCCTTCTTTCTCTCTTCTGCTCCCACCTTCTCTGCCAGTACCCTCACTCATCCAATAGAAGAAACCACATTCAGCCACCATAATACCTCCTAGTTCAAATTCTAAATGCTCTTTATAGCAAACAGAAATCCATATCCACATTCCACACAGTGATTCCACCATCACAAAGAAAACTGCAGAGCAACACAGCATACCTGAACTAATAACTAAAAAATAAAATACACCAGCTTCACCTTTTCAAAATATTAAATCATAAAACCAAGACAAAACAAATCAATACATAACAAACAGTTAAAGACAACCTCAAAACATCTAGGAAACAACAAGTAACTTCAAATCAAACAACAGCAACAAACAGGACAAGGCATTAGAAGGAAAATCACAAACAAAGATCTCATTAAACATAGAGGAAGAGGAGGCTATAGAATTATCTAAGAAAGAATTTAGAAGATATATTTATAGAGCTTTATAAGAGCTTAAGGAAATCCCAAACAGAATCAAAGAGAACACAGACAGTTCACTGAAAGAACTCAGGAAAATCATTCAGGAACAAAATAAAAAGATTAATGCACAATCAGAACTCATACAAAAACAGCAGTTAGAAATCCAGAAGATGAATACCAAAATTGAAGAAAATTCAGAACAAAGAATTAGGAGAAATGAGGAGGACCTAAAAGTTATATGGGATGACATGAAAAGGAACAGCATAAGACTCATTGGAAATCCAGAATAAGAAAAGGTGAAAAAAACCAGTGAGAAATTTGTGGAAGACCTACTAACAGAAAATTTCCCCCATATCATGTAGGATGAAAAGATATTTGTCCAAGAAGCCATAGAACCCCACACAAGATAGATCCCAAGAGAAAAACAGTGAGGCATATTATAATCAAACTCTCCAAAACCAAAGACAAAAAAAAAAAAAAAATTTGAGAGCTTCCCAGGGAAAAAGAAATGTTACTTATAATAATCAAACAGGCTGAGCTCCAATTACTCCGCAGAAACCATGCAGGCAAGAAGGCAATGGGACAGCATATATAAAACACTGAAGAAAAATATGTTTCAACCAAGAATCCTATATCCAGCCAAATTATCCATCAAATATGAGGGTGAAATCAAGGCATTCTCAGACAAACAGAAATTAAGGGATTTTGTGAAAACCAGACCAACTGTACAAGAAATGCTTAAGAAAGTCCTTCCAATATAGAACCCACAACAGAGATCAACAAAATCAGGATATGTGGCATCAACACTAAAACCAAATCAGAAATAGAAACTCAACATAAGATCATAAATCATCATACACTAAAAAACCAATGAAGTCAATCAGCACACGACAACAGCAACTAAACTATTAGAAGGAATAAAACTTCTACGTACAAACTTCCAAATGGAGAAGAAAATAGGACAACGTCTTCACAGTATGCACTGTTCTAAAAATGTAGAGACAAGAATGTACTCCAAGGTAACCATAGAGAAAATTAACAATCCACATAAGCAAATCCAGAAGGAAGGAAAACATATGGGTTTAATAAGCACAAAACCAACAATAAAGGAAAAAAAGGAGGAAGCTTTAGGCAACAAACCAAACTCAGCACAGAAAAGCATATGGACCAAGGAAACACCAACAACATGACAAAAGTACACAATAGAATGACACAATCAATTCATACCTATCACTAATTACACTCATGGTGAATGGACTAAATGCATCTATCAAGAGAAGGAGAGTGGCAGACTAGATAAGAAAGCAAGACCCATCAATATGCTGCTTACAAGAGACTCACCTTAAACACAAGGGTAAAAACAAATTAAGAGTTAAGGGGTGGGAAAAATTGTACCAAGCCAATGGTAACCAAAAAAGAACAGGAGTGGCTATATTAATTTCTGATAAAATAGACATTAAGATGAAAAACATCATAAGAGACAAAGAAGGACATCATATGATGCAGAAAGGGGCAATTGACAAAGATGACGTTACAATAATAAATACTTATGCACCCAATGAAAGTGCTCCAAAATACATGAAGCAAATATTAACTGAATTATAGGGACAATAAAAAACTCTACAATAGTAGTAAGGGATTCTAACACACCACTTTCAAAGAGGGACAGGTCAATTAGAAAAAAACAAAGATACAGAAGAACTCATCAATACAATCAACCAACTCGACCTTATAGACATATACAGAGCATTCTACCCAACAAAAGCACAATTCACATTCCTTTCCAGTGCACATGGATCCTTCTCCAGAATAGACCATATGTTAGGACAAAAAACAAGCCTCAATAAATTCAAAAGCATTGAAATACTACAAAACATCTTCTCAGACCACAATGTTATGAAATTAGAAATTAATAATAGGAAGAGAAAGGAAAAAAAACATCAACATATGGAAGCTGAACAACTCACTGCTCAAAAACTACTGGGTAACAGAACAGATAAAAACTGAAATAAAAAAAATCCTAGAAACAAATAAGAATGAAGATACATCCTGCCAAAGCCTATGAGACACAGCGAAAGCAGTACTCAGAGGACAGTTTATAGCAATAAATGCATACATCAAAAAAGAGGAAAGAAACAAAATCAACACTCTAACTCATCAACTCCAACAACTAGAGATCGAATAACAAAAGAATCTTACAGCATCTTGGAGCAAGGAAATAATAAAGATCCGAGCAGAAATAAATGAAACAGAAAATAAAACAAAACAAAAAAAGTAGAGAAAATCAACAAAACAAAAACCGGGTTCTTCAAAAAGATTAACAGAATCTATAAACCATTGGTAGATCTAACAAAGAAAAGAAAGAGAAGATCCAAATCACAAGAATTGTAACCGAAAAGGGAGTCATCACAACAGAACCAACTGAAATAAAAAAGATAATCACAGAATATTATGAAAAACTGTACTCCAACAGATTTGAGAACCTAGGCAAGATGGACAAGTTTCTGGAATCACAAGACCTACCTAAACTATCCCACTCAGAGATAGAATACTTGAACAGACCCATAACAAAAGAAGAAATTGAACAGTTCATAAAAAAAACTTCCCACAAAGAAAAGCTCTGGCCCTGATGGCTTCACTGGAAAATTTTATCAAATATTCAGAGAAGTGTTGACACCTTTGCTACTCAAGCTATTCCAGAACATAGAAAAAGATGGAATACCCCCAAATTCATTTTATGAAGCAATCATAACACTAATACCAAAACCAGGGAAAGACACCACTAGAAAGGAAAACTACAGACCAATAGCCCCCATGAACATAGATGCAAAAATCTTTAACAAAATTCTAGCCAACAGAATCCAACAAGATACCAAAAAAGTGATACACCTGGACCAAGTGGGATTCATACCACATTTACAAGGGTGGTTCAACATCAGAAAAACAATCAATGTAATCCACCTCATAAACAAAACAAAAGAACCACATGATTATATCAATTGATGCAGAAAAGGCATTTGATAAAATCCAGCATCCATTCCTGTTCAGAATTCTCAGCAAAATAGGGATAGAAGGGAAATTCCTCAACTTAATAAAGGGTATATATGCAAAGCCAATAGCCAACATCAGTATTAATGGAGAAAGACTCAAGGCATTCCGGAACCAGACAGGGATGCCCTCTATCACTACTTCTATTTAACATTGTGTTGGAAGTTCTGACCAGGGCAATAAGGCAAGAAAGAGAGAAGAAAGGCATGCAAATTGGCAAAGAGGAACTAAAACTATGTCTATTTGCAGATGACATGATTCTGTACATAGAAAACCCAAGGGATGCAATAAAAAAAACTACTGGAACTAAGAGAGAGGCTCAGTAAAGTGGCAGCATACAAGGTCAACACAACACAAATTAGTTGGATTCTTCTACACCAACAAAGAGTCCTCTGATAAATAAGGGAAAAAATATCATTTACTATAGCTACGAAAAAGATAAAATATCTAGGAATAAACCTCACCAGAGACACAAAACGCCTATACAGAGAAAACTATAAAACACTGCTAGAAGAGACAAGGTGACTACATAAATGGAAGAACCTACTTTGTTCATGGATAGGGAGACTGAATATTGTGAAAATGTCAATACTACCTAAAGAAAAATACTCATTTAAAATAATCCTGATCCATATTCCAACAAAAT
>NW_006921590.1:6477485-6494266 GCF_000298275.1 Orycteropus afer afer | reverse complement strand
GGAAAGGAAAAAGACTTCGAATAAGCAGAGCACTTCTCAAGAAGAAAAACAAAATGAGAGGTCTCACACTCCCAGATCTTAAGAACTACTATACAGCCACAGTAGTCAAAACAGCTTGGTGTTGGTACAATGAGAGACAAATAGACCAATGGAACAGAATCGAAAGTCCAGATATAGATCCATCCATCTATGGACAACTGATCTTTGACAAAGGTCCAAAACCCATTAAATGGGGAAGAGATTGCCTCTTTAACAAATGGTGCTGGCAAAACTGGATATCCATCTGTAGAAAAATGAAACAAGATCCATACCTCACCTCATACACAGAAACAAACTCAAGCTGAATCAAAGACTTAAATGTAAAACCCAAAACTATAAAATTCATCAAAGATAAAGTAGGGGCAAATCTGGGAACCCCAATTTATGGCATAAATAGACTATCAAGCATAACCCAGAATGCACAGGTCGTAGAAGAGTAGCTAGATGACTGGGACCTTTTAAAAATTAAATTCTTATACGCATCAAAAGACTTCATAAAAGGGGTAAAAAGAACCTACAGATTGGGAGAAAATATTTGCCTATGACATATCTGACAAAGGACTTATCTCTAAAATCTATAGAAAACTTCAACACGCCAACAGCAAAAAGACAAATAACCCAATTCACACATGGGCAAAAGACTTGAACAGACACTTCACCAAAGAAGATATACAGGCAGCCAGCAAATACATGAGAAATTGCTCATGATCATTAATCATTAGAGATGCAAATCAAAACAACAATGAGCTATCATCTCACCCCAGCAATAATAGCAAAGTTCAACAGGTCAGAAAATAACAAATGCTGGTGAGGTTGTGGAGAGATTGGAACTCTTGTGTACTGCTGGTGGGACTGTAAATGGTACAACCATTGTGGCAAACGGTGTGTTTCCTTAAAGAACAGACTCTAAAAAAAAAAAAAAAACTGAAAATAGAAATGCCATTTGACCCAGCAATTCCATTACTAGGAATATATCCTAAAGAGGTGAGAGATAGTTCATGAACAGACATATGTACACCTATGTTCATCCCAGCACAATTCACTATAGCAAAGAGATGGAAACAACCTAAATGCCCTTCAACGGATGAGTGGATAATCAAATTGTGGTACATGCACACAATGGAATACTATGCTACATTGAAGAACAATGAGGGATATGTGAATCACCTCACAATGCGGATAACCTTGGAGGACATTATGCTGAGTGAAATAAGTCAATCACAGAAAGACAAGTACTATAAGCCCATTACTGTAAAAAGGCAAAGAAGGGTTTGCTTGGGAAAGGGAACTCACTTTTGGGGTTACTGAGATGGGAGGGAAGGTGAGGGATTAATTTCAGGCTAGTTGGGGCACACACACTGATGTGGGTAAGGGAAGGGATATATAGAAGGAACTGTGACCACCATGATAACATTAGGAAATGGGAGGACACTGAATTGTGCTCATAAGAGATAGACAACAGATACTAATACTAACAAATGTGTCCACAATACTGCATTACCATTAACACCAAACACCAGGCTACAGATAAACACATAAACACCTGAGAGGATCAGATGGTGTCAGTGAACAGGAGTATACTCTAGACCAAGGATAGATTCAGCTGAGGCTAATCTTGCTCAGACTCCAGAGATACAAAATACCTGCAATCATTACAGAAATAATAGAAGACAGACACAGAGTAATCCGTCACAGACACCAAGACACTGGGAGAAAGATCCAATAGATCTACCATCTTAGTACCATAGTACTGGGGGCCTCCAGACTCAATTGGCACAACAAAATACATAAAAGCCCTGTTCCACATCCTACATTGGTGAGTAGTGACTGGGGTCTTAAAAGCTTTCAAGTGGCCATCTAAGATGCAGCTAACCATCTCCTAGTGTCAGAAGGGAAGAAAAATGCAACAACAACAACAACAAAAAAAAATTTGGAAGCAATCAGCCATAGAACATGATGGCCCTCAAGACCAGAAGAACTAGATGGGGCCTGGCTACCAACGCTAACCACTCAGAAAAGGATCAAATCTGGAGATCCTGGTTAGAGTGGGAGGAAAAACACGGAACAAAATCTAAAAACTCAATAATGACCAGAATTACTGGTCAGAGGAAGTCTGATGAGACTCCTAATACTATGGCCCTGGAATAAATTCTGCACCTGGAATAAAATTCACCCCAAGGGGCTGGCTCTCAGCCCAATAGTTAACAATATGTACATGAAGACCACTCAACCCAGGATGACACACCCTCATACTCTATGGTAATACATCTCTTACAGCAATGGCCCACAGGGCACCAGAGGACCACCATTCAGGTTGAGGAAATGCAGAACAAACGGAAGTACATAAATATGAGGGGCATGGGGGAGGGTTACAGAGGGAGGGGGAGACTGGGTTAGGGTTGGATATAGTAAATGAGGAGTGTAACTAAATGTACATGTAATGTTGAATGTAAAACAAGCTCTTAAAAAAATAAAGACACAGACATGCACACACAAAAATGCTAAAGAGCAAAGATGTAGACTAATGTCTGCCTAACCGAGGTAATGGTATTTTCAGTCTCCTCGTATGCGTGGGAAAGCTGGGCAGTGAATAAGGAAGATCAAAGAATTGATGCCTCTGAATTGTGGTGTTGGAGAGTAATGCTGAAATACCATGGACTACCAGAAGAATAAACAGATCTACCCTGGAAGAAATGCATTCAGAATGCTCCTTAGAACTGAGAATGGCCATACTTTGTCTCATGTACTTTGGTCATGTGGTCACAAGGGACAAGTTCCTGGAGAAGGATTTCATGTTTGGTGAAGTTGAGGGTTATAGAAGGAGAGGATCCTCAACGAGATGCAGTGGCTGCATCGATGGGCTCAAGCATAGCAGGGATTGTGGGGATGGCAAAGGACTGGACAGTGTTTCGTTCTGTTGTGCATAGGGTTGCTGTGAGTCAGAAATGACTCAACAGAGTCTAACAACAATAGTGACCTATACAACAGGGTAGAACTGTCATAAACTTTCCAAGGTGTTCTGGTTACCTGACGCCACTCTGACAAGAATATACCACAAATGGGATGACTTAAGCAAACAGGAGTTTATTCTCTTACAGTTTGGGGGCTATAAGTCCAAGTTCAAAGTGCCAGGCTCTAGGGGCTGGGTGAAAGCCCCTCAGCCTTGTACCTCTAGCTCCTGGCCCACTGAATATAGAGGTTTTTCGTCACTCAGACAGCTGCTGGCTGCTGAGGCTGCCAAGCCCAAGGTTGACTAGTAAAAAAGCACAGTCCTGATATTACCAAATCACATGGTAGGCCATTAATTCAAGTCCATTCAAAGTCCCAAGGTTGGCAAAGCATGGTAGCCTGCTGAACAATGACATGGCTACATGCAGGGTTCAAGGTGCCATAAACTAGAGACCCTTCCCCAAGGCTTCTCCTTATATACAGGAAGCAGATCACATTCCCTAAGGTAGCTACTCAGCCTCTCACAGTAGATTCCACCATGGAGTTGATTACCAGTTTCATCATGGGGAATACTACATCCAGCTGCCCAGTCATTTAACCAGGACCAGCCAAGTTGACACACAAGCTGAACTACCACACAAGGTTTATGGAAGCAGAGTGCCACATCTTTATCCCACAGAGCCACTGGTAGGTTCCAACTGCCAACCTTACAGTTAGCAGATAAACAATTAGTCACTCCTGGACACCTTGGACCCAACCCTAGACCTACTTAATCTGTCTGAACATAGGGCCCTTCAGCAAGTTCTCCATGTGTTTCTGATACACTCTAAAGTTGAGGAACACTATCCTGTGCCTGGATTTAGAGTGAGAAGTTTCCACAGGCCCTTAGAGGCAGACACTGAGGGTGCTAAATTGAAGTCATATGGTTCTACCTGTGTTTCTAGCATGGTGCCTACCTACCAAAGTGAATGGCAAAGAGTCCTGTAGAATGGAATATCTAGGCCAAGAGCTGGAGAATTTCCAGATATTCAGAGGCACTTATGCCACCAGTTAGAACAGAGGTGAGGCTGAGTCTTCCAGGGAACACCACTGAACTCTGACCCAGGTGGGAAACACCAAACCACCAATTTGAGGTGTACATGGCAATAGAGCATACATCAAGCAAGCTAGCAGACAAAAGACATAACAGGGAAATACTGAGGAAGCAGAAGACACACAGAAATCTAGGAACTGTTCTCACATGAGATCATGTTAGTGATACCTCCACTTCCCACTCCCTGATATCCAAATACCATTTTGGAAGAGGTCAATGGAAGGGAGAGGAAGGTAAAAGCCCAGCCATGTTACCTGAGGAGTTGGAGTGTTTTCAAAAAGATCATTTGTAGATTCAATTCTGAATGACTGAGTATTGATACCAAAGGGCAAGTATTTGACTAGAAGAGTCTGGAACATCATTAATTGTGAGGTTTGAGTTGTTTCCACTCCTCATGGAAAGCTCATAATGAAGCTCAGGGAATTGTTGGAGAATAAACTGTATCTAAAAGCATGATGTAAACATTTTACTGTGCTGTACACTTTTGCAACTTTGTAGCATAATACTTATATTTTTTGCTACCCAGAATGGTCTTGGAAAGCAAAATATCTCCACAAAAAATGATAGAATGAAATAATTTTAACAGTATCTTAAAATTGTGTTAACTGCTGGTGACATATTTACAGTTTGCCCTTGGCAAATCCTCCTCCATCCTCCCTCTCTTACAGATAAAACATGGGACAGATTTGACAACAGAGGCCTGACTCAGAGCCTGCAGGTAGAGGGAGTTTGGCAACATTAGAACAGTGGGTGCTTTTGGAAGGGTCAGGTGTGTGAAATCCACATTAGCTGACTCATTGAAGCAATATGAATATGATGGGCCTACAGAAAAAATAGAAGAAGTAAAACAGAAGACAAGAAAGCAGTGGATTTCTTTGTTAGTAAATTTAGTCAATTTGCACTGAAGTTTTCAGTTTCTTCAATGTCAAGAACATAATCTTGGAATATCACACCAATGCACCTTGAAAGGAAGATATTAAAAGGTTTTTAGAAATGTCCCTGAGTAGTGTGTTTAAATATTGATGAACAATTTCTATAAATGACCTCTGGCCAATTGTAATAATTAAGTGTATTCAAATGATAGAGTAATCTCCCCATAGCCTGAAAATGTGCTGACTATATACAACACTCATCATGAAACAGCTTCTGCTCATTGTGCTGACCTGATTTTTTTTTTTCCCCCTTCCTGGAAAGACTGGATTTTTGTTTTTATTTTTCACTGAGGTATATCTTTTATATAAGTAAAATGCACAAATCCATAAGTACAGCTCAGTTAATCTTTATTTATCTCTACATTCTTGTAACCTCCACTCAGATTGAGATATAGAACTAATTTAATACCATAGAAGGTTTCTGTGTCTCTTCTAAGGCAATAATTCAATCTTTAAATCAACCATTATTCTGACTTCTGTTACTGATGATGACTTTTTCTTGTTTTAAAATTCATCTAAATAAATCAACAGTAATAAATTTTTCATACCTGTTTTCTTTCACTGAGAATTATGTCTTTGAGATTAATCCATGTGGTTGTATTTGGCAGTAATTCATTCCTTTTCATTGCTGTATAATATCCCATTCTATCTACCACCTGTCTGTCAATTTGTCATCAGAACATGGAATGTACAAAGTATGAAAATAGGAAAATTAGAATTTGTCAAAAATGAAATAGAATTCATAAAGATTGATATATTAGACATTAGTGAGCTGAAATGGACTGTTAATGGCCATTTTAAATTGGAGAATTATATAATCTAGTAAGCCAGGACTGACAAAATAAATAGAAATGGTATCATGTTCCCTTTGTTCCAAATCTATCCTGAAGTACAATACTGTCAGTGATAGGACAATATCAATACATCCACAAGGAAGACAGTTAATATAACTATTATTCAAATTTATACCCCAATTGTTAATGCCAGTGATGAAGAATTAAAGATTTTTACCACCTTCTGCAGTTTGAAATTGATCAAATAAACAATCAAGGTACATTGATAATTATTGGTGATTTTTGTAAACAAAAAAAGAAGGATGCATAGTTGGAAAATATCATCTTGGTGAGAGAAATGATGCTGGAGATCACATGATAGAACTTTGCAATATCAACTACTTATTCATTACAAATACCTCTTTTCAAAAACATAAACAACAGCTATACACATGGACATCACCAGATGGAATACAGAAGAATCAAATTGACTACATCCGTGGAAAGAGACAATGGAGAAGCTCAGTATCATCAGTCAGAACAGGCAACGGACTGATTGTGCAACAGACCATCAATTGCTTACATACAAGTTCAAGTTGAAGCTGAAGAAAATTCAAACAAGTCCACAGGAACCAAAGTATGGCCTTGAGAATATGTCACCAGAATTCAGAGACCATCTTAAGAATAGATTTGACACATTTAACATTAATGACCAAAGACCAGATGAGTTGTGGGATGACATCAAGGACATCATACATGAAAAAAGCAAAAGGTCATTAAAAAGACAGGAAAGAAAAGACTAAAATGGATGTCAGAAGAGATTCTGAAACTTGCTCTTGAGCGGAAAGTTACTAATAGAAGAAATGCAAGATAAAAGAGCTGAACAGAAGATTTCAAAGGGTGCTTGAGAAGACAAAGGAAAGTATTATAATGAAATGTACAAAGACCTGGAGTTAGAAAACCAGAAGGGAAGAATATGCTCAGCAGTTCTCAAGCTGAAAGAACTGAAGAAAAAATTAAGCCTCAAATTGCAATATTGAAGGATTCCATGGGCAAAATATTGAATGATGCAGGAAGCACCAAAAGAAGGTGGAAGGAGTATACAGAGTCACTGTACCAAAAAGACTTGGTTGACTTTCAGTCATTTCAGGAGGTAGCATAAGATCAAGAACTGATGTTACTGAAAGAAGTCCAAGATGAACTGAAGGAATTGGCAAAAAACAAAACTCCAGGAATTGATGGAATATCAATTGAGATACTTCAATAAATTGATGTGTCTTAGACTGGGTTCCCTAAAGAAACAAAACCAGTGAAGCATATATGTATATGTATACACACACACACATATGGGAGCTCTGGTGGCATAGTGCCTAAGGCATTAGACTGTTAACCAGAAGGCTGGTAGTTCAAACCCACCAGCAACTTCTGGGAAGGAAGATTGGGCAATCTACTGCTGTAGAGATGCAGCCTTGGAAACCAAAGGAGGGGTTGCTATGAGTTGGAAACAACTCAACGGCAGTGAGATGGGTTTGGTGTATATATATAGATAGATAGATAGAGAAAGAGAGAGAGAGAGAGGGAGGGAGAGGAAGAGGTAAAAGGAGAAAGAGAAAAATTTATCTCAAGGAAATGGCTCATGCAGTTGTAGAGGCTGCCAAGTCCCAAGTCCATGGATTAAATCTCAAGCTGGAGGCTTCTTATGACTCATGCAGCTGCAGGGGCTGACTAACTCAAGATTGGCAGGCAGTATAGAAGGCTGCTGGCTAATGAACCTGATGAATCCAAGATTGGCAGGTAAAATGGCAGATTGTAGGCTCACAGGCTGCAAAACCAACAATCCCAAGATCAGCAGGCAACATGTCAGGCCACTGCTTCAAGTCCAGGAATGGGAGATGATAGAGGGCTAAATGCAGGATCCAAAATGAGCAAAAAAGCAGAAACCTTTTCCAAAGCTTTTCCATATATAATAGAAGCAGGCCACACCCTGAAGGCAACCCTTCAACTAATTCATTGCTCATAGGAGATTCCACCATGGAGATGATTACACCACATCCAATCTCATCACAGGAAATAACTACATCACAACTGCCAAGCCACTGAAAATCATGGCCCAGCCAAGTAGACACACAACCTTAACTACCATGCGGTGCAACACTGGAAACACTCACTCACCTATGCCAAGAAATTTGAAAGACAGCTGTCTGCCCAACCAACTGGAAGAGATCCATATCTGTGCCCATTCCAAAGAAAGGTCATTCAACAGAATGTAGAAACTATCTAACAATATCATTAATAACACACTCAAACAAAATTTTGCTAATTATAAACAGTTGCATCAGTACATTGACAGGAACTACCAGAAATTCAAGCTGGGTACAGAAGAGAACCTGGAATGAGGAATAATATTGCTGATGGTAGATGGACCTTTGCTGAAAGCAGAGAATACCAGAAAGATTTTTACCTGTGTTTTATTGACTATGCAAAGGCATTTGACTTTGTAGGTCATAGCAGATTATATATAACATTGCAAAGAATGAAAACAGAGCACTTAATTGTGCTCATGAGGAACCTGTACATAGACCAAGAGACAGTCATTCGAACAGAGCAAGGATATATTGCATGTTTTAAAAACAAGAAAGGTATTCATTGAAGTTGTAGCCTTTCACCATACTTACCCAGTCTGAATGCTAGACAAATATTCCAAGTATCTGGACTACATAAAAAACTTAGCATGAAGACTGGAGGAAGGCTCATTAACAATCTGTGATATTCAGATGACACAACCTTGCTTGATGAAAGTGCACTTGAAGCACTTACTGATGAAAATAAAAGACTTTACCTTCAGTAGGAATTACACCTCAACATAAAGAAGACAAAAATCCTCACAACTGGACCAATAGCAACAATATGATAAATGGAGAAAAGATTGAAATTGTAAAGGATTTCATTTTACTTGGATCTGCAATCAGTGCCCATAGAAACAGCAGTCAAGAAATCAAGTGATGTCTTACATTGGGCAAATCTGCTTCAAAAACCTCTTTAAAATTTTAGAAAGCAAAGATGTCACTTTGAGGACTAATGTGTACATGATCCAAGTCATGGTATTTTTAATCACCTCATATGCATGTGAATGATGGGCCATGAATAAGGAAGACTAAAGAATTTATCAATTTGATAAAATTGGGTGGTGGCAAAGAATGTTAAATATACTGCGGACTGCCAGAAGAATGAACAAATCTGTCTTGGTAGATGTACAACTAGAATGCTCCTTAGAAATAAGCATGGTAAGACTTTGTCTCATATAATTTGGACATATTATCAGGAGGTAGCAGTCCTCGGAAAAGGACATAATGCTTTGTAAAGTAGGACTGTGAAAAAGAGAAAGACCCTCAATGAGATTGATTGACACAGTGTCTCCAACAATGGGCTTAAGCATAGCAACAATTATGAGTATGGCACAGGTTCAGGCATTGTTTTATTCTGTTGTACATGGGATTGCTAAGAGCTGGAACTGATTCAATGGCACCTGACAACAACAATTCCATTGTATGAATATACCACCGTTTTCTGTTGATGGATATTTGAGTTGTTTCCAATTTTTGTCCCTTAAAATTAAACTACCATGATCATCTTGTATAGGCCTTGTGGTGAGCATAAGCATTCATTTTGGTTGCACAAAAGTTCAGGAATGGAGTTGCTAGGTCATAAGATAAACATTTATTTAGCTTGAGTAGGTACTTTCAGAATTCTAAAATGGTTGTTCTATTTTATACTCTCACTCAAAAGATTGGCTTTTTAAATGAGAGAAGAAATATTGCATACTTTCAAGATGAGCTTCTCCTAACCCTATTTACCTAACAATAGTTGTTTTGTAGTTATTTAGACTGGCATGAATGTTCCAAAGAAGAATATTTTTTACTTGTCTTAATCACTTTCAAATTCATCCACCAAAGAAAGATGACTTGTGCAGGAGGCAATTTTAAATACTCCAGAACCAACAAGTCCATGGGTACTTACTGTTTTGAAGATGGTACAGGATTGGGCAATGTTTTGTTCTGTTATACATAGGATCCCTATGAGTCAGAGCCAACTTGATGGCACCTAACAACAATATAGATTTATTTATTTTTCCTACAAATGAGCAATATACAAGACCATGTACCATTAGTTCTCCTCTCAGGGAGTCTCTAACTGAAAATGATACCATTTTTTCTTATATCTGTATTTTTTTCCAAAATGGAATACTATAAATGTTCATTACAGAAAATTCAGAAAGTACAGACAAACATAGGAGAGGCTAAAGACTTACACTCTAACTTTGGATATTCTGAGTATATTCTTCGAAAACTTATTGTTATCCAATAGTTATTGCCTTTTTTTTAAAAAAAAAAAAAAAAATTTATTTTGGAATGGTGACACTATTTGCTATACTTTCCTAAAATATGCAAAACGTGATGAATTTACTCTGGAAACTTTCACCCAAATCACAATAATATAAAAAAAAAAAAAAAAGGTTTTATGACTTTTGGTGTTTTTGGTTCTTTCTTGCTGGTTTTGGTCTTGTTTTACTTAACTCAATACCATGGACATTTTTTCATATCAGTCATTGTAGGTCTGTTCGTAATGTTTAATGGTGCCAGATAATATCATTGTGTATATTTACCATAATTGATTTACCTGTTCCCCTATTGATAGATGTTTATATCAATACTTTGTTTCTCTTTTAAAAGCAACATAGTGCACATGTGTACTTTTTTTCTGAGGACAGATTCCAAAAGTTTGATTTCTAGGTTAAAGAAGATGCATAATTTCAACTTAAATATATTTTAACAAAATTCTTCCTAAAAGCTGTACACCGTACATTTCTAGCAGTATATGAGAGTATATAGTTCTCCAACTTCCCAGCCGTTAGTATAAATATTTTTTTAATCATCATAATTTTATTGGCCCTCAATATTGCCCATTTTAATTAATATGTATTTAATTACAAGGAAGGGTAAATATCTTTTCACAGTTGATCATTTGCAGTTATTGTTGTAAATTACTTGTTTGTTGTTAGTCTATATTTCTTTTGCTATGTAAAAACACTTTATATTTAGAAAATTTATCAATATTTGTCTACCATATTTGTTTTTAACATTTTCTTATTTTAGTTGAAACTTAGCAAAATGGTCATTTTATTCAAGACTTCATTTATAATCTTCAGTATATATTGTGATTATTTTCTCATATTCTTTGCAATTCTTCTTAAATTTATTCCTAGGTCTTTTGAGTAATTTTCTATAATTTGAAAATAATTATTTTTATTATATTATTCACTAGACTATATTTAATTTTTAAAATATTGTTGATTATTGATGTACATGAAATCTTAATTTATTTCTGTGGTCAGTACTCTGCTTAATACTTATTACTTGTTTGTACAAATTTCTCAGTTGATTCTCTTGGTTTTTGCAGCTAGATCATCAAGTCATATGCAAATAATTTCCTATTAATTTTAAATATTTATATATATTTGTACCCATTCCAAAGAAAGGTGATCCCACAGACTGTGGAAATTATCAAACAATACCATTAATATCACACACAAGTAAAACTTCGATAAAGATAATTAAAAGACAGTTGCAGCAGTATATTGACTGGGAACTTCCAGAAATGCAAGCTGGATTCAGAAGAGGATGTGAAATGAGGGATAAAAACCAAAAATACTAAACTTACTGTCATTGAGTTGGATCCAACTCATAGTGACACCTCCTTGAATTTTCGAGACAGTATCACTGTAGAAGTAGATCGCCCAATCTTCCTTCTGAGGAGTGGCTGGTGGGTATGAACTGCCAGCCCTCTGGTTAGCAATCACATGCCTTAGGCATTGCACCACAAGAGCTCCAGAATGATGGATATCATTGCTGATGTCAGATAGATCTTGGCTGAAAGCAAAGAATACCAGAATGATCTCTACTTGTGTTTTATTGACTATGCAAAACCATTTGCTAGTGTAGGTCATAACAGTTTCTGGATAACATTGAGAAGAATGGGAATTCCAGAACACTTTATTGTACTCATGAAGAACCTGTACATAGACCAGGAAGCTATCGTTCAAACAGAACAAGGGAATACTGCATGGTTTAAAATTGGGAAGGGAGTGCGTCATTGTTGTATCCTTTCACCATACTTATTCATTCTGTATGCTGAGCAAATAATCTGAGAATCTGGACTATATGAACACGGCATAAAGATTGGAGAAAAACTCATTAACATCTGCTATGTGCAGATTACACAACTTTGCTTGCTGAAAGTGAAGACTTGAAGCATTTACTGATGAAGATTGAAGACTACAGTCTGCAATATGGATTACACCTCAATATAAAGAAAACAAAAATTCTCACAACTGGACTAATCAGCAGCATCATGATTGTTCTGGTTACCTAGTACTGCTCTAACAGAAATACCACAAATGGGATGGCCTTACCAAACAGTTTATTCTTTCATAGTTTGGAGGCTTTAGGTCCAAGTTCAAAGCGTCAGGCTCTAGGGGCTATGTGAAAGCTCCTTGACCTTGGGCTTCAGCTCTGCCTCTTGCTCCCTGCCCACTGAAGCTAGAAACATCTCTTCACTCAGGCAGCTACTGGCTGTGAGGCTAACAAGCTCAAAGTCAACAAATAAAATGGCACAGTCCCAATGTTACTAAACCACATGCCAGGCCATTAATTCAAGTCCATTGTAAGTCCCAAGGTTGACAGAGCATGGCATGCTGCTGAACAACAATACGGCTATATGCAGGGTCCAAGCGTGCCTTAAGCTAGAGACCTTCCTCAAGTTTTCTCCTTATATACAGGAAGCAGACCACATCCCTGAGGCAGCTACTCAGCTGCTCACAGTAAATTCCACCATGGAGTTGACTACCAGTCTCATCATGGGGAATACTACAACCAGCTGTACAGCCACTCAACCAGGCCCAGCCAAGGTGACACACAAACCTAACTACCCCAACAATAAATAGAGAAAAAAATTGAAGTTGTCAAGGTCTTCATATTACTTGCTTCTACAATCAACACCAATGGAAGCAGCAGTCAAGACATCAGAGGACATTGCACTGGGAAAATCTGCTGCAAAAGATCTCTTTCAAGTGATGAAGAGCAAAGATGTCTCCTTGAAGACTAAAGTGAGCTTAACCCAAGCCATGGTATTCTCAATTGCCTCACATGCATGTGAGAGCTGGACAATGAATAAATAAGACTGAAGAATTGATGGTTTTGAGTTGTGGTGTTGGTGAAGAATGCTAAAGGTACCATGGACTGCTAAAAGAACTAACAAATCTGTACTAGAAGAAATACATCTGGAATGCTCCTTGGAAGTGAGAATGGCCAGACTTCATCTCACCTACTTTGATCATGTTGTCAGAAGGGACCATTCTGTGGAGAAGGATATCATGCTTGGTAAAGTAGAGGGTCAATGAAATAAAGGAAGGCCCTCAGTGAGATGGACTGACACAGTGGCTACAACAATGGGCTCAGGTATAGCAGGGATTGTGTGGCTGGTACAAGACCAGGCAGTGTTTTGTTCTGTTGTACATAGGGTCACTATGAGTCGGAGATGACTTGATGGCACCCAATGACAACAATGTTGGCATTAGATTTGGTTATGCCACTTTTTAAAATCCTATTAAGGTGGTATCTTATTTTTCCTATGAGTTTTAACCATGCATAAATAATTTTTTATCAAAAACATATTCAAGTATTTTGAGATGATCATATGAGTCTTTAAGTAAATGATACATTGATTTTTGTAAACACAATCTCTAATACTAAAGTATTGTTGCATTCAAAGTATGAACTCTAGCTTGTCATGGGGCATTGTCATGGGACATTCACATACCCTGTGACTGATGTGTGAATGGTTTATTGAACATTTTAGGCTTAATATTTATAAGTAAGGACAGGTTCATAGTTTTCTTTTGGGTAAGTCTTTTAGGTTTTTCTGTCAGAGTTAAGGTACTTTGGTAAAATATATATGATAGTATCCATTTTTTTCTCTGTTCTATGAAATAGTAAATGACATTTCTATTTTTTAATGATGGCTTTATTGAACTTTATTATATGCCAGGTAGTATGTTGGACATTGGGGTACATACATTTGTGAGTAATAAAGGCATGGTGCCTCTTCCAAACGAACCTGTAGTGAAGGCCGTTCTTCGAAAATTTCAAAGAAATAGCCTGATCCCATTTTGGGGGGGGAGGAGCCTGGGTAGAGGTAGGAGGAGTGCATATAGTGTTTGACAACTTTACTCATTGCTACCATCTTAATGGCCATAACACAGTTTTCTACTTTTACCATTAACCTTTTCTTGAAAAATGACTCACCTCAAAGTTTCAATTTTATTTTCAGTAGTCTCTTGCATGATATTGTCTTTTAATAGATTAGTCTTCATTTGCGGTCATATCCCAGTTCCTAATTTGTGTGCTTGAGTGTTCTCCCTTTTCTTCTCTTTCATATATAGGGCCCTTGGGCAATGGTTAAGTGCTTCACTGCTAACGGAAAGGTAAAAGGTTTTGAACCTACCCAGCAGTTCCATGGGAGATCTGCTCCCATAAAGATTACATCCAAGAAAACTGTATGTGACAGTTCTACTCTGTCATATAGAGTAACTATGAGTCAAACTCAACAGCATCTAAAACAATAGGATTGTTATAGTGTTTTGTTTGTTTTTAACTCAAGCAAGGAACAAATTACCCTCCTACCACCGCATAGTTTTTGTCACATTATTGAAAATGTAACCAGATTTGCCAACACTGAGAGGAACTCATGAATGCATTGGAGTGGATCAATTTCTGTGCTGTGTGACCTTGAGCTCAATTGCTCTGGAACTCAGTTCCCTACTGTATTACCTGTGAGGAATGTGAATTTCTTAACACCAGGACCAGGGTCTCTGTTCTGCCCAAGGGCTTAGGACAGTGACTTCCTTGGCAGGCTTTCAATAACAATTTATTGAATTGTGTTCTCTGCTGGAAGGCAGAGAGATTTATTAGATTATTTCTTGAGGTACATTCCAGCTCTAAGGAGCTACAATATCATTTTAGAAGAACAATTACTGTAATGAAAAGAAAGTATTATCAAAAATTTAAAGACAGTGCAGAAATATATCGATCACTGTGGTTTTCTTTATATATATAAACTTTATATATATATATATATATATATATATATATATAAACTTTCTAGCAACATCATCACTCACCCCTAATTTAATCATGTGACAGCCATATTGTTAGAAAAATATCAAATTCTTTTATTCTGAACCTAGAAAGGTCAGTTGTTTTAACAGTTATTTTGTAAGGGGAAAATGAATTCATTTGAATATATGTCCACAAATGGGTTGTTCATATTCATGCTTAAATCACTGGATTTTCTGCTATGAGTGTTTTTTGTCTGTTGTTGCCCCCTCCCTCAAGCTCAGCTCAATGTGCATGTTCAAGTGGGTAATGCACATGGTTTTGAAAAAAAGATATAAAGAGGGGGAAAAAAATTTCACAGTTGAACACATTCACAGTCCTCTATTAAGTGTAAACTTGAGAGTGAACATGACAGATTATCAACCCAAAAAATACCATACCCACTGCCATTGAGTCAATTTTGACTCATGGTGACCTTATAGGACAAAGGACCTTATAAGATAGGGTTTACAAGGCTGTAACTCTTTATGGAAGCAGATTACCTCATCTTTCTCCCATGCAGAGGCTGGTGGGTTTGAACTGTCAACATTTTGGTTAGCAGCCAAAACCACTGCTCTACCAGAGCTCCTAAAAGTTATGAAAGGAATATTTGTTCTGTTACTCCCTCATTTTAGTACATTGATACATGACCATGTTTATTTTTTGTTTGCTTTTCCTTCATTAAATGTTTTCTTTCCACAATGAAGTTTATATATCCAAGAGCAATGTCTAATGTCTTTATTTTAGTGTTTCCAGTTATTTTTGCTCTGAATGATAAGTGTTTTCTCTCACAATCATCCACAGTGAATAACTGTATATCATCAACACCAGATTTGGGGCAAGATGTGTCATAAAATACTCTCATATAAGCAGTCACTCAATGAAAATGCTGAAGAGATATACTGTGAAACTGTAAAGGACTAATATAATCTTATAAAAGGTGGTGTCCAAATTGGACAATCTCTCTTAAACTTCTAGATTTGGAGGCTGTTATAGCCTTATTGTAGAAGCAAGTTTAAGGAAAATATTATCCAGTTTAATTCATTGGATAATCACATTTTACTTTTTAAACTATTTAATGAATTATATTAATAATAGCTGGAGTTTTCAATTGACTTCTACTTTGGAGTTGACCCCACTTTCTGTATGAGATGGCAGAATAATTGATGAGTGTCTTGGTCTTATTTTTAAAAACTAAGTTTCTCTTTGAGGTGAAATAAACACAGATGGTATGTCTCATTTGCTTGAATGCACCAAGGACATTCTGTAGTGCTCTTTCTAGAGTTCTTCCTGAAAAGAGAAAGGAAGAAGAACATATATTGTTTGAGCAATGTGATGCCCAACTTCAGGCAAAAGTGATCCCAATGTACTGGAAGAAGGGAGAGGCAGTGACATAAGATGTAGGACTCACCCATGATACTGAATGTCAACCATATTTCTAATGGGATGGCTTCACAAAAGTGTTAGGGCTAAATCCCACTTCAATACTCAATATTCCATTTGTAAAGAAAGGGAGAGGGATGTAGTCCTTGAGGTTTCTTCTAGCCCTGATATTTGAAGATCCATGAATTTTTTCTGTTAACTCTTATAACTGAACTATTTACTTGGAGTAATTATTAAGAACAACAGAGAGACTATTATGAGAAGGTGTGGTATAGTAAATTACTTTGTGTGGCTTTTCTAACCATAAGTCTTTGTAAACTCCAAGGTGGAATTTGCTATGAGCAACTGAGGAGCTCCTGATTGCTGAAGGTGTCCACCTGGAGTATTTCTGTTGGGAGTGGCA
>NW_006921590.1:6474551-6477145 GCF_000298275.1 Orycteropus afer afer | reverse complement strand
GGTGGGTGCTTTGGGAGGAACGGTTGGTGAAAGGGCTGGAGGGAGGCAGCATGTTTGGCCTTGCAGTAATAGGCCTTGGGTTACTGCTGTCTTCCTCTTGTGAGATTAGAGGGGGTCAGAACATGTGGCCTCCTTGCCGTTTTTGCAGAAGGAGAAGATTTGAACAGAAGAACAATAAGTGGATGGTGTAGTAGAACTATATTATCATTCTGTGAGGTTTGGGGTTCTTGGCTTTCCCTCAAATTTGATAGAAATATTTATGCAGGGCAGTGAACTGAAGAGGCATAAATCAGAAGGAGCTAGTGGACCCTAAGTTTCATGATTTTCATTATGTGATAAAGCACTGAGGGTACTTTAGAACTAATTCTTCTACTCATATTCTTTGAATGGCATTGCTCATTGATAGACTTAAGTGATTTTACTATATACCAGAGCAAGCAAAAATTTCATGTGGAATATTATCTACAGAAACCTTATGATGCCTTGACATTTCTACCTTCTTCTGAGTAACCCACGTTTTGATGACCCTTCAGCATGAAAGTGAGTTTTCCTTTCATTGCTTGCTAAATTGAAGCTATTTGATAAATGGCATACATAACACACAATGGTTTATACAAATGCTGTGATGTTTGACAGAGAGCAATTTCAAAGCTTTCACTTTTGCATTTCACATAGTTCAAGTTACCTTGGGAAATGGCTACTGCATCTCACCCTATATATTACAATAAAGTCTTGAATAAATTTCATAAAAGAAGGAAGGGAAGTTTGTATTCTAATTGCAAAAAGAATGATTGTATGTTTGCCTATTACCTGCTGTCAAACTTCACATACACATGAATTTAGAAATTATTTTCTAAAAAAATTCATCTTGCTTTCTATTTATTAAGGATGAATTTTAAACATCACACTCATACTTTTCATAAAATAATGATGACATATAGGATGAGAAGGTTTATAGTTTAACATTGGTTGGCTATGATCTTTCAAAAACATAGTTCTAAAAACCATCAACTGGAAAAATGATAAAATGTTACATGAGTTTCCACTTTGTATTAGTACTTTCTTTTCTCACATTTTTGGTGTTTCACATATCAAATTTAACCTTCCCAAGCACCTTAGTAAGAGAAAATGTCTACTTACTATTGAGAAAAATCATATTAGGTAAAAATGGGTGATAGAGGCCCATAAACAAGAGCCAATTATGTGCTATTGGTTGCAAGTCATTAAATTAGATTTCTGTAATTTGGTTTGCAAACTTAATATGTCTGTCATGTTCTCTTGGAGTCTTTGGGTAATACAAATTGTTATCTGCTGGACTACTCAACAAAAGGTTGGTGATCCAAACCCACCCAGAGGCATTTGGAAGAAAGCTTGGTGATCTGCTTCTGAAAGGTCAATTCCTTGAAATCCCTATGAGTACAGTTCTACTCTGTAATAAATGGGGTCATTATGAATCAGAATCAAATGGACAGGAACTGTTTTTTTTTTTTTTTTATTTTGGTTCATCTTCCCTTTTCTGTTATTCTCTTTCCCTATTTAAAAACAAAGAGAGAATGGAGGGGGGTTGAAATGGAAATAGATCCACTATTGGACAAGTAAGTAGTCCCTGACTTTTGACATATTTGAGTTACAACAAACAACATTTAAACAATTTTTTTGTACATGTTACCATTAGTAATATGTACTACATGCAATGTTGCTGCATGTAATTTGATGATGTTATCACACTCAGATGTTCACGCTCAGATCTTCAGTATTACTATTCAAAACACTGACATGTAGCAGACTATGGCCCTGTCTACAGTGAAGTCAGCATCAGGAGCTGTAACAGAAAGTTGGGCAATGTTCAACTCTAACAACAGCAACAATTGAACTGTGCATGTACCCAACAATTATTAGGGCTCCAACTTGATTATGACCATACAGATGTCATCTTCATTAAAGACTAGGCTTATAATATGGTCTTATTCAGCATTTTGTACCATCAGAAGCATCAGCTGCTAATTTGAAGCCAAGTTTCTCAGGTTATCCACATTGTAACCCATGTACTCCTTATACCCCTGATAATATGTCCAGCAAAAGAAGTCATGTTTCTAAGAGTTCTAACCCAAAAAATAGAATGAAGAAGGCTCTAGACATGGATATAAAGATGAAGATCATTTAGGCCTAAGATAATGTAAAGAAAGTCAGCAAAACAGCATTTGAGCTAGGGCTGTCTTATCTGACTCTTACAATAATCATTAAGGGTAAGGATAGGATTTTGGAGACAGTTAAAGGAGCTGGTGGCATCAAGTTGACGATTTAAACAAAGAGCCAAAGACCAATCCATGAGGTACAGAAGCTGTTGATGATTTGGATAAAAGACCAAATCCAGAAGAAAAATCCTATTATGATGATTCAAAGGAAAGCACAGCAGCCTTTTGAGAACCTGGAGGAACAGCAAGAAGACTACCATGAGTACTTTAATGTAAGCAACTGTTGCTTCCATAACTTCAAATGAAGATTTGGGTTACATAACATTTGTGTACCTGGAGAAACAGGAAGTATCTATTTGAAGCTGCTGAAAAATTCAAGGATGAGCTGGACAAGATAAT
>NW_006921590.1:6462784-6474066 GCF_000298275.1 Orycteropus afer afer | reverse complement strand
TGACTATGTTTGCTCTGGCAATAATTGTAAAAGATGGAGTATGGTAACATTATACAATTTCTGGAAGAATTATAATATTCTTTGGTGTATCTGGAGCATTGTACCTTCCTGGAAGGAATATATGGGAAAAGGAATTCAGGAGATTTGGGAAAAATTGCTGAGTTATGTGAACTTCAAGAATCTGATCAGGATATGATGAAAGAGGTTGGTAGGAAAATCATCTCTTTGGCAAGAATATTGTTGATATTGCCAACGTAGAACAGCTCACAGATCACTAAGAAGGGAAATTGACAGATCAGGATTTAATGGATTTTGAAGAGGAAAGAGGTGCAGAAGAAGAAAGTAATAATGAAGACAAGGAAGAAGAGAAGTTGTCAAAAAAATTTACAATTAAAGGATTAGCTGAAATTTTTTCTAAACTAAATCAGGGGCTTCACTTGCTTGAATACATGGACCCAAAGGCAAAGAAAAAATGAAAAAGACCATACACACAATGCTTAATAGTATTTGACTAGAAACACTATCCTCATTCCCAGGGATAATCCAGATTATCCAGAACCTTCCACAAGTGGAGTTAGTACCACAACTGACGCAATGCCAATGTTGTCCAACTCTTGTCATCATCAGAGTGAATTTTTATGATTTGTGTATTTTTGATGTGTATATGTATGTATTAAAATATATCTGTAAGTTTATATATAATGTTTCAAGCCCCCAAATACAAAGATCAGATTTATAAAGACACTGATAAATAGAGCAATAATACTGGGGAAAAACAAAACAAAACAAAACAACCTGAGACAGAGAAGTATTTGGCCCCTGGACCAGTGGAGAGGGGATGTTTCGTGGATCTGCCCCTGGGCTGCAGACTGCAGTAAGCCACCCCCGGGACCAGCAGAGGCTGGATGTTTGCCCCTGAGGCAGGCTGGCTAAGCAAGCAGGACAGGAGAGACCAGGAAACAAGCAGAGCAATGTAGAAAAACTAGGGGAAACAAACTTATCTGCCCGTTTGTCCTACTGTGGTGGTTTGAGTATTCCTGTGAGGCTGGAGGCTATGCCACCAGTGTTTCAAATGCCAGCATGGTTATCCATGGTGGACAAGTTTCAGGAGAGCCCGTAGACTAAGACAGACTCAGAAGGAGGAAACCATCCACTTCTTGAAGAACTGGCCAGTGAAAACCTTGTCCATTTCAGGAGGTGGCATATAATCAAGAACCAATGTTACTGAAGGAGGAAGTCAAAACTGCATTGAAAGAACTGGCAAAAACAAGGCTCCAGGAATTGACAGAATACCCATGGAGGTGTTTCAACAAATGGATGCTGCTCTCAAGCACTAGCTCATCTATGCCAAGAGATTTGGAAAACAGCTACCTGGCCAACTGACTGGAAGAGATCCATATTTGTACCCATTCCAAAAAAAAGGTGATACCACAGAATGTGGAAATTATCGAACAATATCATTGATAACAAATACAAGTAAAGTCTTCCTGAAAATAATTCAAAAAGAGTTGCAGCAGTATATAGACAGAGAACTTCCAAAAATACAAGCTGGATAAAGAAGGGGACATGGTGTGAGGGATATCATAGTTAGTATCAGATGGATTTTGGCACAAAGCAAAGAATACCAGAAAGATGTTTACTTATGTTTTATGGACTATGCAAAGACATTCAATTGTATGGATCATAACAAAGTGTGAAATATTGTGTGATATAGTGTCAGAAGATGAGCTACTCAGGTCTGAAGGCACTCAAAATATGACTGGAAAAGAGCTGCCTTCTCAGAGTAGAGCTGACCTTATTGATGTGCACAGAGTATAGCTTTCAGGACCCCCATTTGCTGATGTGACACGTCTCAAGATGAGAAGAAGCAGCTGCAAACATACATTAATAATCAGAACATAGAATGTACGAAGTATGAATCTAGGAAAATTGGAAGTTGTCAAAAATGAAATGGAACACATAAAGATTGATATCCTAGGCATTAGTGAGCTGAAATAGACTGGTTTTGGCCATTTTGAATCAGACAACCATGTGATCTACTATGCTGGGAAAGACAAATTGAAGAGGAATGGAATGGCATGGGATTCATCATTACAAAGACTCTTTCAAGATCTGTCCTGAAGTGCAACTAGTCAGTGATAGGATAATTTCCATACACCTACAAGGAAGTTAATACCATTCAAATTTATGCATGAACCACCGAAGCCAAAGAGGAAAATATTGAAGATTTTACCAACTTCTGCAGTCTGAAATTGACCGAATGTGCAATCAAGATGTGTTAATTATCACTGATGATTGGGATGCAAAAGTTGGAAAAAAAGAAGAATCACCAGTAGTTGGAAAGTTTGGCCTTGTGATAGAAATAATGGTGGAGATCACATGATAGAGTTTTGCAAGACCAACGACTTATTCATTGCAAATGCCTTTTTTTCAACAACACAAACAGTGGCTGTACATGTGGACTTCACTAGATGGGGTACACAGGAATCAGATTGACTACATCCGTGGCAAGATGTGTTAGAAAGGCTTAATATCTTTGGCCAAAACAAGGCCAGGAGCTGGCTGTGGGACACACAGTCAACTACTTATATGCAAGTTCAAGTTGAAGCTGAAGACAATTAAAGCAAGTCCATGAGAGTTTTGATTATATCCCTCCTGAATTTAGAGACCATCTAAAGAAGAGATTTGATTCATTGAACACCAGTGACCAAAAATCAGAGGAATTGTGGGATGACATCAACAACATCATCCATGAAGAAAGCAAGAGGTCATTAAAAAAACAGGAAAGGAAGAAAAGACCAAAATGGATGTCAGAAGAGACTCTGAAACTTGCCCTTGAATGGAGAGTAGCTAAAGCAGATGGAAGAATTGGCAGGATAAAAGAGCAGAACAGAAGATTTCAAAGAGCGCCTGAAGAAGACAAAGTCAATTATTACAGTGAAATGTGCAAAGACCAGGAGTTGGCAAACCAGAAGGGAAGAACGTGCTCAGCATTTCTCAAGCTGGAAGAACTGAGGAAAAAATTTAAGCTTCTAATTGCAATATTGAAAGATTCCCTGATACAGGAAACATCAAAAGAAGATGGAAGGAATATACAGAGTCACTGTACCAAAAAGAACTGATAGATGGTCATTCGTTTCAGGAGGTGGCATATGATCAAGAACCAATGATAGTGAAGGAAGAAGTCAAAGCTGCATTGAAGGAATTGGTGAAAAACAAGACTCTGGGAATTGATGGAATACCCATTGAGATTTCAACAAATGGATGAAGCTCTGGAAGCACTAACTCATCTATGCCAAGACAGCTTCCTGGCCAACTGACTGGAAGAGATCCATATTTGTACCCATTCCAAAGAAAGGTGATTCCACATGTGGAAATTATCGAACAATGTAATTTATATCACACACAAGTAAAATCTTACTGAAGATAAATCAAGAAGAGTTGCAGCAGTATATAGACAGAGAACTTCCAGAAATGCAAGCTGGATTCAGAAGGGGATGTGAGGCAAGGGATATCATAGCTAATATCAGATGGATTTTGGCTCAAAGCAAAGACTACCAGAAAGATGTCTACTTGTGTTTTATTAACTATGCAAAAGCATTCAATTGTGTGGATCATAACAAATTGTGGATAATATTGAGAAGAATGGGAGTTACAGAACACTTAATTGCACTCATGAGGAACCTGTACATAGACCAGGAGGCTGTCATTTGAACAGAACAAGGGGATACTGCATGGTTTAAAATCAGGAAGGGAGTGCATCAGAGTTGGGTCCTTTCACCATACTTATTCAATCTATATTGAGCAAAATAATCTGAGAAGCTGGACTATATGAAGAAGAATGTGGCATCAGGATCGGGGGAAGGCTCATTAACAACCTGAGTTATGGAGATGACACAACTTTGCTTGCTGAAAGTGAGGAAGACATGGAGCACTTGCTGATGAAAATTAAAGACTGCAGTCTGCAGTACAGATTACACCTCAAAATAAAGAAAACAAAAATCCTCACAACTGGACCTATAAGCAGCATAATGATAAACAGAAGATTGTTGTCAAAGACTTCGTATTGCTTCCTTCTCCAATCAGCGCCAATGGAAGCAGCAGTCAAGACATCAAAAGACGTATTGCATTGGGGAAATCTGTTGCAAAAAGACCTCTTTCAAGTGCTGAAAAACAAAAATGTCTCCATGAAGACTAAGATGCATCTGACCCAAGCCATGTTATTGTCAGTTGCCTCACATGCATGTGAGAGCTGGACAGTAAGTAAGAAAGTCAAAGAAGAGTTGATGCTTTTGAGTTGTAGTGTTGGCAAAGAATGCTGAAAGTACCATGGACTGCTAAAAGAACTAATAAATCTGTCCTGGAACAAGTGCAGCTGGAATGCTCCTTGGAAGTGAGAATGGCCAGACTTCGTCTCACCTACTTTGGTGTTGTTGTCAGAGGGGATCATTTTCTGGAAAAGGATGTCATGTTTGGTAAAGAGGGGAAGGTCCTCAACAAGATGAATTGACATGGTGGCTGCAGCAATGGTCTCAGGTATAGTAAGGATTGTGAGGCTGGCACAGGACTTGGCAGTGTTTCATTCTGATGTGCATAGGGTCGCTATGAGTCAGAGACAACTCAACAACATCTAACAACAACAACAACAGAACCAAAGTACAATGGAGTCACCTGAACAACAGAGACTACCTGTAATTTATAAATTTATTGCAAATCTATGTCAAACTAAAGAATCTTTCTGCACTGATTTTCCAGGTGCAAAATAAGGCAATTATTGAATTCTATTTGATTAGTTGTGAGTTTTTATTTCCCATAGAACCAATTCTTGACACATGGAGCCAATATGTATAACAGAGTGAAACATTGTCTGGTCCTGTACCATTTTCATGGTCTGCTGGAGTCCTTTTTGTGGCATTGTATAGTGCCTTCCAATCCAAATGAGCTTGTCTTTCAGCCATATATTGTGATTCCTAAGGTTTTCATTGGCTACTTTTCAGAAGTAGATCATAAAACCTTTCTTTCTCATCTGTCAGTCTGGAAGATCTGCTAAAAACTGTCCACCATGGGTGACACTGCTAACATTTGAAATACTGGTAGCATAGCTTATAGCATCATTGCAGCATGCAAGACACCAAAGTGCAGCAAACTGAACAGGTAAGTGGTAGACTGGATTGGTAAAAGATAGTAAATTCACTGGGTATGATGGAGAGCATTAAGAAGGTGTCTATACTTCTCACAAATTTCTCTTAATATTTATAAGAGATGACTTGTAGTGAAGTGGTTAGTGCATGGACTCTGAAGTGAAACATATCTGTGACCAATCCTAACTCTGTCATTTAGTGGCTGTACCATCTTGACCAAATTCTTGGCCTTCCCATGCTTCAATTTTCTTGTAACTGACATGGATATCTAATAGGTAGAATTGTAAAGATTAAAAGAAAATACCTTTATGTTTTGTTCTATTCAGTGAGTACTTAATAAATAATGCTCCTTTCTCATATTTTCCAATTACTAATGCTAAAAATTTTTCCATCAGATTTTTTAAAGTATTGCCAGGTACCTGGAGTCTTCCAATAGCAAAGCCTGCTAAAGTGAAAAGGATTTAACCATTATTAGCTTAGTAAAAGTAATATTTTTGTATTTTGGTATACTGTGTAACAAAATAGTTGCTTTCATAGCAGCAGTTAAAAAGAGATTGCCCTAGCAGCATGTATTTGACCATCTATTGACCATTTTACATCATTAGAAAGATATGTTAATTTTAGAAAAAGATAAATAGTTGACAAATTTTCATTTTTTAAATTAACTTCAATTCCAAGGTCCAAAGACCCATGTTGGTACTTTTCCTTTATGGTGCCATTGTTTTGATTTGTCTTTGTTTACATTTTCCTGGCAATTACATCTCTTTTTTTGGAAGTGAGCTCCAAATCAAAATAAGATCTTCCCCCACCCCCACATCCTGGCATACAAGACTTTGGCTAGAATATAAATTTTGTGTTAAATAATAGAGCATTAAATCATTGCTCTCATATCTGAATTGTAAGCTATACAAATACTTTGGTTTTCATGCTTATGAAAGATGCAAAACTATTGAAGTGTAACTATTGACTTAAATGCTGGTCCTGCCAGCCATTCTGTCTTATCAATAATCAGTATCCAGTGGGGAAGAAAACCAGCAAGAGGCCAGTAAAGGACCTGAGAAGTTTTACCAAATGGTCTCAGGGTGTAATTTGCAAGGTGGTTATTGTGATTATTAAACCCTAAGCCAAATTCTAGGAGCTCTGGTAGCATAGTGCCTAAGGCACTTGACTGCTCACCAGAAGGCTGGCAGTTCAAACCCACCAGCCACTCCTCGGAAGGAAGGTTGGGCAATCCTACTGCTGTAGTGATACTGCCTCGGAAACCCAAAGAGGGGTCGCTATGAGTCGGGGCCGACTCGACGGCAAAACAACAACAACAACAACAAGCCAAATTCTGGAAGGAAGATTTGAAATTGTTAATACATGTAGTCCCCAGGTTACAAACATCCTACTTATGGACAACTCATACTTGCCCTTTAATGTTATGTAATTTCGTCCTCACTTTGAAATGATTGAATTGACCCCTACTCCTAACAATTTCTTCATCACAGTCACTTCCACTTTCTGCCATACAGCTTTTAAATCATTGAAAAGGCTTTAAACATTTTCTTGCACTAAAGTATGGCTATATGAGAACAGACTAGCCTAGAAATTTGACTTAAAGACACACTTAGAAATAGATCTCTTCCGTAGCCTCTGTACTACCTGAACCATTTGAGGAATTTTTAATTTGAGCAAATGGACAATTTTTAATTTAAATCACAAGGATTTATTTAGCTTAATTAGCATTAAATAATGCAATATGTAAATGTATGAGTCTTTGCATGGTGCTTTTGGGGAAGCCATAGAATCTGAATACAAATTATTTCCTGGTCTCTTCCTAGGGAACAAAATAAAAGAGGGAGCAATACTGCTTGTTGATTCCTTATAAAGTATAGCTGATGATGCATCTGGGAGACTTTGAAAAATTATCTAATCTCATGATGAGCCATAGTATTTCTTAAAATTCCTTTATCATTTTATTAGTACTATTTGAGTTTTAAATGAAAATGTGTTTTCAGAGTTTGTTTACTTTTTCTGATAAAAAAGCAATACATGATTATTGTAGACTATGTAGAAAATAGAAAAACTTATAATGAGGAAAATAAAAATAATCTCTTCATCCTAATGTAATACTATAATTATGTGAGTCTCCTTCCCTACATTTTCTGTTTTTATGTTATTTTGGTTTGTTTTTACATGGCTCAGTTTACATTAAACTTTGTAATAGGATATGTTCACTTAGCTCTTCACTTAGCACAAAAATCTTTTCATGGTATTGAAAATACCATGAAAAAAATTATTTTGATTGGTGCACATAATGGTATACATTTACTTACCCATTCTTTTATTTTTTTTAAATATTCAGGTCATTTATTCTTATCCTTCTCCTTTTTCTTCTTTAACCTTATATGATAATATGCATCTGTGTTCATAAGCTTTTTTTCTAAATTTCAAATTTCCTCTTTTTAATAGATTTTTGGAATCTACTGAGTCAATGAGCATAAATACTTTAAGGCAAATTGACTTCCAAAAGCATTATACCTGTTTACTCTCCCACCAGCACTTTCCAATTTCCTTTTTCCACTGCCTGACTGGCTTTGAGATCTGTGGTGATCATTTACCTCTTCCTGGTTCCCTCAACTAAAAAATCTTTGAAATAGATGAAATGACCTCACCATCAACTCTTCTACTTTTTCAATAAAGAGCAAAAAGGGAGGGAGACACATTTGGACACCATCCCAGAAACTGTTGTTAGGCACTGGTGTTGAGGATAAGTGAAGATAAGGGATCACTCAGATTCAAAATGCACAGGTTGCTGAGAAAGGTAAGAAAAAGAAAAATGATTGAAATACCCAAAGAAGAGAAAGAATAATTAAGAATCAAAGTAATGGAAGGTACTGATTTCTCACTTCAAAACTAGTTTACCTCATTTGAATCATTTGGGGACAAAAGGGAATTTGGTACCAGGAAAAAAATACGTTTAATCAAGATGATTCTCCCAGAGCTATCTTTCTTGCTCTCTCCTGGAGTAAGAAGTGTCACTGTTTTGTGAAGTGGGGTGCACCCCTGTTCTATACCCAAGGTCCAGGCTTTAAGGTACATTTCAGGTCAATGGTCCACTCTGAGGGCTCAATTTTGCTCACAGTAGTTTGGCCCAGTTCACCTATTGCCTTCCTGTGTAATCAGTACCCTAAATCAAAACATAAAAATTTACCATCACTCCAGAAGCCCGCCTCTTCTTTACCCCAGTAACTACTTCACTGCAAAGGTAACTGCCATCCTATTTTTAAACTTTATATAACTGAAATCATACAATTTGAAGTCTGACTTCTTTGGTTCAAGTTATATTTGCATCCATGCTTTTGTAACAAGTTTGTTCATTCTCATTGTTGTATCATATTCTATTTTATGAATATATTACAGCTTATTTATCTACTCTATTGTTGATAGACATAGAAGTTATTTCTACTTTGAAATTATTAGGAATGTTGTTGTTGTTATGTGCTGTCAAGTCAGACCTGACTCATAGCGACCTCTCCAGATTGCCCAACCTTCCTTCCAAGGAGTGGCTGGTGGATTTGAACTGCCAGCCATCTGGTTAGCAGTCAAGTGCCTTAGGTACTATGCTACCAGAGCTCCTGTTATAAATATGTTTGTATATTTTTTTGGTAAAAAAATATATATTTACTTTGAAGGATATATAAGTAGAAGCATAATTACTATATCACAGAGGATACAAGGTTAAGTTTTAGTAGATATTTTCAAAAACTTGTAACAGAGGTCATACCACTGTATACTCCCACCAGCAATATATGGGTTCCAGTTGTTCCACATACGCACCAGCACCTAATACTTGTCTTTTTCATTTTAGTCATGATAATATCAAAATCTATGTTATAATGATACATTGTGGTTTTAATTTGAATTTTCCTCATGATTAATTAAATTGTTCACTTTTATATATGTTTATTGGCCATTTGAAAATCTTTTGTGACAAAGCTATTGAGGTTTTTAATTCATTTTTATTAGGTTTCTTTTTATTATTGATTTATGGGAGCTTTTTCTATATTCTGGTACAAGTCCTATTTGGGATATATGCACTATAATTATCTCATTCTGTAGCTGGCACTTTTACTTTTTTCTTCATGTTTATTGATGAATATATGTTTATAATTTTAGTATAGTCTAATTCATCAACTTTCCTTCATACTTAATATTTTTTGTATCTTAAGAAATCTTTACTTATGCCAAGGTCATAAAGATATTTTCCTGTGTTTTCTTCTAAAGTTTTATTGTTTCACTTTTCATATATAGATCTTCATTACAGCTGGATTTTTTTTATTTATTATAATAATATGAAGCTGGGGACAAAATTCATTTTTCCTTATGATATCTAATTGACCCAACTCTGCTTACTGCACTGCACTGTCACTTTTGCCATTTCAATTGACCGCATATGTGGAAGACTTGAGTTTTAGATGATCATCCTGGCTGCAAGGTAAAACACAGATAGTAAAAACAAGAATGTAAATGAGGAGACCAAATGGGAGGTTTTGAAATATATAGGAGAGAAATGATGGTGGCTTCAATTAAGAAGACAGCAATAGAAGTGGAAAGGAATAATGTAATTTGACACATAATTTCACGGTGGATATGATAGTATTAAATATAGAGTGAAATGGGGAGGAATGGAGGGCAATAAAAATTACTTTTGTGTTTCTGGTAAAACACACAATGTCTAGGTCATGGCAACGTCATTAATTGAGATGGAAAAGAGTTCAAAGTTGACTTATTAGGAATTTACGTTTTCCGGGATAGAAGGCTATTACATTTGCATCAATAACTTTTAGATTTATGACCCTTCTCTAGTGCCCTAAATAAACTCAAAACAGGGATAAAATGGACAGATCATATTAAATTTTTTCTCATTCATTTTCAAGGGTGGCAAAAAGAAGAAAAAGAGACAAAATTACTGTTTACAAATAGAAGTTGCTTTATGGACTTGATAAAACAGAATTAACCCAATCCTTAGCCGATGTTGATTTACATATAAAGTACAAACAACTTCAACACTGACTTGGCTCACGAATTCTTGTGGGTTCAGGAAGTACAGCCTAAAGATTCTTAGAGGGATGTAACCACAAATCAAAGAATATCAGTTCCTTTCCATTTTGACTGACCCTGGAGAACTACCCTCCTGAAAATACGCTACTACATCCATCAAGGTGTATAGAGGCTTTTATTATGTATCCTATTTGAATCAAGGAGTTAAACACCAATTCATTTCCCACTTGGGTGCTATGAGGTGAAAAAGTACCCTTAGAAATTGTGGGATGAGAGTAATAATAATATTAATAATTGATGTGTCTGAAGTTCATTTAATCTTTGATTCCCACAACTACTTTGCCATATTAATTTATATATATTTCAAACAGGAAATCTTCACAATGATTTGCACATCAAGGTAAAGATGGAACTTGGAAAAAACCTGAGGTGGTATTTATTATTTAGTTGTGTATTCTATAGCAGAACTTCCCAGGAGTACTGAGATTGGGTATCAGGTGACTTAAGAAGGATTTTTTCCATCAGCTCTTAGAACAGCCAGGAGGAAAGTGTGACCTTCAGGGTGATCATCTCAGATTCTGAGCAACCTCCTCTGGGGCTTTCAGCAGTGTCTTGTGACAGATCCCAGTGAGCCAGTAAGCATGCTGAGTGCCATCAAGGAGCTGATATGATAATAGGAAAACACTCAGTTGTTCATCATGTACAGTTATCTAAGGAGCTTCTTGATCCAGGTGATCAAGGATCTCAGTAGGGTTTCCAAAATGGGATGGTCCACAAGGAGCAGAGCCTGCATTAGGGCTTCTGATGCCCTAGTATCAGGCATCAGCCCTGAATCTTCTTGATTCTTCTATCCATTTATGTTTGATTGATGCTTTCATTGCAGTCCAAACTAGTTGTCAAGTGATTGCTTTAGTGATGAGTGCACTTAAAACTTCATCATTTTGAGCAGCTTGTAATGAAAAGTTTTTATCAGAGTTTAAAACCATTTGTAAGATCATGAAGCTCAACTGGCATAACATACTACACAAAACATTGTTCCACCTCCTACTTTGGCAAGTAGCAACTGGGATCTTAAAAGCTTGCAAGCAGCCATCT
>NW_006921590.1:6449174-6457754 GCF_000298275.1 Orycteropus afer afer | reverse complement strand
ATTAGATATTTTTACTATAAAATTTCATGTGAAAAATGTTCATAGACACACTCTCAAGTGTTTAATATATATATAAAATATTTTATTTCAATGTTTTATATAAGTTTGATATTTAATTTCATCCCTAAAATTTTGTATTATATTTTACCTCATCTTTATATAATATGTACAATATAATGCATTTTCCACCACATCCCATACAAATCTCCACAAATCCTGTCCAGTTTATTAGTGGATAACAGAAAATTTTTTATAATTTCCAATGAATGCAAGATGTCAAGAAGATTGGTAAACACACTTTTTGAAACTGCAGAGAATGTGCATTCTGCAACCGTTAGGTATTAGGTATTGATGACTTTTCTATCTAGTTGTTCTATCAATTTACCAAGGTATTCTCTTACTTATAGCCCAAAGTATTTCAAATAATCAGATTTCTCTCATAGAATTGTTCAACTAAACACTCAATATAAAACCAAAAAAACGAAACTCACTGCCCTGAAGTAGATTCTGGTTCATAGCTACCACCTTCGGGTTTCCCAGCCGATAAATCTTTACTGAAGTAGATTGCCCCATCTTCCTTCTGCAGAGTGCCTGGGGAGTTTGAACCACCAGCCTTCTGGTTAGCAGTCAAATGCCTTAGGCACTATGCCACCAGAGCTCCTTAACATTCAATATAGACTTGCTAAAATAATACTACTAATCATTATTATAATTACTCTTATATCAAGTCTTGAAAACAGTTGTTTAGTATTCTTATCACTCCACTGTTATTTGCACCTGAGGGCCTTCTGAGAGACACAACCCATAAATGTATGGGTAATGTAAACTTTGATTTACATAATGACTTAGTAGGAGGCTGGCGGTTCAAACCCACCAGCCACTCCTCGGAAGGAAGGTTGGGCAATCCTACTTCTGTAGTGATACTGCCTCGGAAACCCAAGGAGGGGTCGCTATGAGTCGGGGCCGACTCGACGGCACATAACTACAACAACAACAGGAATAAATAACACTGATTGGTTTTCCATCTCTTACCCTGAGAGATGATCAATTGTATGTGAAATGGGGAATACAAAGGAAATTGGATGTTAGCTTAGAGGCTGATTTTATAGCAATGCCACTAACAGATATACCAAAACCAAACCTACTGCCATCGAATTGATTCTGACTCATAGTGACCCCATTGGGTTTCCAAGGCAGTAATCTTTACAGAAGTTAGATTGTCCACTCTTCCTTCCATGGTGTGGCTGGTGGGTTTGAACTGCTAACCTTCTAGTTAGCAGGCAAATGCCTTAGGGACTACACCACCAGACCTTCTTACTAACTGATATAGAGAGGGATTACTGAGTTGACTTTTTGTGGATCTACTTATAATAGGAGATGGTGTCAGTAAATCTAGTAATAACTACCTTGTTAAGGTTGGGTAATCTACTTCTGTAGTGATACTGCGTCGGAAACCCAAGGAGGGGTCTCTATGAGTCAGATCCGACTTGACAGCAGTGGGTTTTGTTTTGTTTTCTAACTATAGAAGTATGTTGGGGATGAAAGCTTGCTGTTAAGAATCTTTCCAAGTTAACTTCTTTACAAAACCCATTTCCTCTTTGTACTGCAATCCTCACACCCACATCTCCCAGGGAAGTTTCATTGTCCTCCCCATCTCAGCCATTCCTGGGGGCTGAACCTGGCTTTAAAATATCTGAATGAGTTAAAGGTTTCCTGACTGGTCATAGTCCTCTATGTTACAGGTGATTTATTCAATTCCCTTTATCCAGACCTTATCTTTACAAATATATACTAGCCACTGTTGTTGTCTGCTTAAACAAGATTTTCCACAATCTGTAGATCTCTTGTTTCCTCTGATATGTCACAATGGTTTGATACACACACCAAAATAAGGTTCAGAATATCTAAGTTCTTATTTTCTCTTTGCCGAAAACTAATTATATGACCACAATCAAATGATCTCATTTCTTTGTGCTTCCATTTTATCATCTACAAAAATATTGGGGTTGGACTAGATGATCTTTGGGGTCCACCTTGCTACAATTCTGTGCTGTCTTTGTTTCTTCTGTTGCTTATTTCAGCTCTACAATTAATAATTAATGCTTATCATAACTTTTACTGATTTAACCCTCTTTCTTGCTCTGTTTATTAGTCCCTAAACTTGTCACTACTCATGACCTGCTTTTCAGTTTTCTGGGGTCCATTTTTACTACTACTTCAAACCTATAAAAAACAATCTCTTGTGGTTCCAAGGTCAGGCAATACAATATAAACCAAGTAAAAAGTAATGGGAAAACATGGGACCTGAGAATATCCCCCAAGAAAAGTTGGAGATAAAATGACGTGCATACTAAAAGAAATTAAGGGTTGTGTATCTTTTGTTAGCTGGGGTTTTACCTCCCCCTATTAAAAGATTAGTCCTTTCCTAGGTCTAGCTCTCTTAAACCTATCCCCGCCTGCTATGTGAACTCTCCAAGAAGGTTAAAACTTCATCCTGAGTAGGTAACAAAAGTCTGAAAAACTTCCCTGTTTATTTGGGATAGAAACAAAGAAAATCAGGAGAAAGGATTTAAAAGATAAAGAAAGCAGGCTTACAAACGTTGCTAGCAATTCAGTGTCCAGTGGTGGTGGGCCAGAATAGACCTAAGATGACCACTAACCCCTCCCACTGTGTGGGGATACTTATACCTGAGTTTGAGGAATTGGGGATGGAGGATACATAACTGGGAATGGAGGGCTATGTGACTGGCTTCAGACTTGGTGAGGCTGTCCTGATCAGGAGAGGGTGCCCCGAGCAGTGCCCTACAACCACCACCTGTGTGTGCTCTGATAAGATGCTGCCATTTAGCAAGCTTTATGGCTTAAAACTATTCTAAGGACTGGTTAATACATTACAGGGATGGTGGTTACTACCTGACAGGGGCTAGCAGGGAAGAGGAAAATTACTTGTAGTTCTTACAACTATAAGAGAGGAAATACCTTATAGTTCGTATAAGCATGGCTAAACAAGATGGAATCTGAGAGTCATTTTGGGAGGTTACACTTACTGACCATACACCTTCTCAATCTTCTTGGTCTGTCCTATCTCTTCTTGGTCTGCCCTTATACCTTCTTACCTATAAAATGCAAAGACTTATTCATTCTACTTTAGAAGTTTGTGTAGACATTGAGATTGGGAGGAAGCTCATCAACTTCCCTAATAAAGCACCAGTTCCACCCACCTTTATTTGTCATCTCAGTAGCTTTTACTATCATATAATAATCCTCCATTTCTTTGCATCAACCATTATGTTACCTTCAATAAGATAAATAATACAAGGACTAATTTTATTTTTATATCACACTCTGTTTTCATATTTACTTAAGGCATGTTGGACTCTGAGTTTTCATTGCTATTTATGCAGTCAGGGTCAACAAATTCTCCATTCAGAACTAGAACTTGCAGATAACAGGTTGCTACTCTATCACAATGAAATATTCTAAATATTTCCTGGTAATGTGTAATAAATGGCAAGAATGGACTGTGCAGTAAATAGTTGAGAAATTTCCAAGCTGAAAAGCCTATACTAAAAGAGTAGATCTCAAGAACCAAGCCATTTGCTGTGGCCACCAGCAAGCTCATCTCATAATGACATGCTTTACCTTTACACAGTAAGCTACTGGTCTCAGAGTGCTGCCTGGGTGCATCTCCAGCCTGAGAGCACTAAGTGAGTAATTTGCAGTGTCAGCCCTTGTCATGATTGAAGGTGAGTCAAGATAAGATTTGGCTGTCTACTCCAAGGATCTTCTGTGAATTGACAAATATCTTATTCATTTGTCTAGTCTTCAATCAATCATGATACATGTTAACCTAAAAATCCCCCTGGGTAAAAACAGCCACAATTGAGAACTGAATCTGTGTAGTAGGAGAAACAATTCAAGATGAGATAATGCTCCTTTTCTTAGGCTGCTTTTGATTTGACATGATTAGTAAATGATCATTTGTGCTGGGAACCAGAAGTAGGTGGAAAATACTTGTTTACTCGGTCCCTCCACTTTAGTTGTTGTTCATTGTTCTCATCCCTTTATACTTCCTCACCCTCAAAATGCAAAGACTTATTCATTCATTAATCTGATAATTAATTAACAGCATCATGTAATGTTATTATCTGCTTCCAAGGTTTTCCTTACTCTCTGATCTCAAAGGTGAGTCTCCCTTTTGGTTACTTAAACTTCCTTTTGGTGAGCCAGGCCAGCCATTCCATGACTACCTATATGATTGATTTTCTCATTCCTCTTCCCAACTCACAGAAGAATCATGGAACAAACCCAAATCAGAGCTACTTGTAATCTCACAACTCAGAAGACTGGGCCTACTGCATAACACTATTATCCAAAAGGCCCTGGCCACTGATCAACAGCTTCTTTGTATCCTACTCTCTTTTTGGCTTCCTCCCACAAAAGCTGGCCTGGACTGTGTCAATACTTAAGCTTCCAGATCCTTTTTTTCTCAGTTTTTAAATGTCAGGTGGATGCTCATAATAAAAGCTTTTACTATTGCTTCCAACATTGAGAATCTGAGTTTCTGGAAGATTTTAGGTAAAGCTACGGACCCTTTTTCACACAGAAAACAAACAAAAAAAAAGAACCAGCATAAACTGTTCTATCTTACCTCTTCCTTACCTCACCCTAAAAACAAACAAAAACAACTGGCATTGACTTAATTCCAAATCACAACAACCCCCTGTGTATCAGAATAGAAATGTGCCCCATAAAGTTTCAGTGGCTGAGTTGTTTGGAAGTACATCACCAGGCTTTCTTCCAAGGCACCTTTGGGTGGGCTTGAACCACCAACCTTTTAGTTAGTAGCCAAATTTTCATGACTTAGAGACTCCTACCATATGTTAGATACAACTATGTCTACAGCTCTACTCTGATCCCACCCAGAATTTAGAAGAGGACATTTAGCCCTACACTTTCCTCAACCTATTCCCTGTAGTAATTTCAGTTATATCCCTTCCACCTATGCAAGGATCATACTTCTACTCTTAACCTATTCTTCTCCAGTTCCTTCTCTCTACATAGTTCCTTGCCATTTGTTCTCAATCCTACACAATTCTCCCCTATATAAAAAACACACAGATATTCCTCCTTGACTTGGTCCTCCAGCCCTTTGAATTATCTCCTTTCTTGTAATGCACATACTTAGAAAATACATACACTACTTGCTTACTACCCTCCTTCTTTGACCTTGCTTCTCACCCTACCACCTCTGGAGAAACTACACTCTGTAAGGATTCCAGAATCACCATTTTGTCAGATTCAATAATTTCTTGTTGTTTGTCCTTTTTCTTATTCTTCCTGACTTGCTGAATTTGACAGACTTTTGACAGTGTCATAGTCGGTGGAGCAGATGTAATAGTCCTTGGGTAATTTGAGCAGGGAAATAGAGATAAAGAAAGGAAGTAGCCTTCAATGGAGTTAAGTGTGTTAGTATGTGGGACACACTAGGTAAAGCATCCATTTATTTAAATTTTTGGTAGCAGTGTGGAACTATACTCTTGTCCTTAGAATGGAAGGTTAAGATGTGTTTTGTTTTATCAAATTAGGTGTCCTACAGCAGCATCCTAATGCCATGCCATGGTGGCCGCAGCGTTTACCATCTCCTTTTAAAATTGCTATTCCCTAGCTGCTGGGACTCTGGGTCTCCAATTAACTCTCTGGCAATTTCTCTTCTGAGTCTCACATCCCTGAACTCTCTTTTAGTTTGCTCTTGAGTTTAGTTTCATGCTTGAGAGCCCTCCAGTTCTCATTTACAAGATAGATTTGACCAGAAGATTGGGTCATAAGAATAAAATCTGGACTTCTAATAGAGACAATTGAATTTGAACATTTTACATTATTGTTCCCTGACATGATTTTATAAAGAGAATGAATTAAAAAAATAAAAGGTGACATTGAACACAGGACAGATGGGGTCATAGGAACTTGGGGCCATATTTACTGATGATGAAGGTGATCTATCAGAAGAGGTGAAAAAGAGTGAATGCTCTAATCATTAGAGCTTTGAGAGACAGGGATATTTGTTGTGTCCCACAAGATTTCACTGTTAATGGGATTCACCATCAGAGTAACTTGCTCAGCCTGAAGAAGTGGAGAAAGCTGAAGTGAAAAGGAAGACCTATGCACATTCCTCTAATGTTCTCCCCTCCCTTGCCTTACTGGGAGAAAGCACTACCTTGTACTCCCCTGCCTGGTACCAGATTGAATACATTTGGTATGGAAGGGTCTAGTGACCACAAACATTAATTGTTATCCACTGCTCACTCTGACCTCATTACCTCCAAGCAGCAAAATTTCTGAATGAAGATGTCAAAACCCAACAATGAACTCAAGCTTCCAATTCATGACTCAGGTGGATGATATTTAAAGCACCAGGTAATAAAGAGGTGAGACAAGGTGTATTCTGTCACACTACTCTGGTGATAGTTGAAAGCCTGGCTAGAACTTGTAAGATATCTAAGATACCTAATAAATAAGAGCTTATCCTTTTAAGTAAGTCTTCTCCTTTACTCTGGCAGGCCCACAGATATAATAAATAAATAAATAAAAGGATGGGAAAAGTGCTTAGTGCTCTACATTATGAAAGGAGTCATTGATAATTCCTCATCCAGAGCTTTTGAAGAAGCAGCAAAAAGGCCTTAGTACATATAGCACTTCCTTACCACTTGTCTAAAGTAGATTAGAAGAGGACTGGGAAGGAAAATCGTAGAGAGTCTTTGATCTTACGGATAAGTAGAATATTCTTGTTGAGCTATGTTTCACACATATCAAAGCTAAAAGTGAAATATGGGCAAGAACTCCAAGAAAACAAGTTATTGAGATTAGGAGTACCTACAAGGAGAACACAGGTATATTGTATTCTCCCCAGCTAGATGACCACTGGACTGCAGAACCAACCGGCTCACTTTGGTGCTATCAGATTGAGAAACAGAGAAGAGCAAGAAGTTTATGGATCAAAATGAAAGAATCATATATTTTTACCACTTATCTGTCCAGTTGAGATGATTTTATGTGTGTGTGTGTGTGTGTATATATATATAAATTAATCATTACCAGCACTAGAAAATCAGAGACTAATGAAATATCAGAACATTGAGGAATTTCTGAAAAATATTCAGTAGAGAAGAGTAGATTGATAGTGAGTAAATTTTGGACAAAAACACGACCATCAAAAGAAAAAAAAATTTGCAAAGACCCCAAAGTTTCATATCAAAAAACCAGGGCTGGAAGTGGAGAATGAGCATAGATGTATTATAAGGTGATTAATTAAGGGAATAAAGAACACCTGTAAAATCCCCACCCTTCAGAATATATTTACTTCAATTCAGAGCCATAGCATCATCAGTCTTTTATGTAAAAAGGGAGATCAACCTTTGGAAAGCCTCAGAGAGATTTTGTGATATAGAAGCCAGAGCTTTGCCCCAGGTAATTTCCAGCACCACTGACAAAATGGAGCCTCCCCTACACCACTACCTCTGAGGGAAAACCAGTCCCTTCTCACTTTCTCCAACGTGGTCCAAGTCACTCATCTTCCTCTCTGATCGGAATAATAGCAAACACCTCCTATCTAGTGTCTCTTCTTTAATGCTTGTTTTTCTAAATCTATTCTCTACAGAGCAGCAATGATCCTATTAAAGAATAAAGTTATGTTACTCACTTGCTCAAAATCTCACAGATAGAAAAGTCCAGAGTTGTAATAATGACCTCCACAATCTTACCCACCCTCACCCAAAAAACAAAAAAGAAAACTGAAACCAAAAAACAAAACACTGCCATTGAGTTGATCCGACTCATACCAACCCCTTTGGGTTTCCGAGGCAGTGAATCTTTATGGAAGTAGATTGGTCAGTCTTCCTTCCATGTAGTGCCTGGTGGGTTTGAACCACCAGCCTTCTGGTTAGCAGTCAAATGCCTTAGGCACTACACCACCAGAGCTCCTTCACCCTCACCCAAGAACAAGCTAATGGGCTATGTGATTTTTCAATCTCAGATTCATGTCAGACAGCAAGAAAGAAGATAGTAATACCCACCAATCACTGGGCATCTCCATTTCTGAAAGCTAGAGATAATATTTCCCACTTTATAAGTTTGTTGTAGGAATTAAATGAGGAAAGGATTGTAAAGTTCCCAGTACAATGCCAAACACAGAATAAGCCCTCAATAAATGCAAGCTCTTATTAGCTATTCCTACATGAATTAACTCTGAAAATATTTGAAATACTGTAGACTCCTTACAAATTGTATTGCATTTGCAAAAAAAAAAAAAAGACTAAATATGTAAGCAGAAGAAAGCTGTGACATGCAGAACACTAAGCCATCTGTCAAATCACTTGTCAGCCTCACTGTACATAATTACTTTTTAATAAAGAGATCTGGAGCTTTATGAAAACATTGTAAAGGATGGTAAATGTTTTCTTAAATATCCATGTGGTAACTTCTAGATTAAAATTTATCCTTGGTATATAACCTTTTGTTATCACTTACTTGATACTATTGGATTTCCTTCTAAAGAATTTTTTTTTTCTTTTTTTTTTTTTT
>NW_006921590.1:6433349-6440155 GCF_000298275.1 Orycteropus afer afer | reverse complement strand
GTTTGCAAATAGTTCATTTTTGTTCAAAAGGGACTTTCTTCAAAAATAGAAGTCAAAACTCATTGTTTACTGTGTGAGAAAAATTACAGATATTTCAGAACTTCTGGGGATTGACCAGTGAAATTATGCCTCTAAATCCCCAAATATTTTAAAAACAAAAACCTACTCCTCAGTGCAGAAGAAAAGGTCTAAAGAAAATATATCATGGTGATTTAGACAGTCCATTATTTCCACTTAATTATATGAACAGTAGAAATTATGTTTCACTGAGCTTTGCAACCTTTATCAGTAATTTGAGCTTATGCTTCCTGAGAATGTTCATAGCAAAAATAAACAAACTTTGGAATGACTGCTATAATGGAAGAAGGAAATATTTTACAGGCAATACAAGCATAATTCTAGAGCTGCAATTTTATGTCAGTGTCACAAACCTCACCATTATGTGACCATATCCAGCCAGGAGCAGATTACTCAATAAGCAAAGTAAGCACAGGCTTATTTTTGCTTACTTTGCTTACTGGATACTCTGACCCTCTATCCAGTATGTATTAGTTTGTATCCAGTACACATTTGAAGGGGAAGGAGAAATTACATTGTATCTGTTTTAATTTAATTTAATTATTTGTTTGTTTGTTTTAATTACTGTGCACTCATGCCCTCTGAACTATCTCCCTGTGCAAACATGGCCCTTCTGATCTCCCAAAGTTGATTGTTCTGAGGAGATACCTACCTGATATAAATATTCACCTTATAGGCCTGTCTGTTGTTTGGCTGGGAGCTCTGGTAGCATAGTGCCTAAAGCACTTGATTGCTAACCAGAGGCTGGTGGTTCAAACCCACCAACCACTCCTCAGTAGGAAGGTTGGGCAATCTACTTCCGTAATAATACTGCCTCAGACACCCAAGAAGGGGTCCCTATGAGTTGGGGCCGACTCAATGACACATAACAACAACAACAACAATTGTTTGTCTGAAAGCCATGGGTATGAGTTCAATTCCAGGCCCAAAAGGTGACTAGGGGCCATAGTGTTGAGGGTTTCACCAGTCTCTTTCAGACCAGTAAGCCTAATGATTTTTATGATTTTGAGTTTTGTACCACATTTTTCTCCCACTCTACCCAAGATCTCTTATTTTTACCCCTTTCTGAGTGGTTGACAGTGGTAGCCAGGCATCATCCAATTCTGCTGGTCTCAGGGTCATGTAGGCTGGGGTTTGCATGGTGCACTAGTCCCTTGGACTAATTTTTTCCATGCACCTTTGGTTTTCCTTCTTCTTTGCTCTGGAGGAGGAGAGACCAATTGTTGGCCCATTGCAAGCTTTTAAGACTCCAGTAGCTACTGGAGGATGTAGAATATTTTTGTGTTGTATGTTATGCCAATTGAGCTTGATGTCCCTCTTGAGGCTTGTCCCAAGCTGTGGACCCAGTGATTCACTCCCTCAGGGTGTTTGACAGTGGCTAAGAAGTTAAAATTGTGCCCTATTGGCTCTATTACGTACACAAACATTCTTATAGCACATACAAATACGTGTGTAGAAATATCATTTGTCCAACTTATGTATTGCCATGGGTATATTCCCTTTTGCCTAGACATAACTGATCATTTAAGCCTGTCTACCTAGGTATCCACACATAGATTAATGTTTGTTATTACTGGTAGTGCAGTACTGTGTATGGAAAAGTGTTTATCTTTGTTGTCTGTACTTTTTGTGCACATCTCCATAGCTTCCTTTTCCTTAGTATTACCATGTTGGTTGCTTGCTTTTGGTACATTGCCTTTCCCTTTGCCAAAATCAATACTTGTCTCTTATCTATCTAACAATTGTCCCTCCTCTCCCCTCCAGTTCCTGGTAACCAAGTAACAAAATTTCCTTCCATATGTAAATCTTTCTTGACTTTTTACTGCAGTGAAATAATACTATATTTATTTCATTCAGCATAATGTCCTTCAAGTTCATCCATGTTAGGTGGTGTTTCTTGGATTCTACGTTATTCTTTCATGTTGCCCAATATTCCATTGTGTATGTACCATGGTGTGGTTTTCCATTCCTCTTTTGATGAGCACTTAGGTTGTTTCTATCTCTTTGGTATTGTGAATAGTGCTGAATGAATGATGAATATGAGTATGCATATATGTATTCATGTCCTGGCTCCAACTTCTTTAGGATTCCCTAGTAATGGGATTGCTGAATCAAATGGTATTTCAATTTCTGACTTTTTAAGGAGTCAGCATACAAATTTCCACAGTGGTTGTACCACTTTATGCCCCACCAGCAGCATATAAGAGCCCCAGTCTCTCCATATTCTCGTCTGCGTTTGTTATTTACTATCTTGAATTTTGCTATCATTGCTGGGGTGATATGATATCTCATTGTTGTTTTGATTTGCACTCTCTGATGGCTAATGATCATGAACATGATGGCTAATTTCATCATGTGTTTGTTGGCCACCTGCATGTCTTCTTCGGTGAAGTATCTTTTCATGTCTTCTGCCCATTTTTTAATTGGATTGTTTGTCTTATTGATGTTGAGGTGTTGGAGTTTTCTATACATTTTAGAGCTAAGTCCCTTGTCAGATATGTCATTGCCAAATATTATATCCCATTCTGCAAGTTCTCTTTTTACTCTTTTGAAGAAGTCATCTGATGCACATAAGAATTTACTTTTTGGAATGTCCCAGTCATCTAGTTTATCTTCTGCTGTTTGTGCATTTTTGCTTGTTTGGTGGGCTATTTATGCCATATATTAGGACTTCTATGTTTGCCCTGTTTTTTCTTTGATGAACTTTATAGTTTCAGGTTTTACACTTAAGTCTTTAATCCAGCTGGAATTAGTTTTTTTGTATGGTGTGAGGTATGGATTTTGTTCCATTTTTATTCAAATGGATATCCAGTTTTGCCAGCACCGTTTGTTAAAGGAACTACTTCTTCCCCATTTAATGGATTTCAGCCCTTTGTCAAAGATCATCTGGCCATAGGTGGATGGATCTATTTCTGGATTCTCAATTCTGTTCCAACGGTCTATGTGTCTATTGTTGTACCAATACCTGGCTGTTTTGACTACGGTGGCTGTGTTGCAGGTTTTGAGCTCAGGGAGTGTGAGACCTCCTACTTTGTTCTTCTTCACTAGTGCTTTGCTTATCCATGGGCTCTTTCCTTTTCATATAAAATTAGTTATTTGTTTTTCCATATTCTTAAAAGAATGTTTGTGGAATTTTGGTTGGGGTTGCATTGAATATATAGATTTCTTTGGATAGTAGTGACATTTTCACGATGTTCTGTCTTCCTATCCATGACCATGGTGTGTTCTTCCTTTTATGTAGAGCTCTGATAGTTTTCTTCAAGTAGTGTTTTGTAGTTTTCTTTGTATAGGTCTTTTGTGTCCCTGGTAAGCTTTATTCCCAAATGTTTTCTCTTTTTGGTAGCTATTATAAATGATAATGATTTCCTTTTTTCCTTTTCAGAGATCTCTTTGCTGGTGTAGAGGAATCCAACAGATTTTTGTATGTTTATCATGTATCTTACTATTATGCTAAATCTTTCCATTAGTTCCAGTAGTTCTCTTGCTGAGTCTCTCGGGTTTTCTATGTATAAGGTCATATCATCAGCAAATAGAGATAGTTTTACTTCTTCCTTACCAATTTGAATGCCTTTTACTTCCAATTTTTGCCATATGTCCCTGCCTAGGACATCCAACACAATGTTGAATAGAGTTGGAAATAGAGGGCATCCTTGTCTAGTTCCTGTTCAGAAGGGGAATGCTTTCAGTCTCTGTCCATTGAGAATAATGGTGGCTGTTGGTTTTGCACATATGTCTTTTACTATGTTGAAGAATTTCCTTCTGTTCCTACTTTTCTGTGAGTTTTTATCAGGTATGTGTGTTAGATTGTATCAAATGCCTTTTCTGCACTGATTGATATGATCATGTGGTTCTTTTCCTTTATTTTGCGTATGTGATAGATTACATTGATTGTTATTCTAATGTTGAACCATCCTCGCATACCTGGTATGAGTCACACTCCATCATGATGTATTTTCTTTTTTTATAATGGTGTTGGAGTTTATTGGCTAGGATTTTGTTAATGATTTTTGTATCTATAGTCATGAGGAATATTGGTCTGTAGTTTTCCTTGTGAGTGGTGTCTGCCTGGTTTTGGTATCAGGGTTATGTTTACTTTATAAAATGAACTTGGGAGGATTTAATCCTATTCCATGTTTGGAATAGTTTGAGTAGGATTGCTATCAGCTCTTCTCTGAATGTTTGGTAGTTTTCTCTAGTGAAACTGTCAGGGCCAAGACATTTTTTTGCTGGTAGGTTTTTTTTTTTTTTTTTCAATGACCTGTTCAATTTATTCTGTTGTCATGGGTCTGTTATGTTTTTCTTAGTCTGTGTTAGTTTAGGTAATTAGAGTGTTTCTAGAAATCTGTCCATTTCTTCTAGTTTTTAAATTTATTGGAGTACAGTTCTTCATAGGAGCTCTAGTAGCATAGTGCCTAAGGCACTTGACTCCTAACCAAAAGACTGGCAGTTCAAACCTACAAGTCATTCCTTGGAAGGAAGGTTAAGCAATGTTCTTCCATAGTGACACCACCTCGGAAACCCAAGGAGGGGTTGCTATGAGTCAGGTCTGACTTGACAACACATAACAACAAGAACAATAGTTCTTTATAGTATCCGGATATTATCCTTTTTACTTAGGTTGGTTCTGTTGTGACATTGCCCACTTCATTTCTTATTTGTGTTATTTGCATCTTCTCCTTTGTAAAATTTGCCAGTGGTATATCAATTTTAGGAGCTCTGGTAGCATAGCGCCTAAGGCACTTGACTGCTCACCAGAAAGCTGGCGGTTCAAACCCACCAGCCACTCCTCGGAAGGAAGACGAGGCAGTCTATTTCCATAGTGATACTGCCTCAGAAACTATGCACTATGGAGGGGGTCACTATGAGTTGGATCCGACTTGATGGCAAATAACAACAACATATCAATTTCATTAATCTTTTTAAAGAACCAACTTCTAATCTTGTTGATTTTATTCTATTGTCTTTTTATTTTCTGTTTCATTTATTTCTGCTCCAATCTTTGTTCCTTTCTTCTGGTGATTGTAGACTTTTTATGCTGCTCTTTTTCTAATTGCTGGTGATGTTAGGTTAAGGTGTTGATTTTGGCTCTTTGTTCTTTTTTGATGTGCACATTTATTGCTATAAATTGATCTCTGTTCACTGTTTTTGCTATGTCCCAAAGATTGTGGTATGTTGTGTTTTCATTCAGGGAATTTTTTATTTCATTTTCTAAAACCCAGTAGTTTTTTAGGAGGCTGTTATTCAGTTTCCTTGTGTTTGCTCTTTTCTCATTGATCTTCTATTATTGACTTCTAATTTTATGGTATTGTGATCAGAGAAGACGCTTTGGAGTATGTCAACGTCTGTATATTTATTGAGGCTTGCTTTGTGGTCTAACATGTAGTCTGTCTTGGAGAATATTCCACATGCACTGAGAAGGAATGCATATTTTTCTGTTGTTGGGTAGATGTTCTGTGTATGTCTATAAGATCAAGTTGGTTGGTTGTATTGTTTATTTCTTCTGTGTGTTTGCTGAGTTTCTTGTGAGTTGTTCTATCCTTCATTGAAAGTGGTGTATTAAAGCCTCCTACTATGACTGTGGAGTCATATAGTTGTCTTTTCAGTTGTGTTACTGTCTGATATGTATTTTGGAACCCTTTCACTGGGTGTGTAGATATTTATTTTGGTTATGTCCTCTTGTTCAATTGATCGTTTAATCATTATGTAATGTCCTTCTTTGCCTCTTATGGTGGTTTTTTTGTGAAGGTCTATTTGATCAGAAATTTTTAATATTGCTACTCCTGCTCTTTTTCTATTGCAATTTGCTTGATATATCTTTTCCCAGCTTTTGATTTTTAGTCTTTTGTCTTTGTGTCTAAAATGAGTCTCTTGTAGACAACATATTCATGTGTTTTGTTTTCTTATCCAGTCTTCAACTTTCCATCTCTTAAGTGGTGCATTTAATCCATTTACATTCAATGTAATTATCAACAAGTATTAATTTATTGCTGTCATTTTGTTATAATTCTTTTTTTTTTTTTCTTTTATGAAATTTTATTGTGATTTGGGTGAAAGTTTACAGAGCAAATTCATTTCCCATGCAGCGGTTCATACACATTTTGTCTCATGACAAAGACTGCAATTCCTCACAATGGAACAGCTATCTTCCCACTTCTTCCCCATAGTTACCTCCTCCCTGTGTCCTTCTCTCCCATGCACTCCCACCCCTGGAATTGTTTCCCTGTGCAAACACTGCCCTTCTATTTTCCCATGATTGATCTCCCTAGGGAGTGTATCTACCTGATGCAAATGTTCATTCCCTATGCCTATTATATGGCTGGAAGCCCCAGGACTGAGTTCAGTTCCAGACATGAAGGGTAACTAGGGGCCATAGTCTCAGGGGTCTCATGAGGCTGTATCAGAGCAGCAAACCTGATACCCCTCTTTTTTTCCAAAATGATTTTGAGTTTTGTTCCACATTGTTCTCCCCCTTTATCCAGGATCTCCTACATAGATTCTCCTCCAAGTGGTTGACAGTGGTAGCCAGGCACCATCTAGTTCTTCTGATCTCATAGTCACATAGCCTGCAGATTGGATGGTGTACCAGTCATGAGGTATTTTTGGTTTTCTTCATGAATTTTTGGTTTTCTTCATTCTTCTTTGCTCTGGATGAGGAGAGACCCATTGTTGCATCTAGATGGCAGCTTGCAAGCTTTTAAGATCCCAGTTGCTACTTGCCAAAGTAGGAG
>NW_006921590.1:6416106-6416708 GCF_000298275.1 Orycteropus afer afer | reverse complement strand
TTTTTTTTTATAGCTATTGTAAATTGTATTGATTTCCTTATTTCTTTTTCAGCAATGTCTTTGCTGGTGTAGAGGAATCCAATGGATTTTTGGATGTTGATCTAGTATCCTGCCATGAGGCTAAATCTGTTAATGAGTTCCCGTAGATTTTTGACTGAGTCTCTTGGGTTTTCTATGTATAAGATCATATCATCAGCAAATAGGGATAGTTTAACTTCTTCATTGTCAATTTGGATGCCTTTGATTTCCCTTTCTTGACTTATGGCGCTGGCTAGGACTTCCGGTACAATGTTAAATAGAAGTGATAGAGGGCATCCTTGTCTAGTTCCTGTTTGCAAGAGGAATGGTTTCAGTCTCTCTCCATTGAGAATAATGTTGACTGTTGGTTTTGCATAGATGCCCTATATTATGCTGAGGAATGTCCCTTCTATTCCTATTTTGCTGAGAGTTTTAATCAGGAATTGGTGTTTGTTGTTGTTGTTGTTATGTGCCGTTGAGTCGGCACCAACTTCTAGCGACCCCTCCTTGGGTTTCCGAGGCAGTTATCACTACGGAAGTAGGATTGCCCAAACTTCCTTCCGAGGAGTGGCTGGTGGGTTTGA
>NW_006921590.1:6414215-6415900 GCF_000298275.1 Orycteropus afer afer | reverse complement strand
AGTACAGTTCTTCATAGTATCCTGTTGTTATCCTTTTTATTTCAGTTGTTTCTGTTGTGATGTCACCCATTTAGTTTCTTATTCATGTTATTTGTATTCTCACCCTCTTTCCCTTTGTTAAATTTGCCAGTGGTTTGTCAATTTTATTAACCTTTTCAAAACACCAACTTCTGGTCTTGTTGATTTTTTTCTGTTGCTCTTCTATTTTTTCTTTCATTAAGTTCTGCTCAAATCTTTTCTGCTCAAATCTTTACTATTTCCTTTCTTCTGGTGACTGTAGGTCTTCTTGCTGTTCTTTTTCTAATGGTTGGAGATGTTGGTTTAAAGTGTTGATTTTGGCTCACTCTTCTTTTTTGATGTTTGCATTTATTGCTGTAAATTGGTCTCTGATCACTTCTTTTGCTGTGTCCCAAAGATTTTGATATGTTGTATTTTCATTCTCGTTTGATTCAAGTAATTTTTGAATTTCAATTTTTATTTTTTGTCTTACCCAGTCTTTCTCAAGGAGGGTATTGTTCAGTTTCCCTGTGTTTATTCTTTTCCATTGATCTACCTATTGTTGATTTCTAATTTGATAGCATTATGATCTGAGAAGATGCTTGGCAATATTTTGATGTTTTTAAATTTATTAAGGCTCACTTTATGCCCTAACATCTGGTCTATCATGGAAAATGTTCCATGTGCACTGGAAAAGCATGTATATTTTGCTGTTGTTGGGTGAAGTGTTCTGTAGATGTCCATAAGGTCAAGTTGGTGGATTGTATTGTTTAGCTCTTCTGCATCTTTGTTGAGTTTTTTTTTTTTTCCAGTTGTTCTATCTTTCATTGAATGTGGTGTATTAAAGTCTCCCACTATGACTGTGGAGTCATCTCTTTGGCTTTTCAACTATTTTAAAGTCTGATTTATGTATTTTGGGGCTCTTTCATTGGGTCCATAGATATTTATTATGGTTATATCTTCACGTTCAATTGATCCTTTAATCATTATATATAATGTCCTTCCTTGTCTTGTATGGTGGTTTTTGTCTTAAAGTCAATTTGATCAGAAATTAATATTGCCACTCCTGCTCTTTTATGGTTGCCATTTGCTTGGTATATCTTTTTCCAGCCTTTGATTTTTAGTTTATTTTTGTCTTTGTCTCTAAGGTGTGTCTCTTGTAGACAGCATATTAATGGATTTTGTTTTCTTATCCAATCTGCAACTCTCCATCTCTTGAGTGGTGCATTTAATCCATTAATATTCAGTGTAATTATTCACAAGCATGAATTGGTTGATGTCAATTTTAAGTGTTTTTTCATAGTGTCCCCGGTTTCTTTGTTCCATATTATCATCTGTGCTGAGCTCATTTTGTTTATGAATCATGTTATCATTTCCTTTGTTGCTACTGTTTTAGTATGTTTTGAATATTTGTGCTTGTCCTCTTTTATTGTGACATGAAGGTTCATCATTTTTGTTTGATGTTACCCTGTGATTTATCATTTTCTCCCCAAGTTTAGAACAGTCCATTCTATCTTGCAACTCTCTTAATTTCCTCACCATTTTGAAGTTCTGTAACTGCACAGTATTTTCCCTCTTTTTGTTTGTAGTTGCCCTCACTTGCCAATTGATGTCTCTGATTCCCTGTTTACAATCTTATAAGCTCATTTTACTTTGGATATGTCCTTAACTGTGGTTTCTGGGTTATG
>NW_006921590.1:6404350-6413435 GCF_000298275.1 Orycteropus afer afer | reverse complement strand
GACAATTTAGTATTAATCTTCTGGATTTCTATCTGTAGATTTAGAATCATTTCTAAAAAAAAAAAAAAAAACTTGCAATATCTGGGGAGAAGGCAATAAATAAAAAGTAGAGAAGGAGATTAATGAAGAAAACATAGGAAAAATGCAAAAAGAAAAATGAGGAATGGAGTTAACCATAAGAAAGAAAAAGAAAGAAAAGAATGGCAGCCAGGAACAGAGAAAAGAAAAAAGCTGAAATCTAGAACCTGGGAGGAGAAGAATAAGGAATAATAATAAAAAGGACAAAAGTAATAATAATAATAATAGTTTTAAAACAGAGAAAAACAAACTAACTAAAAATTAGAAAATAGAAAAAAAAAAAAATCGGGTCAGGGCAGGGCAGGGTACCCAGGCTCTGCCCGAGCATGCAGACTGGAATAGAATTCCTGCCAGCCTAGAAGTTAGGTGGGTGTGAGGGATGGTTGCACCTCCATTCACCAAGAAGGTGTGGGGTATAAGAGTAACAAGGGGAATGTCACACCTTTCCATTTGCTCAGATCTGGAATGTCCTTGGGGTTCCTGGTCAGTGGAGCCTGTTCTTAAATACCTGGAATCTGGGGGATCCTTGTCGTTTTAAATATCCAAAATGGTCAAACTGCTTGTAAACATTTGAAATGGCTGTGCCTTCTGGACAGGCAAAAGTCCACAGCTCAGCCTGCCTTCCTCTTTGCTGCTTCCCCTTTTATTCACCAGCCACCAGAGAAGTCCTCCATGCAGTCCCTGGCTAGCAGTGCCGATAGTTAGGTATTTTTAGGTCCTACCACTGCTCAGCAATTTCCAAGCTGTCTGTGCTGTCAAGATTGCTGCCAGACCACAGCTCCATATGCCTCCATTTTTGGTATTTTCATGTAAATTCTTCTGTTAGTTGGAATTTAGTTCACTTCTATATCCTTTCCTTCAAGGCTCAGGTGTCCAGGGTTATCTTCTGTATCTGTGTTAATTGGTTCCCCTTTTCTTTGTTGAAGCGTGTCTGTGCAGTCTTTCTGCCTATACTGCCATCTTACTGGAATTCCTAGGATTTTTTTGTGTGTGATGTTGCTAATTTCTTTGTTCCATATAATTGTCTGTGCTGAGCTTATTTTGTGTACAAATTTGCTTATCATTTCCTTTGTTGATATTGTTTTAGTAATTGCTAAATATTTGTGCACTCCTTCTTTTTACTTTAATGTGAAGGTTTATTTTTCTTTGAGGTTAACCTGTGAGGTTCCCAAGTTTAGAACAGTATGTTCTATCTTACAATTGTCTTGACTTCTTCTCCATTTGGAAGTTCTGTAACTACACTGTTTATTCCCTCTTTTTGATTTGTAGTATAATTTGATTTGTAGTTGCCTTTAAAAAAAAAAAAAAACTGACACCTCTTGTCCCATGTTTACAGTCTTGCAAGTTTATTTTACTTTGGATATTTCTTTAACTGGGTTGGTTTCTGAGTTATGTCATCATATATGTTATTCATCAGTTGTTGGTTCTCTGTCCTAAGGACTCCTTTTATCATGTCTTGCAAGTTTGATCTAGTTGTAACAAATTCCCTTAATTTCTGTTTATCTGGAAATGTCCTAATTTCAAAATCATATTTGAGAGGCAGTTTTGCTGGGTTTATAATTCTTGGTTGGCATTTTTTTTCTTTCTCTTTCAGGGTTTTATATATATCATCCCATTTCCTTCTCCCCTGCATGGTTTCTACTGAGAAACCAGAGCTTAGCCTTGTTGGTTGCCCTTTGTAGGTAACTTTTTTGTTTTTACTGTGCTGCTTTTAGGATTCTTTCTTTGTCTTTGGTTTTAGTAAATTTGACTATATGTATTAGTGATTTTCTTTTGGGATCTATCTTCTTTGGGGTTTGTTGAGCTTCTTAAATGGATATCTTCTTGTCTTTCATCATATTAGGGAAGTTTTCTCACAACAAATCTTTGACAATTTTCTCTATGGTTTTATTTCTCTCTTCCTGTTCTGGAATTCTAATCACACATTAGCTATCCCTCTTGATGGTGACTAACATGAATCTTAGGTTTTCTTTTCTTTTGATCTTTTTTCTGATTGATCCCTTAACAAATTAGTTTTGAGGGATTTATCTTCAATCTCACTAACTCTGTCTTCCATGGATTTGATTCTAATACTTTGGCCTTTTAATGTATAATCTATTTCTGAAATCTTAATATTATCTTCTGGCTTTCTATTTCTTGTTTTTTTTTATGGTTTAATTTTTTGTTTATTTTATCTGTTTGTTCTTGTGTTGTTCTCCCAAATTGTTCTAGAGTTATGTCTGTATATTCCTTGATCTGCCTCTCACTCCATTGAAGGTACCTAAATATAATTTTTTTTTTTTTTTTAATTCCTTATCAGGCACTTCCAATACTACTTCTTCTTTGGGAATGTTTTCTGGGTCCATATCCTTGTTGTTTTTACTGCTTAATCTTGCTTCTTTGTGTGGACTAGAATGGTCAGTTGACTCTAAAACATTTTGAAGGTGTTGTATTTATATTTAATTGGTAATTGTATGTTGTTGTGATCACCCAGGTTTTTTTGTTTGTTTGTTTGTTTTGTTTTGATGTGCCTGAGTGAGCAGGGCTATTGTGCTATTCTATTCATTAGTTGGCAGCACTTAGGCACTTATTACCTATTTTCTGGTGGGTGTCATAGAGGATGAGCATGTGTGAACAGATCTCAGTTAGCTGTTCATGAGGAGCAGTTGAGGGTGAATTTCACTGGTATTGGATGCTGCCTGCCATTGATCAGTTGGTACAGATGCAACTGGCCCTCACCCCATAGGTAGGGCTGCAGGAGGAGTGGGTGTGGTTGGTTTATGTGGGCATAGTTGCTGTTTCCCATTTTTCTAATTGTCAGCCTCCAGTGCAGTGCCCAGACTGTCTTGGCAAGCAGAGACTATTCATGGGTTGCTTTCTGGACCAGAATGCTACTTGCAAATATTCAAAATGGCAACATTGCTTCAAAATATTCAAAATGGTCTTGCTATAAGGACAGCCAGTAGTCCACAGTTCTGTATGTCTCCTTATTCAATGTTTTCCTTTCCAGTCATCAGCAACCAATGTGGTTGCCCATACAGTCTTCAGCAAGCAGCTCCAATGCTTAGGTTGCTGCCCAGATCAAAACAAATAGCCATGCCATCAGGATTGCCAACAGTCCACAGTCTATGTGTCTCCTTATTCACTGTTTTCATCCTATTTCTTCTACTAGTTATTTAATACACTCTTTATCCTTCCCTTCAAAGCTCAGGGTTCCATGATTATCTTCTGTACCTATTTCAAATGGTTTCTTTCTTCTTTATTATAGGGGGTCTGTGTGGCTTGTCTGCCTATTCTGCTATCTTGCTGGAATTCTAAAAAATACCTTGTATCTGTTCTATGATGACTATGCATTGCTTTGCTTTGACCAATCACTGCAACAACCATAAAATTATAATTTCTTAGGCTATGCTGCCTAAAGAATTGTTTACACAATTTTGTAAGGAAGGACAGACATAGATTTAATTACTGAAAAAAATGGTTTAATATATACATATATGTTGTTGTTGTTGTTATGTGCCGTTGAGTTGGCCCCGACTCATAGCGACCCCTCCTGGGTTTCCTAAGTGGTATCACTATAGAAGTAGATTGCCCAACCTTCCTTCTGAGGAGTGGCTAGGGGGTTTCAACTACCAGCCTTCTGGTTAGCAGTCAAGTGCCTTAGGCACTACACTACCAGAGCTCCTATATACACATTCATATACATATACATATACATATACATACATACATACATACATATATGTGTGTGTGTGTGTGTGTGTGTCTTTCTTTGTCTCTTATGGTGGGTTTTGTATGAAGGTCTATTTGATCAGAAATTTTTAATATTGCCACTTCTGCTCTTTTTCTATTGCAATATGCTTGATATGTCTTTTCCCAGCCTTTGATTTTTACTTTTTTTGTCTTTGTGTCTAAGGTGTGTCACTTGTAAACAACATATTGATAGGTTTTGTTTTCTTATCCAGTCTGCAACTCTTCATCTCTTAAGTGGTGCATTTAATCCATTTACATTCAGTATAATTATCAACAAGTACTAATTTATTGCTGTCATTTTTTTTTGTGTGTGTGTGTGTGATGTTACTAATTTCTTTGTTCCATATAATTTTCCGTGTTGAGCTTATTTTGGTTACAAATTTGGTTATCGTTTCCTTTGTTGCTATTGTTTTAATATTTGCTTAATATTTGTGCCTCTCTTCCTTTTTATTTAATATTATACATATATATACATATATATGTATGTGTGTATATGTATATGTATATGTATATGTATATATGTATATATATGTATATATACACATATATATATATAGTTCAGATAGAAAAAGTTCAATGATTGATTAGCAATGTCTGCCATAGATAGATCTTGTTGTTGTTAGGTGCCATCAAGTTGGTTCCAACTCATAGGAACCCTACGTAAAACAGAACAAAACATTGCCCAGTTCTATGCCATCCTCACAATAGTCACCATGCCTGAGCCCACTGTTGCAGTCAGTGTGTCAATCCATGTTGTTGAGGGGCTTCCCCCTTTTTGCTGACCCTATACTTAACCAAGCATGATATCCTTCTCCAGTAACTGGTCCCTCCTGACAACATGACCAAAGTAGATTAGACAAATTCTGGACATTATCACTTCTAAGCATCCCAGCTGTACTTCTTCCAAGACAGATTTGTTCGCTTTTCGACCAGTCCCTGGTATATTCAATATTCTTTCCCAACACCACAATTCAAATGCATCAATTCTCCAATACTTTAAAGGGGTCTTTTTGCAGCAGACTTGCCTAGTGCAATACATCATTTAATTTCTTGACTGCTGATTTCACCAGTGTTGATTGTGGAGCCAAGTGAAATGAAATCCTTGACAATTTCAAATTTTTCTCTATTAGTCATGATTTTGCTTACTGGTCCAGTTGTGAGGATTTTTGTTTACCTTATGTTGAGGTGTAATCCATACTGAAGGCTGGAGTCTTTGATCTTCATCAGTAATTGCTTCAAGGCTTCTTTACTTCCAGCAAGTAGGGTTGTGCCATCTGCATATTGTAGGTTGATAATCAGTCTTCCTCCAATCCTGATTTCTTTCTGTACTGTAGGCTCTAGGATTATTTGCTCAGTGTATATATTGAACAAGTATTGTGAAAGGATACAACCCTGATGCACACCTTTCCTGATTTTAAACTATGCAGTATTCCCTTTTTAAAAAAATGACTGCCTCTTGTTCTATATATAATTTTCTCATGAACACAATTAAATGGTCTGTAATTCTCGTAATTTTGTAATGTTTGCAATAATTCGTAATGATTCACACAGTTGAATGTCTTTGCATAATCAATAAAACACAGGTAAACATCTTTCTGGTGTTCTTTGTTTCAACAAAGATCTGACATTAGCAATGATATCCCTTATTCCATGTCCTCTTAGGATTCCAACTTGAATTTCTGGCAGTTCCCAGTTGCCACACTGTTGCCACCATGTTTGAACTATCTACAGTCAAAAGTTACTTATGTACATTAATAATGTGGCTTGGTATTTTCTGCATTCTTTTGGATCACCTTTCTTTTAATGGGCACATGCCATGGATATAGATGACAAAGTAGAAACATGTGCCAAGGACAATACTTAGTGCTCAAAATGTCACTCTAGTTTAGAGTAGACACTTTATAACACTAGTTTATAACATGAGAATTTGTTAATAATGCAAATTCTCAGGCCTCCCCCCAGACCTAATAAACCAGAAACTCTGGGGACAAGGTCCAGCAATCTTATTTAAACAATTCTTCACGTGATTCTGATCCATGCTACAGTTGAGAACCACTAGGTTAGAGTAATACTAGTCATCAAGCTACCTAAATTTACATATTATCTCAAACAGCATTTTCTTATGTTCTTAGAAGAAAATTATCATCATATTTGCTATTTTAAAATATGCATTTTATTACTTTTCAAATTTTCCTAACCTGTTATACTAATCCTTAAATTTAAGTTTAAAGGCAATTTTATAATTGGATATTTTAGAAGGTGATAGTGCTGCCTTCTGAAAAAAGTATGATATTTTAGGCCAGTAGACATTTCAATATTCAAAACAAAGGATAAAACCCAAAAAACCAAACTTACTGCTGTCGAGTCAAATCCAACTCATAGTGACCCCTCCTTTGGGTTCAAGGTGTTATCACTATGGAAGTAGATGGCCCAACCTTCTGAGGAGTGACTGGTGTGTTTGAACCACCAGCTTTCTGGTTAGCAGTCAAATGCCTTAGCCACTAAGCCACCAGAGCTCCCAAAACAAAGGATAGTCTTACAAAAAAAAAAAAAAAAATTACTGGACAGTAAAATACCAAGTCAGAAAATTTTAAAAACTGAAGGTCCTGAGACAGGAAAAGTGAATCAGCAGGAAAGGATTAGAAAGCTTCTGCAGAAAGTGGGCCTATCTACTATCATAAAATGTTTGATTATCTATCAATTCAGAGATCCCTAAAACTTAGTGCAAAGTCTTGTTTGAAAACAATAATTTTGTGTGCTTGTGATTCTGGGGGTTAGATATTGGGAAGGGCATGGCTTCCTTATGCTCCATATGATGTCTGCTGGGGCGGAAATAACTAAGATGGTATCTTGCTCCATGATTGGACCCTCAACAAGGACACCTTGAAGAGCTTCTGGCTGTCCAGGCATCAATCTCTGCAGCAGGTAGAAAGAGCTACTAAGAGAGGAGGCAAAACTGTCAGTCTTCTTAAAAGCCAGACCCCAAACTGACACGGCATCATTCCCTCATATGCTATTCCAGTTCAAAGGCTGAGAGAAATAAACTCCATCTTCTGATAGGATAAGTGAAAAAGAATTTTTAATTTTAAATTAATTCTTAATTTTAAAGAATTTAAAAGCTTAAATTCCATCTGCAGGGGGATATTATTAAGTAGTTTGAAAAGAGAAAGTAGAATGTGTTCTGTAGAAATTGTTTTTATCACTATATTTAATGCATTCTACATGAGGAACAGTTAAAGGACAAGAATTGAGTCTCATCTTTGAATTCCCCATTATCTAAAACTGTATCTGGCACACAGTAAGCATTTAATAAATATATGTTGAGTGAATTAATAAATTTTATAAACAGGGGTCTATCAATGCAAGCTATCTTATACTGTCATAACAAAAAAAAAATCCCAACACCTGATGATATGTCTGTCTCTGATGGGCAGAAGCTCTGCTCTCAGTTGTCATTATTTTGGGGTCTAGGATAAAAGAACAGGCACTTGGACTTTGCTACCTTTGCGGAAGAAGAGAATATGGAGAAATCCAAATAATCTTTAAAGTTTCCTTTGGAAATGGCATTCATTCCTTCTGCTCACATTTTAATGGTCAAAGGAAGGAAGAAATCAAGTCTGGAATCAATGAGGCAAAATCATCACACAGGTAGAAGCAATGAATATTTTGAATGATAACATAATTCACCATGAAAATAACATCTATAGTGATAATGGTACAGTATTGCTGATTTTAGCTTTTTCTAAATAGTCATAATATTGTGGAAACATCTTTTCTAAGGATTATTAGCATATGATTTTTATATGATTTTATGTCACATGCTTTAAGATATAGTCCCTTGCTTGAAAGAGGATGTTGACACAAAGCATAATCATAGTAAAACAAGTTGGTCAAACTAGGACACTGCTAGATTGTAAAAAGATGCTGAACTGCTCCTAAAGGTAGTATTTTTGTTGAGATATATATATATATATATATATACATATATATATACACACACACACACACACACACACATATATATATATATATATATATATATATATATTCCACTACCCATCTGTCAGCTTATCACACTGTGATGTCTTGTGTTTTGAAAGAGCCTTGGTATTGAAGGAAGAAGTCCAAACTGCACTGAAGCAATTGGCAATAAAACAAGGCTCTAGGAACTGATGGAATACCCATTGAAATGTTTCAACTAATGGATGCAATGCTGGAAGTTAAGACTCATTATGCCAAAAAATTTAGAAGACAACTACTTGGCAAACAGACTGGAAGAGGTCCATATTTGTGACCATTCCAAGGAAAGATTAGCTAATAGAAAGCAGAAATTATCAAACCATATCATTAAAATCACACACAATTAAAATTTTGCTGAAAATAATTTAAAAATGGTCATGGTATGTTGACAGGGAGCTGCCAGAGGTTCATGTCAAATTCAGAAGAGGATGTGAAATGTGGAATATCGTTGCTGATGTCAGATGGATCTTGGCTCAAAGCAAAGAATACCAGAAAGATGTTTACTTGTGTTTTATTCACTATGCAAAGACATTTGATTGTGAGGATCGTAACAAATTATGGATAACTTTGAGAAGAATAGGAATTTCAGAACACTTAATTGTACTTATGAGGAACCTGTACACAGACCAGGAGGCCGTCGTTCAAACAGAACAAGGGGATACTGCATAGTTTAAAATCAAGAAGGGAGTGTTTCAGGGTTGTATCCTTTCACCATAGTTAATGTGTATGCTGAGCAAATAATCTGAGACACTGTACTATATGAAGAAGAACATGGCATCAGGATTGGAGGAAGACTCATTAACGTCCTGCGATATGCTGATGACACAATTTTGCTTGCTGAAAGTGAGGATGAATTGAAGCATTTACTGATGAAGATTCAGAGGTATAGTCTGCAGTGTGTATTATACCTCAATATGAAGAAAACCAGAACCTTCACAACTGGTCCAATAAACAGTTTCATTATGGATGGAAAAAAGATTGAAGTTGTCAAGGACTTCATATTACTTGGTTCTACAATCAACACCAATGGAAGCAGCAGTCAAGACATCAGATGATGTATTGCCTTGGGCAAATCTGCTGCAAAAAACCTTTCAAGTGATGAGGAGCAAAGATGTCTCCTTGAAGACTAAGATGTACCTAACCCAAGCCATGGTATTTTCAAATGCATCTTATGCATGTGAGAGCTGGACAATGAATAAGAAAGACTGAAGAAGAGTTGATGCTTTTGAGTTGTGGTGTTGGAGAAGAATGTTGA
>NW_006921590.1:6398297-6403476 GCF_000298275.1 Orycteropus afer afer | reverse complement strand
AACTCATTGCCATCAAATCAATTCTGACTTAGAGCGACTCCCATTGGGTTTCCACTTCAAATTCTATGGTCTGCGTTGATAGCTGCTGCCTGAAACTGGATTGGCTTCAAAGATGAGCCAGTTGCTGTAAACAAGTTAGTTTGATTTTAACTTGTCTTTGTGTAATTCTGATTCCTCTGAATTTCAGCTTAGTTGTGAGTGAAGTACATAGCAGAAGCTCTCAGGAAATATTCTCCATGTCATTTGGTGGCTTCAGAAAGGGTGCAAGACTTCTAAAGCATGTCACATGCAATTGTTCTGAGCTTTGCTGAGGCATACTCTACTCTGCTTTCAAAGTCATGTAGTAGATCATTATCTTGAGATTTACCTACATAAGATATTTCTCTTCCACAGATTTGAAAAATGATCTGACTTGCTTCAGGAAATACTTCCATAGATGAAATGAAAAAACTGCATGTAACCTGGAAACATGGTAGATCTTTAGTAAATTGCATTCCATGCAAGAGCAATTTACATTTCTTTTCATTTTCTTCCTTTGGTTCAGAAGGCCACAATGCCAGGAAAGGAAATGGGTTCTCTAATTGGAGATGTCTGTGCCTGCCTCATTACTGTCTTGGCTTTATTGCTTTCAAAAAGAAGAAATGCAGTACTGCCAAACAGAGAACTGATTACTGCTCTGAAGTTGTTTGGCAGGTTAGTTTAAAGATTAACATTTTGTGGATGCATATTTATGGCCTAGAATCCCAAGTACTCACTTTATAATAGAACGTGTGAGAGAGAAATGATAAAGTGGCACAACCCTGCGCACCATCCCCATAGCAACTGTATCACAATGAAAAGTTACTGCTGGTGTAAAGGCAAGATGCTTTTCTCTGTGGTGTAAAACATTGCCTTCAAAATCCGCAAACCAGGAAGGGGTTTGGGGAAGCAATTTTGCTCTCCATTTCTATGACTCTCACCAGCTTTCTCTTCTCTTTTGTCTTCTCACCTTTTCATCCACTTCTCTCTCCTCTGTGTGACCATAAATAGCAAAAGCAAGTAGGTATTCTGTCTTAGGCTGGGTTCCCTAAAGAAGCAAGACCAGTGAAGCCCATATATATATATACACATATGTGTGTGTGTGTGTGTGTGTGTGTGTTAGAGAGAGAGAGAGAAAGAAAGAGAGCTTCTTTTGACCCCCATAGCTGCAGAGGCTGATGAATACAAGATTCCAAGATTGGCAGGCAATATACAGCAGGCCGCTGGCTTGAGAGGATGTCAAGTCCAAGATCAGCTGTTAAGATAGAGGCCATTGGCTCATAGGTGGTGAAGGCAACAATTCCAAGATTGGCTGGCAATATGGTACAGTCAGATGATGATGAGCCACCTGCAGGATTCAGATTAAGCAAAAAGTTTGAGAGCTTTGACAAGACATCCATATATATTGGAAGCAGGCTACAGCCTTGAGGAAACCCTCTGTCAACTGATTGGCTGCTCATAGCAGATCTCACCATGGGGGTGATTACATTATATCAGATCTCATCATGGGGCTGACTAAATCATAACTGCTAAACCACTGAGAATCATGGCCCAATCAAGTTGACACACAATCTTAACTATCACAGTATCTTTTATCTAATTTTTTTTTTTTTCCTCATCATTCCTAGGTTTAACACTCATGGACACAGCTTACATGATGTAATTGTCAGAGAGCAAGTGAATGTTTTGGATTTTTCTTTCTTCCAGAGTGCTCTGCATCTCCAAATAATGTGATCTGATTAAACACATAGGTGTGTTTGCCTAACAATTCTTCTGCACCTTCCTCTTTTGTCCAGGTGAACTGTTCTGAGTCCTATATTGAGGAAAGCTCCCACTCATATTGATGAAAAATATGATGCTATCAGTAACTTATATCCAGAGTGCAGAGGGAAAAAACTCTGCCATTATAAATCAAATGTTATTTCCCTTTCTTTAGTACAAACAAACAAATAAAAAAACCTCACTGCCATAAAGTTTGACTCATAGTGACCATTCCTTGGATTTCTGAGGTAGCATATCTACAGAAGTAGATTGCCCAATCTTCCTTCTGAGGAATGGCTGGTGAGTTTGAACCATCAGCCTTCTGGTTAGTAGTCAAATGCCTTAGGCACTATGCCACTTTCTATGGTACAAAAGACAAATTTCTTCTCCCTAAGACAACATTACAAACAATTTTTGCATGTAAAGATTGTGTTGCCCTAAAACAAAAGCAAGAAGTCTCCCCTAAACTGACCTAATTCTTCCTTTAAGAACTTTGTTTTCAGGCATTGAGTTTATACTAATGATGGAACAGTATTTTGGAAAAGAATTACAATAATGGTGGCAGAACATGAAAAATGTCATCAATGTCCCTGAACTATAAATGTGGAAGTTGTTTTGGTGAATGTCTTGGTATGTATGTTTTCACCAAATATATACATATACATATACATATATATACATACATACATACACACACACACACACACACACATATATAGTCATATATATAGTCATAGTGACCCCTCCTTGGGTTTCTGAGGTGGTACCACTAAGGAAGTGGATTGCCCAACCTTTCTTCTTAGGAGTGGCTGCTGGGTTTGAACCGCCTGTCTTCTGGTTAGTAGTCAAATGCTTTAGGTACTACACCACAAGAGCTCCTATATTTATATATAATATATATGGGAATTTGTCTTCTAAGTGTTTGGTCATTTTTCCTCTTTTAATATGTTGAGGATTCAAGGTGGCTCTAATTTCTATGATGTTTTAAATCAGTTACCTTTTCATTTATCATGGGAGAGGAGAGGGAAAATTCCCTTTGCTTCTGGTTGAATGAATCTCTAAATAGGTATTTATGTCATTATTTGTTAATAATGACCCACAACGATCTACTATTTTCTTTTTGCTTAATGCATACTGAAAATCAGATAAAAATATATCCATTAACAGCATTATCGAGTACTGTCAAGCACTAAGCCAGAGATGACAAACCAATGATAGGTTTGTTTCCATGTCTCCAAATTAATTCATCCTGGGTATCGCTGATCAATTTATGCTTTTCTCCCATTGAGCAAAGACATATCTTAAGAATTTTCTTAACTTAGCTCTCTTGGTAGCTACTACCAATTGATTTGAACTGGCCCACAACATAAAACCTATTTACTATTCCTAAGTAAAATGATTCATTCACTTAAAAGGGCAATACAGCACTAGATCAATCTCTGTCAAAAATAGAGCTCAGTTAACACAAGTTTAGTTAGATGAAGACAGTCTGAGGCTTACTTTCTTTCTTCTTCTTCCTTTTTTTTTTTTTTTAACCAGATACACAGATTCAGGGAAGTCACAGACTGCAGCAGTGAACTGAAGTGGCTCCCACAGCCAACAGTAAGCTCTTCAAGAGATACACACATGAGTTATTTGTCTTCACATAATCTAGCTCCTACTTTAATAATCTCATATTTGGCCTAAATCAATGCTTGTTCAATTAAATGGAAAACTCAGAAAGACAGACAAAGAGAACATGGTGTATGGAATATGTAGTCATTCAGAAGACATGTAAGCACTAAGATAGATATGAATCAAATGGCTACTCAGTGTAAAGCCAATTCCTAAATTGCAAAATCTGTGCTATTCCTTCTTTTTCTTCCCAAAATTCCCATTCCTTCTTTGTCATAAATGTGAACACATGACCATTCAGGGTAATCTTAGAATCCTACTGATGACCATACACAAAATACTCAAGGGACTGGCATGTAATGTAAGCAAGACTTATCAAAACCCTTCACTAGGATTTTTCAAACAAGAGTACATAAAGAGAAGTACTCTTTCCCCTCTGGCCAATGAACTATAAGGATAGTAAATCTGGACTTTTCATTGGTCACATTTCCTGCTAAGGAAGGAAAACCAGCATGAGATGATGAAGGTGATAGACAGAAAGAAATAATTAAGAGACAAAGAGAGCCATGAGAGCATCTGAGAATCTGGTTCTCATCTTTCTTGAGTCCAGATACACTCTATGGTTCCTATGATTTGACCCTGCAGACTAACACCTTCTTCTTCCTTAAATTACTCAGAGTTGAGTTTCTATCACTTGCATGCAAACCAGACCTAATAAAAACAGCCACCCCCATGGAGTCTCATCAACGGGTGGCTGCCCTGAAGGAGTGGAAAGCAATTGATCAATGAAGTCTGGAATTTGGAAGCATCTTGAAAGTTCTTCATTTTGGTTCTGGTAAAATTGTGGAATAGGCAGAAAGAGTGCAGAGACCCTCCTCAACAAAGAAAAGGGGAATCAATTAACACAGATACAGATGATAATCCTGGACACCTGAGCCTTGAAGGGAAGGATACACAAGTGGACTAAACTCCAACTAGCAGAAGAAATAGCATGAAAACATCAAAAAAGGGATACAGAGCTGCAGTCTGCCAGTGATCCTGACAGCACAGGCAGGTTGGATATTGCAGAGTGATGATAGGACTAAGAATTAACCTAAAAATTGGCCCTGCTAGCCAGGGACTGCATGGAGGATGCTCTGGTGGCTGGTGAATTAAAGGGGAAGCAGCAAAAAGGAAGGCAGGCTGAGCTGTGGACTTTTGCCTGTCCAGAGGGCACAGCCATTTTGAATGTTTACAAGCAGTTTGACCATTTTGGATATTTAAAGTGACAGCATTCTCCCATATTCCAGGTACTTAAGAACAGGCTGCACTTGCCAGGAACCCCAAGGACATTCCAGACCTGAACAAATGGAAAGGTGCAACATTCCCCTTGTTACTCTTATACCCCACAGCCTCTTGATGAATGGAGGTGCAGCCATCCCTCACACCCACCTAACTTCTAGGCTGGGAGGAATTCCATTCCAGTCTGTGTGCTTGGGCAGAGCCTGGGTGACCTGCCCTGCCCTGCCCAATTTTTTTTTGTTGTTGTTTTTTCTGGTTTTTAGTTTGTTTATTTTTATCTGCTTTAAATTACTATTATTATTACTTTGATCCTTTTTACTATTATTCTTTATCTTCCCCTCCCAGGTTTTAGTTTGCAGCTTTTTTTTTTTTTTTCTTTTCCCTGTTCTGGCTGCAATTTTTTCTTTTCTTTTCTTTCTTGTGGTTAACCCCATTCCTGTTTTTCTTTTTACATTTTTCCCATTTTTTCTTCAATTTTCTCCTTCTCTATCTTTTTTCTCTTATT
>NW_006921590.1:6363837-6391908 GCF_000298275.1 Orycteropus afer afer | reverse complement strand
CCTCTGTCTGGCTTCCTGGCTTTTAATCCCCTTTCTCCTGCTCTTCTGCCCTGCTGCTTTGGGTGTCCCTGAGTTGTCCCTGGGGCTAATTATTATCATTAATAATGCATACTATATTCAATGTTGCTGTGTGTGATTTGCTGATGTTATCATTATCTTTAAGTTTATATGTAATGTTTTCCGCTCCCAAAGATAAATAAATATTGGATTAGTAAAGGTACTAACAATAGAAGGCAATGTAACGAAAACTAAAAAAATAAAAAATTACCATGGACTCATTAGAATGGAACCCTGTCATAAATTGGGGACTACCTATATATATGTGTATGTTAAAATGTGTATATAAATAGGCTTTTTCCTCTTCTTACTACCTTGTCAAGATGCTCTGACATTGCAGTGGGTAAAGCATTAAGCTGCTAACTAAAGATTGGCATTCAAACCCACAAGCTGCTCTGCAGGAGAAGGATGTGGCAGTCTGCTTCTGTAAATGTGTACAACCTTTGAAACCCTAAGGAGGTAATTCTACTCTGTCCTATTGGGTTGCTGTGAGTTGGAATCCATGGCAGTGGGTTTGGCTTTTTGGTTGGGTTATTACCTTATCATTTAATACAAGATTTTAAAATAATAATTGACTTTCATTTCAGTGTATAAATTATAGAGTATCAAAAGAGAAGACTAAACATCACCCAAGAACTTTGCATCCTCTCTGAGGGAAGTGTATGTCTTTGGTTGTACAAAAGATAAATGTCTCATATTAGACAGATATCTCACTTTGTTATTCTCTTTATTTGGAGATTAAGGTTGGTTGAAAGGTACTTTAGTGATTGAAGGATGTGGACTAAGTTGAAAATTGCAGATTGTGAAAAGGTTTTTGTAATGTGTCATCTTGGCTAGGCTACACTCCCCAGCTATTCAACCAAACGTTAATTTAGGTATTGCGCTGAAGAGATTTCACAGATGTTAACCATAAGTAAGGATGATGATCCTTGATTAGTTGGGCGAACCTGAGTTAATCAGTTGAAAGGCCTTAAACATTGAGCTGAAACTTGAGAGAGAGAGAGAGAGAGAGAGAGAGAAATAGAGCAACGGGAGAGAGATCCCGTGTGTGTGTGTGTGTGTGTGTGTGTGTGTGTGTGGAGGGGGTGATAAAAATTTTGCCTTATGCCTGTGGGTTCCAAACTGCTCATGATATTCTTCCCTGTTGAATGTTATTGTACAGATTTTGTTTTTTCTTAGCCAGCCTCAACAAGGCATGAACCCTTTCCATATTATCTAGATATTCACCCACTTGTTCTGGCTTTCTGGTTAAATTCTGATATATGTGGTATGCAAAGTTCCAGCCCTAGTACCACAGAGGGAAGTGTAGAAGATGGGTTTCAAACAGAGAGATAATAAGGTAATAGGCAGCACATGGACCCTTTACCATGCACTGATAGATTAGTCACTATATGACTGGAAACAGGAGCAAGTTTGGCATGAATCATGTGGGAGTTTCCTTTCCTTGGGGTTTTGGGAGAGAACAGCTCAGATAGGTAGCCTCAGTGGAAGATCCTTCCAACTAATCACTCAGATCTGCAGAAGCCACTAGGGCAGGATGATTGTGTGGCTTGTGTGGCCTGGAAAAGTGACAACAGTGGAAGGATTATAGGGTAGGAAGCACTTCCAGGGCAGAAACTAGCATAGCACAAGAGAGACTTCTTGCTCCATCCTTGGTTAGAATGAGCCATGAGGAAGCAGTCCTGTGGTAGAAGAGATTGGCTTCTTGCTCTTCCAGAGTCCTCTATGGTTTGTAGTGTCCAATGGCCTCTAACTTGATTCTACCCCCTATTATGCTATTGACAGTGGTGGTGATAGCATGAACAGAAGCTATTACAGAAAGATGAAATTCTCTTTTCAAAAGTAACACATCTGATCTCTAGTCTTACCAGCAATAACCCTGTGAAAAGGACTGCCCTGGAGTAACAGGATATCTTGGTAAGAAAGAATTGGGGGAATATTCTAGGAATAATATGATATCTTCAATAGTGTCAGGATTCCTAGAATTATCATAATCTTACCCTAATAACCTTCATATTCTATTAAAAAAAAAAAAAACTGAGAAATTCGACTCCAGTGCCTGTAAGGCCCAAAAAGGTAACATAAATGCATGAAGTGGACAAGGTGTGCCCTGTGATATACCAGAGAATTCATGGTGTGAGAATTCATAGTTGAATTCAGAGAATTCAACCTCCATGTAGCCCCAGCCTATGGACGCCAAGAGAGAGTTTGGCCTACTGTTACCAGATCTTCTGATTTTTATTTCATAAGAGAAGCTTTCCTCATCTGGAGCAAAGAGTATAGAAAATCAAAGATACATGGAAACAGTCCAAAGGACTAATGTACCATGAAAACCTCAGCCTACATTACCATGAGACCAGAAGAATTAGATGGTGCCTGGCTACCAATCCCAACCATTCAGAAAGGGATCATTGCAGGAGATCCTGGATAGTGGGAGGAAAATATGGAACAAAACTCAAAATAATGATAAAAAGACCAGGTTTACTGGTCTGATTGAGACTGGTGAAACTCCTGAAACTATGGCCCTAAGTCACCTTTTGGGCCTGGAATTGATCTCACTCCCATGGCTTAACTTTCAAACAAACAATAGTCAGGACTATGAGCTGAACACCTACACCAGGGAGATATATATACTCCTTAGAACAATCAATCATGAGAGATCAGAAGGGCAGCATTTGCACTGGGAGAAATGTAGGGAGGTAGAAATACATGGGCAAGAAGGACTCAGGGAAAGGACTAATGGAAAGGATAACCTTAGGGAAGAGGTGGAAAGTGAGATGTTACTCTGTTGGAAATGTAACCAGTATCACAAAACAAAATGTGCATATGAACTGTTGAATGTAAAACAAATTACTTTGTTAAATATCACCTAAATCACAATAAAAATTAAAAAAAAAAAAAAAGGCGAAGAAGCTAGAAAAATCCAGATTTTCATAAAAAACCTTTCAAGTTTTAAATGTTCATCATTTTTTCCCCAGGCACTGAATGGTTCAAGCAAATACATCTGTTGGCACCTGTTTGCAATCTCAGCTCTAATCGTTAGTGAAATTGGAGATAAAGTAGAATCAACTTAATCTTATTTCCTTTCCATTTTCTTTTTCTAGTCTCTTGCACCTTCCAAGTCTGTCTGCTATGTAATCCTCTGATGCTTTGTTCTCTCAATATAAAGCAGTGACTAGCCACCTCAAACCATATTACAAAGGAATTGAAAGGGGAAAATATTCCTTCTCATCTTAACAGCTCTAAAAACTCAGGCAAGAAACCACATCAAGCAAACATTCAGACTTGCCTGACACATTGAGTTTAAAAGGATCTGTACTGATAAATTAAAATGAAGCCTGAAGTTTTACAGTTCCACCCACCACCCCACCCCAGGGGAGCAGGAGAGGTGAGGGGTATGTTTCTTAATGGCACCCAATATAAAAAAAAAATTTCCAAACTCACTGTCATCAAGTTGATTCTGACTCATAGTGACCCCCTTTGGGTTCCTGAGGTGGTAAATCTTTACAAACGTACATTGCCCAATCTTCCTTCTGCAGAGTGGCCAGTAGGTTTTAACAGCCAACCTCTGGTTAGCAGCCAAATGCCTTAGGCACTATACCACCAGCACTCCTTACCTAGTATCAAAACAAAACAAAACAAAAACTCACTGCTGTGAAGTCATTCGACTCATAGTGACCCCTCCTTGGGTTTCTGAGGCAGGACCTCCATAGAGGTAGATTGTCCAATCTTCCTTCCAAGACCCAGTATCAAGCAGCTTTAAATCAACTTTTAAAGGGAGCACTTAGAATATTCCTGAAAGCAATTATCTGAAAGTGTTTATTTTGATGCAGCTTTGTTGAACACTAATTAGCAGCTGACTTACTGTAGCTGGGGTTTGTCTCTTTTATCTATGAAACGTGCTAACCTCAATTATGTAAAACTAATCTGGTCTGCAGTTAGCACCTTCAAAGATACCTTCTGAAATGCTACTTCAAAACTGCATCCTGAATCTATCTGTGGACTACATTGAAGAAAAAAAAGAAGGGATTTTAAGTGAGGCCCTCACTTTTTAAGTTACCTGCTTTTAAAACATTCTCTCCCAACATGAATTTGAATATTGGCAGATGTTTGAAGAGAATGAGCTATTTCAGACCAAGGATCAGAAAAGATAAATTTACCTCAGAAAATGCTGGCAATAGAGAATAGGAATTGAGAATGAATTGTCTAAAATGTGCGATGAATGAAAATGTCTTGTTTTTGTTTTGTGTCTGAATGTCTGCTTAACTAAAATTGAACACAGAGGATTTTGAAAATAAATCTGAACATTCTCCTGTGGGAGATTTTTTAAATGGATCACTGCTTGCACTAAGGAGAAGAAAGCAAGTGCAGGGCTAAAGGTGTGAATTTTAAAAGGTAATGTAATTCAAATGCAAGCAGACCAAGTCAGGAAAATTACATCCTCTGTCACAGTAATGCATGAATACCTCAATTATAGGTATGGATGGAAATTTTCCATAAATTATTTTCAGATTATGATGCTTCTAAAGATAGTTATGCTAATAATATTTATTAAATATAACAAACAGCAGGCTTGTCACAAAGGCAAAATAAACCAGAAGAAGGAAGTAAGTATCCAGCTAATTCACACAGATATTAGACTGTTTGGGGTAAAAGAGATTTGGGATCTCAAAAGCCTCTCCCATCAGATGTCATTGCTCATTGCTCATAGGCTCTGGATAATAGCAAACTTTTTTCACTTTAATTTGCTGTTGTGTTTCAAATTAGGGCCCCAGGCCATCAAAACAGGCTATGTTTGACAAATCCAGCCTTGAGTCTGCATTCCTTGCCCAGTAGAACTGAATCGCTACACCTGTTTGTGAAGATCAACGTCCAGATATCTAGATGTGTCATAGTTAATTCCTTGTTATATTTTCAATATGTTATGTATTAAATACTGAATATCCAGTATTCCTTCTTTCAATATGTATTCAGTATTCCTTGTGAGGGCAGGTGCTCTCATAAATCTCCGTTAGCCCCAAGACACTTAAGATACAAGTAAATCAGGAACAATATTCTGTTGTTATTGGCGATTTTTTTCAGAAGTAGATCACCAGTCTTTCTTCCTAGTCTTTCTTCCTAGTCTGTCTGAAAGCTTCACTGAAACCTGTCCATTCATGGGTGACACTGATGATATTTGAAATATCAGTGGCATAGCTTCTAGCATCACAGCAATATGCAAGACATCACAGTATAAGAAACTGACAAACTGCAAGTGAAAGCTGAACAATGTAAAGAAGACAAAAGAATTGAGACATTTGAATAGTGGTGAAGAATCATTGAAGATACCAACGACTGCCAGAAGAATGGATAAATAAGTTTTTGATGACATAAAACTGTAATGCTTCTTAGAGGACAGCAAGACTTTATCTTACATTAGATATGCCATCAGGAAAGACGGATCACTAGAAAAGGACATCGTATTTGGTAACAGAGGGTCAACGAAAGCAAAAACCCTCGATGAGAAGAATTGAACAATAACTTCAACATTGGGGTCAAACATATCAAAGGTCATGGAGGTGGCACCAGACTGGGTGTTCTGTTATATACAAGGTCGCCATGTGTCAGAGCCCACTGGATACCAATCAACAACAATAATAAATGAGGCTATGCAGTGGGGATAGGTAGGTCAGAAGCCTAGCAGCTTGCTCTCCTGTTGACTTACTCACTATGTCACTTTTATTTTTAATATCTGTTCCCCACCACTGAAAGAGCTATAGACAAACAGTTTATATTCTGTATTGGAAAGAATTTTGGTTTCAGATAAGTGGACAGCTCTGTCTCATCCATTTACTGGTTGCATGGAGCTGGGAAGTACACTCGGCCACTTTAAAATCAGTTTTATCATTTGTAAAATTGGGTCATATTAATTACCTTCCTGGGACATGGTGAATTGACCAGCCCAGTGCCTAGCACTTAGCAGGTAATAAAAAAAGTAAATAAAAATAATAGCCATTTCTATGATTAATAAAACAAGCATAGGAGGGGAAGGGAAGGGAGGTAAAAAGGCTGACTAGTTAAGATACTAGTTAAGAAATCTTGATTCCAGAAGAGCAAGAGCAGAAGCTGCCAGGCCTCATAAAGCCTAGGTTTAAATAGCCACAGCATCAGTTAAGCAGAATTTTCTTTGATAAAGCAAATTATAGGCCATATTAAAGGGGAGAGGAGATGGACATCACCTCTTGATGGGAAGAGTAGCTTGTGTGTACAGGGATTGGGAGGGATTGTGGACAGTCATCTTTACAGACAATCTCATCTTCCACAGGAGGACCTGTGAGGCCAAGAGAGTTTAGGCCACTTCTTTAATGTCACACGGTATCTATAGGGTAAAACTAGAATGAAAACTCAGCTCTGAAAGCCCAAGTCCAATGATGAGAAAGAGATGATGGTGAGAAGACTTTGGGGAAGAAGGAATCAAAAATGACAATCAATTCAGAGTATTCCAGTTTGGGGAGGTATTTAGCTACTTTAAAAAACAAAATGACTGTAGCTACCTGCCATATTTCATGGAAGACCTTAGCATAGGAAATGATAATATTGCCACCAATGGATGTTACAGCATCCACAGTACGACCACCTGCAGGATTTGGAATAGCAGGTGATGACTCTTGATTCCTGACTTTTATTCAGCATAGCAATTTTGGCAAGCTCCATCCATTATTACCAAAGTTATTCTAGGGAAGGAGTCCATCAGTTAACATATTTATTGGCTTCCAAGATTGGGCAGTGGTGCTTTGTTCATTTATATTCAGAACATCAAGTGTTTCCTGAACTTCTGCACTGTATTTTAACTACTCTATCTGATGGAAGAGAAAAAAAGAAAGAAACTTAAAAATCTGCTGATATCTAAACTGTTCACAGAAAATAGGATTGAAATTTTCCCAACAGCCATTACTGTATCTCTTTCTACTAATATATTCCAAACAAAGCAATTATTCCTAGTAGAAAAAGCAAGTAACTAGAAGAATAAAAGACAGGTTCCTGGCTTGGCAATCAGGAAATTCTATCAGGGACCAGATGATAATAGGGCATATCACAAAAGATTTTGGGTGAATGCCATAGATAACTGAGAAGCAACTCTGAGTGCTTGCTTTACCTGACTACAAAGTATTGACTTAATGGGATATCCAGAATACCATTGCATTTGCTTCTTTTTTGGTTTTGGCTTAGGATACTGTCCTTTAGGCTTCCTCAGAGTGATAGCCAAAACCCAAGCTAGGGTGGAGGTGATAGAAGTGCCCAGCTCTTTCAAATTTAGAAAATTATATTTCTTCTACTCCAAAATTGATTTGATTAATCAGACAAGACTGATACGTAGGCTCTTAAAACAGAAGACTGATTAATTTAAGAATGCATGGGCAAAGAATGAAATGATGTTTCTTTCTTGGGGTCCCACACCCTTTGTTCCAAGCTAGGTCACTTAGATGTGTACCCTCTGGATGGATATGACTGGAGATGTGTGAGAAGATTGGGCATCCTCCACACCAAGACTAAGCTACTGCAATATCTTGGCCCAAGTTGTTTGTAAAAGAGAAGCCCACGATGAGGGGTTGGATCTCAGGACATCATCCAAGCAAGGAAGAAAGCTCAGCTGACTACTACAGCCTAGCATTTGCAATGGGAAAGCTCATTGTACTTTCCCCATCTTCTATGATCAAAACTAGGGATGATCTCTCAATGGCCTATCAACTCCAAAGTTGCTCCATCCAAAATGGGGGCTGGATTTTGAGCGTATTACTCTTCAGTTTGCTCCATCAGATGAAAGGCATGCATAATGGTGCGATTACTTTGCCTTTTCTAGAAATACATTTTAATTTCATTAAATTATTAATTTAATTTTACTGAGAACTAAAACTATACTTAATATTTGTCTACAAAAAAAAAAACATGTTGTTGTTAAGTGCCATCAAATTGGCTCTGACTTGCAGCAACCTTGTGTATAACAGAAGGAAAGTTTCTTTGGTCTTGTGATATCCTCACAATAGTAGGTATATTTAAGTCCATTGCTGCAATCACTGTGTCAGTCCATCTCACTAAGGGTCTTTCTCTTTTTGGCTGACTCTCCATTTTACGAAGCATCATGTTCTCCTCCAGGCACTGGATACTCCTATAACATCCAAAGTAAGTGAAACAAAGTGTCAACATCCTCATTTAAAAAAAAAAAAAAAAATACGTTTTATTGAAATATAATTTATGTACAGTGAAATACGAAAAACTGATATGAGGAGCTCTGGTAGCATAATGCCTAAGGCACTTGACTGCTAACCAGAAGGCTGGCGGTTCAACCCACCAGTCACTCCTCGGAAGGAAGGTTGGGCAATCTACTTCCGTAGTGATATTTTCTCAGCAGCCCAAGGAGAAGTCGCTATGAGTCGGGTCTGACTCAACAGCACACAACAACAACAACAAAGTGATATGGGTCAATGCATTTTTTTTTTTTTTTTTGGAGTGTTCCCTGCCCTCCCCTCCTACCCCTGGTAACCAATAAAGAAAGTTTCCTTCCATATATAAACCTTTCCTTGACTTTTTACAATAATGAGGTAATACTATATTTGTCCTTCTGTGACTGGCTTATTTCACTGAGCGTAATGTCCTCCAATCCATCCATGTTATATGGTGTTTTGCAGAGTCTACATTAATCTTTAGTGTTGCATAGTATTCCATTGTGTGTATGTACCATAATTTGGTTATCCATTCTTCTCTTGATGGGCATATAGGTTGTTTTCATCTTTTTGTTATGGTAAATAGTGCTTCAATGAACATGGGTGTGCATTTATCTGTTCTTGTCCTGGCTCTCGCTTCTTTAGGATATATACTTGGTAACGGGATTGCTGGGTCACATGGTATTTCTAACCAACTTTTTAAGGAATCACTATACTGTTTTCCACAGTGGTTGTATCATTTATCATTCCCACCAGCAGCTTATGAGAGTACCAATCTCTCCACATCCTCACCAGAACTTGTTATTTTCTGTCTTATTGAATTTTGCTACTAGTGCTGGGGTGAGATGGTATCTCATTGTTGTTTTGATTTGCATCTCTCTGATAGCTAATGACATGACCATTTCTTCATGTATTTTTTGGCCACCTGAATATCCTCTTTTGTGAAGTGTCTATTCATGTCTTCTGCTAATTTTTTAATTGGATTGTTAATCTTTTTGTTGTTGAAGTGTTGGAATTTTCTATAAATTTTAGAGATAAGTCCCTTGTCAGATATGTCATTGACAAATATTTTTTTCCCAATCTGCAGGTTCTCTTTTTACCCTTTTAGCAGTGTAATTATTGACAAGTATGAATTAGTTGCTGTCATTTTTGTTATGTGCTTTTTCGTGGTGCTGATTTTTTTGTTCCATATAATTTTCTGTGCTGAGCCCATTTTGTTTATGAATTGTTTTATCACTTCCTTCATTGTTTTAGTATTTGCTAAGTATTTGTTCTTGTCCTCTTTTTTATTTTGATGTCAAGGTTTATCATTTTTCTTTGAAGTTACCCGGTAATTTATTATTTTCTTCCCAAGTTTAGAACAGTCCATTCTACCTTGCAGTTGTTGTCACTTCCCTACTATTTAGAAGTTCTGTGACTACACAACTTTTTTCGTCTTTTTGGTGTATAGTTTCCTCATTTGTCAATCAATGTGTCTGGTTCCCTGCATACAATCTTGTAGGCTTATTTACTTTGGATACTTCCATAACTGGTTTGGTTTCTGGGTTATGTCATCATGTATATTAATGGTCAGTTGTTTGCTGTTATTGATTCTCTGTCCAAAGAACTCCCTTTAAGATCTCTTGGAAGGTTGGTCTGGTTTTAACAAATTCCCTTAATTTCTGCTTTTCTGGAAATGTCTTAATTTCACCATCATATTTGAGGGACAATTTTGTTGACTACATAATTCTTGGTTGGAAATTTTTTTTCTTTCAGGGTTTTATATATACCATCCCATTATACCATATATACCATCTCACCTACATAGTTTCTGCAGAGAAATCTGAGCTTAGTCTTGTTGTTTGCCCCTTGTAGGTAACTTTTCATTTTTCCTGTGCTGCTTTCAGGATTCTTTGCCTTTGGTTTTGGTGAGTTTGATGATGTCTTGGTGATTTTCTTTTGGGGTCTATGCTGTTGGGGTTTGTTGGACTTCTTGAATGGATATCTTCATCTTTCATCATACCAAGAAAATTCTCTTCCAACAAAACTTGGACAATTTTCTCAGTGGTTTTCTTTGTCTGTACCTGTTCTGGAATTCCAGTTACATGTAGGTTATTCCTTTTGACTGTATCCCACATGAACCATGAACCTTAGACCTTCTTAATTTTGTTTTGATCTTTTTTTTTTTGGATTGATCCCTTCTCAAAGAAATATTGAGGCATTTGTCTTCAATCTCACTAATTCTGTCTTCCATATATTCAATTCTACTCCTTTGTCTGTTCAATGTATTACCTATTTCTGAAAATTTAGTATTAACCTTCTGGATTTCTATGTTTAGATTTTGTATGATTTCTAATTTTTCATTCATTTTGTCATTTTGTTCTTGTATTGTGTTCCAAAATTGTTCTAGGATTTTCTCTGCATTTTCCTCAATTTTGTCAGTGTCTTCCTTGATCTGTCTCTCAATCTGTTGAAGGTACCTAAATATAATTCTTTTGAATTTCTTATAAGGGAGTTGCAATGCTGCTTCTTCCTCAGAGATGTGTTTTGGGTCTGTATCCTAGTCCCTTGTTTCTCCTGCTTCATGTTGATTCTTCATGTGGACTGTGATGCTCTGTTGTCTCCAAGTCATTGTGACATTTTTGTGTTTTTATTTAATTGGTGATTGTATGTTGAAGGGACTCGCCCACGATTTTTGTTTTCTTTGGATGTTATCTATGTAAGCAGGATTCTGTGCTCCTCTTTTTGCTAGTTGGCTGCACTCATACACTCACCACCTAACTTCTTTTCTGTTGTCAGCCTCCCACATGACCCTGCTGTCCCTGGCAAATGAAACCTATTCTTAGGTTCCTGGAATCTGAATGAGAATGCTGTCACTTTAAATACACAAAATGGCCACACTTGTAAACATGCAAAACGGCTGTGCCCTCAGTCGCTTTAAATATCCAGAATGGCCACCTCTTGTCAATAATCAAAATGGCTGTGCCCTCTGGACAGTCAAAAGTCCACAGCTCAAGTTGTCTCCCTCCTTGCTGTTCCCCTCCTAGTCATAGGCCGGTAGCACAGGCATCCCTGCAGCCCTTGGCAATAAAGGCTGATCTTTAGGTCAATTCTCAGGTCCCAACACCACTTGGAAGTATTCAGGCAGAATAGCTGACAGTCTGCAACTCCTTCCATGTCTGTACTCATTATCCTCATTCAGGTTTTTCCACTATTTGTTGCCTAATCCACCAATCTTGACTGCTGCTTCCATGATATTGATTGTGGATCCAAGTAAAATTAAATCCTTACTACTTCAATCTTCTCCATTTATAATCATGTTGCTTATTGGTCCAGTTATTATGAAGATTTTTGTTTCTTTATGCCGAGATGTAATCCATACTGAAGGTTGTTGTCTCTGATCTTCATCAGTAAGTGCTTTAAGTCCTCTTCACTTACAAGTCCTCTCAAGCAAGCAAGATTGTGTCATCTGCATATCACAGGTTGTTAATGAGTCTTCCTTCAATCATGATGCCATGTTCTTCTGCATATACTCCAGCTTCTCAGATTATTTCCTCAGCATATAGATTGAATAAGTGTGGTGAAAGGATATAACCCTGCCATACCTCTTTTCCAGATGTGACCTTTCTGGTATTTATGATACTTGTGCTTCTAGCATTACAGCAACATCCAAGCCACCACAGTATAATAAACTGACAGACAGATAGTAGACAAGTATAGATAGCACCTGTTAGTTTTTTAATGCTAAGATAATATTTTTTAATCTCAAACAATTTAATGTATTTATAGTCTCACTTCCCATTTTTCTCTCCAAAGACAATGACTTATAAACATTCTTTAAGGAACACCCTATGAACATTCCAAGTGTCCCAGGTTAATAAGATCCAGAAGCCATCAGGCAAGAGGCCAGGTGCTGTGTCCCAGAAAGAGACTCAGGCTTGGAGATAGGGCATTGATGGCTAAGGGTTATCATGTAGTGGGTCCAGGAAGGAAACAAATCCATCATAACATAACTCCCTTTTAATGGCAATTTTCCTCTTGCTAGACATTCTACCATGCACTGTACTTACATAATCTCAGATCATCCTTACAATGATCTGTGATGCTGGTGCCATCCTCAGTTAATAGATGAAGAAATAGCTTAATGAATCTAGTAACTTGTTCTCTATTAAAGAGCTAGCCAGTAGAGGAATTAGGTTTTAAATTTAATTCTGTCTGACTTCACTACATTAACCTACTTGCTAAAAAGAAAAAATGGATGGTAGATCAGTAGATCCTCCAAACTAGTGTTAAAAGGGCCAAGCATAGATAGAGAATTTGGTTATAGTTTAGAGTGAAACCGTAAATAAGAGGATAGGAAGAAGGTCCTGGGAGCATCCTGCAACACAGTTCTTATTAGTTGTTTTTAAAGTGTTTTTTTTTTTTTTTTTTTCAGCTATGATTGTAGCTGGGATAGGAGAGTTTAGGAGTATAGCCTGGGAGTTAACAGAACCCTAAGGAGATTCCACTAGTGCAAAGCAGCATGACAGAAAAAGCCCAGGAGAGTCCAGGATGGCTATGTGGGATATCTTCCTCTACCCTAATGAGTTCTGAACTTTCTCTGTCCTCTTTTGGGCTTTGATACAATACAGCTTTGTTTTTAAACCCCTTATTTTTATAGACTGTGAAATTTATTGCATGTAATATATTCTTGAATGCAAAGTTCCACTTTAACAACAACTAGAAGAAATAAAAAAGGGAGGGTGTTCTTATGCTATAATACATTTTTATTTATAGAAATAAAATTTCATAAAAAGATAAATGAAATTATAAAACCAGAAATAGGTTTCTTATTCTTGGAGAAGAGCTATTTCATGCAAATAGCAAATGCTGTGATAAAAATATATTTATTTAGCATGTCTGAGGCAGACACTTTTCTAAGATTTTTACATCGTGCCATTTATTTATTTGCACAGTCCAATGAGGTAGCTACTATCCCTGTTGTACAAGTGAAGGTACTAAAATTTAGTGGTAGGATCAAAATTTCTGATTCTAATAGCCATGTCTTTAGCCATTTAATTATACTCCTTTCAGCAATACATATGTCCTCCTTCATCTTGGAGGTGGTTTATGTTTCTATCAATAGCTCTCAATAGATACAGGGCTCATAGGGGAAAGCTGTAAGTTTTCTGCCACCAAAGTGCAACCTGGATGTTTGTTCCTTTATTGCATCACCTTCTAAGTTTTATGTATATACAGATCTCCTGGGTATTTTCTTGAAATGCAGATTCTGATTTGGTAGACCTGGTGTGAAGCCAAAGAGTTTGCATTTATAACAAGCTTCCGGGTGATACTGATGGCGGCTTATGGGCCATACACTGAATAGCAGGAAGCTAGTTCTTTGCTTCTAAGATTCTTTCTTGCAGTGTTGAATGAATTCTACATGTCACGAAACCTTACTATAGGTTTGAGGTAGGATTAGGGGCGGATTACCCAATAAGCAAGTTGAGCACAGATTTACTTGAGCTGATTTCCCAACCTGTAGATGTGTTTAAAACAAACAAACAAACAAACAAACAAAACCACTGTGAAACTGTTCATTACAGATTAGTAAATCAGCATGAGCAAGCTGGTGCTCTCCTTGTTTGCTAGGTACTCTGTCCCTGTCAGGGACTGTAACTTTGAAAAGAGGCTTTGATTCTGCACGAAGGTGCTTCTGTGAAGTTGTAGAGGAAAAAATGCCATCCATACAAGAAGGAGAATCTTTGATGTGGTGAAAATGTGAAATTGTTCACCATAGATTAGTAGGTAAGCACAAGTAAACCCACAAGTTCACATTGCTTATTGGGTAATCTGCCCCTGAGTGGGATCCCTGGGTGTTGCACCACAAATCTCATCAAGAAGGGCATTGGGGCTGAGGAGACAATGCTCCCCAAGGATGTCTGTTCACAACTGAGGAAGAGGAGATTTTACTCTCCCCATTATCCAGCCGTAGCTCAGGGTTTGAACTATTGTACTGCTACAAATAGAATGCTTTGCATCAATACCTGGCTCCAGGGTTATTATGTTCTATTGGGCTGGTGGTTAAGTGCTATTGTAAGATTAAGAGTTCACAGCTGCATGACTGGTATTGGTAAATAAGAGATCCTGATTATTTTATTAGTTTTACCTGGAAGCTAAATAGAAAGCAGGTGGTTTACACTAATGTGAGTGGCAGCACAATTCTGCTCAGTGAATAGCCAGTGATGTGTGATGATGGGCTTGCCTCACTTTATACAACTGATGGATTTTGTAAGTTATCTTTAAACTGGATTTGTATAATGTAAATATATTTTCCCAATTTCAGACTGATCCTGTATTATTTTATATTTCTAAATAATGGAGGATGAGTCCTACTTTATTTCTCTTTTTAGACAGTTAGTTGTGTAACCTTGGCCAACAGATAACTTTTTTGAGAAAGAATGCATCAGGAGGATTAGCAGCATGGTACTGCAAATACACAACCGAATACAGCACACAAAGCTCTACAAGACAAAATTTTCTTACCGGCCAAATGGCAAGGACCCTTCCTCCTCTGTGATGCTGTAATATTGGCATAAATGATTAAGCACTGGACTACTACCCAAAAGGTTAGTGGATTGAGCCCATCCAGGGGCCAACTCAGAAGTAAGGCCTTGTAACCTGCTTCTGGAAGATCGCAGCCTTGAACATCCTACGAAGCAGTTGTCTCCGCACACATGAGGTCTCCAACGAGTTTGAACTGATTCATCTGCAACTAACAACAACAGATCAGTGCTGCTTAAACTTCAATGTGCACAATTTTCTTGGTGATCATGTTACAATGCAGATTCCGTTTAAGGAGGTCTGCATGTCTAACAACCTCCCAGGCACATGGTTGGTGTCTAAACCAAAGATCTACTGAACTATTTCAATCCTGCTTCCTCCATCAAGAAATTAATTATTTCTTCATATAATTGAGAAATATACATTTAGGAGGGTTCTTATTTAAAGAAATTCAAATGAATGTTTATGTATCAAAAAAAAAAAAAAAAACTTACCTTAAGGCATAATATCTACTCTTTAAAATATATCCACTTTTTACCACTACACAGTTATTCAAATCACTAAAAAAAAAAAAAAAAAAAAAAATGGAAACACTAATTGCTGTCAATGATGTGGAGCTACATAACTCTCCTTCATTATTGGTGGGAAAGGAAAATACTACAGCTAATTCTGAAGACAGTTGGCAATTTCTTATATTGTTAAATGCATAATATTACTATATGATACAACAATTGTTATAAATACTCCTAGGTATTTTCCCAACTGATTTGAAAACTTATGTCCACATGAAAACTTTCACAGAAATGTTTGTTGTTGTTGTTAAGGGCTGTCGAGTCATCTCTGATTCATAGCAACCCAATGCACAACAGAATGAAACACTGCCCGTTCCTGTGCTAGCTCCATGATCCTTGTTATACCTGAACCCATTGTTGTAGCCAGTGTCAATCCATCTTGTTGAGGGCCTTCCCCTCTTTCACTGACCCTCCACTTTACCAAACATGATATTCTCTAGGGAATGGTTCCTTCTTACAGGACCAAAGTAGGTGAGACAAAGTCTGGCCATTCTCTTTTCCTCCAAGAAGCATTCTGCCTGCACTTCTTCCGGGACAGATTTGTTAGTTCTTTTAGCAGTCTATGGTACTTTCAGCATTCTTCTCCAGCACCACTACTCAAAAGCATTAACTGTTCTTTGGTCTTCCTTGTTCATTGTCCAGCTCTCACATGCATAGGAGGCAATTGAAAATGCCATGGCTTGTGCCAGGCGCACTTTAGTCCTCAAAGATACATCTTTGCTCTTCAGCACTTTAAAGAGGTCTTTTGCACCAATTTTCCAGTCCTATATGTTGTCTAATGTCCTGACTGCTGCTACCAGTAGTGTTGATTGTAGAACCAAGTAATATAAAGTCTTTGACAACTTCAATCTTTTCTCCATTTGTCATGATGCTGCTTATTGGTCCAGTTGTCAGGACTTTTTGTTTTCTTTATATTGAGGTGTAATCTATACTATAGACTGTGTTCTTTAATCTTTATTGGTAAGTGCTTCAAGTCATCCTCACTTTCAGCAAGGAAATTATGTCGTCAACATATCACAGGTTGTTTATGATTTTTCCTCCAATCCTGATGCCACATTCTTCTTCATACATTCCAGCTTCTTGGATTATTTGCTGAGCATAGAGATTGAATCAAAGTATGACAAAGGGATACAACCCTGACGTTCTCCCTTTTTGATTTTAAACCATGCAGGGTCCTCTTGTTCTGTTCAAATGGCAGCCTCCTGGTCTATGTACAGGTTTCTCATGAGTACAATCAAGTGTTCTGGAATTCCCATTCTTCTCCATGTTATCCATAATTTGTTATGATCCACACAATCAAATGCCTTTACATTGTCAATAAAACACTAGTAAACATCTTTCTGGTAGTCTGTGCTTTGAGCCAAGATCCATCTGACATCATTAATGGTATCCCTTGTTCCACATCCTCTTCTGAATCCAGCTTGCGTTTTTGGAAGTTCTCTGTCAATATACTGCTGCAACCATTTTTTAATTATCTTCAGTAAGATTTTACTTGTGTGCAATATTAATGATATTGTTTGATAATTTCCACATTCTGGGAGATTACCTTTCATTGGAATGGGTACAGATATGAAACTCTTCCCATCAGTTGGCTAGGTAGCTATCTTCCAAATCTCCTGCCATAGCTGAATTAGTGCCTCCAGTGCAGCATCTGTTTGTTGAAACATTTCAATGGGTATTTTGTCAATTCCTGGAGCCTCGTTTTTTGCCACTTCCTTCAGTGCAGCTTCAACTTCTTCCTTCAATACCATTGGTTCTTGATAACATGCCACCTCTTGAAATGGATGAACATCAACCAGTTCTTTTTGGTACAGTGACTTTGTGTATTCCTTCCATCTTCTTTTGATGTTTCCTGTATCATTCAATATTTTGCCCATAGACCCTTTCTATATTGTAACTCAGAGCTTAAATTTTTCCTTCAGTTCTTTTAGCTTGAGGAATGTCAAGTGTGTTCTTCCCTTTTGTTTTTCTAACTCCAGGTCTTTTCACATTTCATTATAATAATTGACTTTGTCTTCTCAAGCTGCTCTTTGAAATCTTCCGTTCAGCTCTTTTTTCTTGCCATTTCTTCCCTTTGCTTTACATACTCTCCATTCAAGGGCAAGTTTCAGAGTCTCTTCTGACATCCGTTTTGGTCTTTTCTTCCTTTCCTGTCTTCTTAATGACCGTTTGATTTCTTCATGGATGATGTTCTTGATGTCATCCCACAATTCCTCTGATTTTCAGTCATGAATGTTCAGTCCATCAAATCTATTTTTTAGATGGTCTATAAATTCAGGAGGGATGTATTCAAGGTCATATTTTGGCTCTTGTGGACTTGTTTTATGTGTCTTCAACTTCATCTTGAATGTGCATATGGGTAGTTGATGGTCTGTTCCATAATCAGCTCCTGGTCTTGTTTTGGTTGAAGATACTGAGTTTTTCCATCACTTCTTGTCACAGATATAGTCAATCTTACTCCTGTGTACTCTATCTGCTGAAATCCACGTTTAGCTGCTCATTGTGTTGTTGAAAAAAGGTATTTGTAATGAATAAGTCCTTGGTCTTGCAAAATACTATCATGTGATTTCCAGTGTTATTTCTAACACCAAGGCCAAATTTTGCAAGTACCAGTGATTCTTCTTTGTTTCCAACTTTTGCATTCTAATCACCAGTGATTATCAGCACATTTTGATTGCATGTTCAGTCAATTTCAGATAGCAGAAATTGGTAAACATCTTCAATTTCCTCATCTTTGGCTTTGGTGGTAGGTTCATAAACTTGAATAATAGTAGTATTAACTTGCCTTCCTTGTAGGCATATGGATATTATCTTATCACTGCCTGCATTGTACTTCAGGACAGATCTTGAAATATTCTTTTTGATGATGAATGCCACACCATTCCTCTTCAATTTGTCATTCCTGGCATAGTAGATCATATGGTTGTCTGATACAAAATAGCCAATACTGGTTCATTTCAGCTCACTAATGCCTAGAATATCCATCTTTATGAGTCCCATTTCATTTTTGACAATTTCTAATTTTCCTAGATTTATACTTCATACATTTCATGTTCTGATTGTTAATGGACATTTGCAGCTATTTCTCTTCAGTTAGAGTCATGCAACATCAGCAAATGGAGGTCCCAAAAGCTTTACTTTATCGATATCACTAAGGTCCTCTCTACTCTGAGGAGGCAGCTCTTCTCCAGTCGTATTTTGTGTGCCTTCTGACATGAGGGGTCATCTTTCAGCACTATATCATACAGTGTTTCAGGGCCATTCATAAAGTTGTCCAGTAATGTATCAGACAGTGTTTCTCTGCTATTCATAAGATTTTCTCTGGCCAATACTTTGAGAAGTCAATGGCCTCTTTCTTCTTCCAAGTCTTTCTCATTCTGGAAGCTCCACTGAATCCTGTCTACCATGTGCAACCCTGCTGGCATTTGAAGTTCATTGGCTCAGCCTCCAGTCTTGCAGCAACATGCAAGTCACCACAGTAGGACAAACTGACAGACAAGTTCATCTCCCTTAGCTGTTCCAAACCTCTCCACCTACCCCTTAAGGGATCCAGCCATCGTCGGCCCTGGCTTTCCTGCTTCCTACCTTGGGTGGGAGCTCTCATAAATGTTTATAACAGCTTTATCCCAAATCACCAAAAACTAGAAGCAACCAAGATGCCCTTTAATAAGTGAAAAGATAAACAAACTGTGGTATATCCATAGAATGGAAAACTATTTAAGTATAAAAGATATGACCTCTGTAGCCACACAAAGACATGGATCAATGTTAAGTACATATCACTAAGTAAAAGAAACCAGCCTGAAAAGGCTACATTCTATATCATTCCAATCATATGAATCCTGGAAAAGGCAAAATTATAGCCAAGTAAATATATCAGTGATAAGCATGCATTGGAGCAGGCTGGTGGGGGTAGGGGATCATTAAAATAAGTAAAGCAAAGGTGATTTTTTTTTAAGAGATAAAACTACTCTTTATCATACTGAAGTGATAGACACGTGATACTATGCATTATGGATATCCGTAGATTTTTACAACACAAAGCATGAATACTAATGAATGTATATTTAAAACAATAATTTAGGACAATGGAAGATCTCAGGAATGCAAAATGTGACAAAAGAAGTAACTATATTATAAGTGAATTTAACAACCTCACTGAAAGAGGTGAGGGGAAAACGTAATAAACTAAGTAATTTTGGAACTGTTTGGTGTCTATAAGACTAAAGTTAAAAGAAATTTTATGTAAGCACTATATTCTAGTAGATATTTTTTTTTTCCCATGAGCATATAGTCAGTTGTTATATGTGTATACTGGAATTGACCAACTAAATTAATTAATGGCAGGTAGTATACACCAGCTATCTCATTGTTGGAGTAATAGGCTACAGAAAAGCAAGAAAGGGAGATTAGTGTGATACATGGATTATGGATTGGAGTTTCACACATCAATCTAGACTCAATTTAGCCTGATAAAGATGCAGATGGTTACATATAAAAATATTTATCAATATGTGTACATATGGGTTAGTGTATACACTTGTATTTCCTAGTTCTGTTAGCTAAGTAAGAGAACCTGGAAGCAACAACATCCAAATAGCAATGAGCACACCTAGCATCCTGATGTTGGTTTCTATACACTACCACTAAAGCCATTGATGAAGAAATGGAAGATGATTACCAACTTCTGCAGTCTGAAATTGACTAAACATGCAACCAAGATGTATTGATAATTACTGGTGATTGGATGCAAAAGTTGGAAATAAAGAAGCAGCTTCAGTGTTGTGTGGTCATACCTGGTGAGAAGGTTTAAGAGTTAGTGTGCTGTGGTGGTGAGAGTGTAACATGGTATAACTACTGTGAAAAATGCTATCACACTTCCTTAAAAAGTTGGAAATAGAAATACCACTTGATCCAGCAATTCCACTACTAGGACTATGTCCTAAAGAGGTGAGATGCAGAACATGAATAGATATATGATGCACAACTATGTTCATCACAATACTATTCACAATAGCAAAGAGATGGAAATATCCTAAGTGCCCATCAATAGATGAATGGATAACCAAACTATGATACAAACATACAGTGGAATACTATGCAACATTAAAGAATAATGAAGAATCCATGAATCACCTCATAACATGGATGAATTTGGAGGATAAGATACTGAGTGTCAATCACAGAAGTGTAAATATTGTATGAGTCTATTATGAGAAAAACCCAAGGAAAAATTTACTCAGAGAAGGAAATGTGCTTTGTTGGTTACCAGGAGTGGGAAGGGAGGGTAGAGAAAACTGCTCACTAGTTAAGAGACATGTGTTGATTTGGGTAAAGGGAAAGGCAATATAAGAAAAATGTATGACTAGTAACAGTAGAGAAAAAGAGGACGTAGAGAGGTACACATAAGGTATAAACAACAGAGGTAAATACTAGTACATACACCATACTACATTATCAGTAACAACAAACACTAGTTTATGGGTGGATACATAGGCAGACAGGTGAGATGATCAGGTGTGGGTAGGCAAATGTGAATGTACCCATGGCCATACATAGGTTTGGTTGATGATTTCCCTACATGCACATTTGTATATGCTACAAAAATGTCCATATACATTATAGAGTTAACAGGGGAAAAGGTTAGGATAGCTTCTTAGTCATAACCAAGCTAAGGGAATGAGTCACCAGGTCTGAGGGCTCAGGAACATGGTTGCAGTGGACATCAGGCTCAATTGGCACAACATAGTACACAAAAACATTGTTCTACATCCTACTTTGGTGAGTAGCATCTGGGGTCTTAAAAGCTTATAAGCAGCCATCTAAGATGTAACTACTGATCTATCCTCATACAAAGGAGAGTGAAGAAAATCAAAGACATATGGAAACAATTAGTCCAAAGGACTAATAGACCAGGAACCTCTGCCTAAAAAACCCTGAGACCAGAAGAACTAGATACTGCCTGGCTACTAATATCAACCACTCAGAAAGGGGTCAAAACTGGAGATGCTGGAGAGAGTGGGAGGAAAAATGTGGAAAACATAAAAATGTTTTTCAAAAACAAAAATGACCAGAATTACTGGTCGAATAGAGACTGGTGAAACCCCAAGACTATGGCCTCAGATTACTCTTTGGGCCTGGAATTGAACTCATTCCCATGGGTTACCTGTCAGCCAAACAATAGACAGGACTATGAGCTGAACACTTACTCCAAGGAGAGGCACTCCTTAGAATAGTCAACTGAAAAAAGTAGCATTTGCATAGGCAGAAAGCCAGACAGACAAGAATACATAGGTAAGAAGGATACAGGGAAGAGGTGTAACCACTAGGAGGAGGTGGGAGGAGGACTGTTTCATTGTGGGGATTGTAATCAGTGTTGTGGAACAAAGTGTGTATGAACTGTTGAGTGTAAAATGAATCTGCTTTGTAAAATTGCACCCAAATCACTCACACACACACACACACACACAAAAATTTGAAAAAATAAAAAGAGCCAACGTGCAGTTTGCTTTCTCTCTTCTTCCTATGCTCTTAGAACAGAAAAGGACCCTGGTAGGGCAATGGTTGAGCACTCAGCTGCTAACCTAAACGTTGGCAGTGTGAGACCTTTCAGCTGCTCTGGAGGAGAAAAACCTGGCAATATGCTTCCATAAGGACTACAGCCAAGAAAACACTGTGGGGGCAGTTCAGCTCTGTCACATAGGGTCACTATGTGTCATAATCGACTCAGTGACACCTATAAACAACAATTATGACAGGCACAGGCAGTGTTCCAGATGGGAATCACATAAGAAAAAATACTGAATTGAGCAAATTGATAAAAGCGTTGAATTCCTTGATAAACATGAAGTGTGAATGCTAATGAGAACTTTGCTGTTTTAAGCACATGAGGTTTCAGGGTGGTGTGTTACCACAGCGTAACTCAGTCTACCCTCACTGATGCAACTGCCATATTCAATTAGCCCTAAATTCCAATATTAATTAGAAAGAGAAAAAAGTCAATAGTGATTGTAACCTCTGTACTTTTTAGTTAATTGGATTGCTTTGTTTCAATAGGAGCATTTTGCTTATCCATGGTGAATTTTTGCAGTGTTTTAAGTTGCAGAATGGGGGTATAATTTGTAGAAAATACCCAACATTGACTCAGATACCTTATTTTGAACCTGTTGAGTTCTACATTCTCCACTATTGATACCACAATACCTGATTCTCTACTAGTTTTCTGAAATACATCAAAATGTGGCCTAGGGAAGTCTGACTCTGTTGTACCAGTTAGCCTCCCCAGTTCAGGTCTGTATTACTCTGAAAATAACCTCTTCTAAGGGAAACTCTCCTGCCTTCAACCTCCATGGTTTGGGTAGATAGGATTTGGTTTATTTTCTTCTTTGCTTGTTCATAGTTTCTGCTATAAATTACTGGTTGGTATAAGCCTTCTCTCTTACATTATTTTCTTTCCCAGTTTATTCTCATTACTCACTTCCATTACCCATCCTTTTCCCTACAGACACAAATTCTCAGGTGATTTCTGTGTATATTTCATTTCCATGTGTCTCAAACAATGTATTTTTTGTGTGCATTTATTTTTAATTTACATATTTTCTGCTATAGAATTCATTCTGTTGCTCCCTGTTTTTCTGTTTCTTCTTTCTTTTTTAACTCAGTACTATTTCCAGAGATTCATGCACTTTGCATTGGTTCTAAATGTTGCATCATATTCCTTAGTGTGCATCAAACATAATATATTTATTTTTCCATTCCCCTAGTGTTGAAAACTTTGAATGCCTTCAAATATACTACCAGGCTATAATGTTTTTATCTCCTTATGTATCTAAGTGAGGATTTTTTCTAGATTATATAACCAGGAATAGATTGTTTGATATAGTGTTTACCTATAGTGCATGAATTAATAGCGTTACACCTATATGTCAGATTAGCTCTGGTAGCATAGTGCCTAAGGCACTTGACTGCTAACCAGAGGGCTGGTGGTTCAGACCCACCAACCACTCCTCAGAAGGAAGATGGAGCAATCTATTTCCATAGTGATACTGCCTCGGAAACCCAAGGAGGGGTCGCTATGAGTCGGGTCCGACTTCATGGCACATAACAAGAACAACAACAACATATCATACTAATGTGAGATTTTAATAATGGGGACACTAGATGTGGGTATATGGGAACTGTCTGTCAAGCTTCACAATTTTAATGTGCTTAATTTTAATGTATTTATCTGAACAAGTACTGCACAGTGTCCTCAAAATGGTAGTCATTGTTTATATTATCACCCTGGTTATAGCTGAACATATGCTGATCTACACACTGCCATGAAAGCATATGTTGAACAAATTAGATTCTCTCAGTAATTTGAATGCAAAAACATAGAATGAATTTGGCAGTGGGCAGCATAGCTGCAGGTGAAAAGATGTTTAGCCAAAGCCATGTGAAAGTAGCACTTAGTAAGGAGTTGAGAAGAATTGCTAGAAGAAATAAATAGGAAGGGAGAAAAGTAAGTCCAGAAATAAAAGAAGCACATATGCTAAGGGGGAAAAAAAAAAAAAAAAAACAGCACATATCTCATGGAAGATGGAGAGAAGATGTGACCAATCCTTGGATCTGCTTCAATTCCCAACGATTTCCTTTCTAAACTTCACCTGTATATCTATCACAAAAACTACTTTGTCTTGAGATCCAGGGACTGATGTTTCCATCAAACTCATCAGAATGAAAAAAATATTTCATTCTGTGTGGTTGATTTTGATAGAGGATTTGCCTCCATATTAAACTCATTCCTCTTATCTCTCTGTTGCGTAGATACTGTCTTCTAGACATTGATGCCCTTTGAACATAGATTCTGCATATCTATTGGCCAATAACTCTAGAAGGTGGCTAAAACAATGGTACTAAACTCCTTATTCAACTCTATGGGACAAAGTTGCTTGGGTAAAAAGGAGACTAGTAGAATATTTGAGCTTAGGGGATAATTGTAACAGAATCCAGTTGCAATTGATCCTTACTGGTGACTGTTAGTTAACCCATCAGTCTTGGGTAGGTGTTCTCATAGAAACACTGGCTTATGGTATCTTACAGCTCATCCTTTGTAAGAGAGAATAAATGATTATGTAAAACTAATATGCATGATTGTCCCCCAGCTCCCTATAACTGTTCCCTGCTTCTGTCTGGAACTGCTAATGCTTAAATGAAAAATTTCAAACAAACAAATGAAGCTCTTTGAAGGAGTCATCCTTCTTCTTTATTGCAGTGTGCTGAGATCTCCTTTATGGAATAGCTCAAGGAAGCAAGAGTAGCAAATCAGATACTTTACCACCCATGAGACATTCTGTTTTTATTCCCCATATATCTCAAAGTAATTTACAGGCTTTGATTGGTCCCAATCTGAAATGAAGCTCAGGTACATCAGGTGAACAGTCTCACTGGTCCAATTTCCTTCCATTACGTACAAGCAACATCCTTCCTGTTTGGAGAGTGGGTTGATAATGCTTTGTCACTAATGACTCTAGCCTGCTGGGAGTCCCTGAGAATAACAAAAGTTCTTGAATGAGCTTGTAAATGTTAGACTGCGCAAATGCTCCTTGAGGTACTTGTGCACAGCAACTACCTAATGCCCCAATATCCTAGAGAATTAAACTAAGACCTTCCTGTGCCATCTGGTATATATTTTTAAAAGGAAAAATGAACAAAATCTCTAGTTTGAAACTGAAATACAATTACAGTTTAACCTAAAGAAGGAAAAATAGGAATATTAATAGGATTTATTTTATTTATTTATTTTTTAAAGTAAAGGACATGTTGCTCTAGAAAAATATAATCTCTGACCTTGGTGACCTCGAATCTAATAGGAAAAACAAATTCATGGAGCAGAAAAGAGCTGTAGCATAATGAGAAAAGATGCTCAAAAATGTGTTTAGGTGAAAAGAGTTAGGGATAAAGCTGCTGAGAAATGACTGATTCTCTAGGAATACAGAGTGGAACAGGGAGTCTATTACAGAGGAGATAACGTTAAATTTGTACCTAAAAAAATAAGTAGAAATTTCTCTAAAGAAAAATCCGGGAAGCATATTCTAGGCAGAGAGAATAAACAAAATGAGAAGATGTGGCAGTCTAGGAACAGTTGGATAACATCAAAGGGTTACAAGTTGTTGTTGTTGTTAGGTGTCATCAAGTCTATTCTATCTCAAAATGACCCTATGTATAACAGAACAAAATACTGCCCAGCCCAGCACCATCCTAATAGTTGCCATGCTTGAGCCTATAGTCACAGCCATTGTGTCAATCTATCTCGTTGATGGTCTTCCCCTTTCTTGTGCTGACTCTACTTTACACAGCATGATATCTTTCCCCTGGAACTGGTCCCTTTTGACAACATAACCAAAGTATGAGACTCATAGCCAGTCCATTCTCACTTCTAAGGAGCCTTGTATCTTGTACTTCCTCCAAGACTTGTTCATTCTTCTAGCAGTCCATGGTCCTTTCAATATTCTTCACCAACACCATAATTCAAATGCATCAGTTCTTCTGCAGCCTTCTGTATTCATTGTCCAGCTCTCAAGTCCATATTAGGCTATTGAAAATATCATGGCTTGGGTCACATTAGTCTTCAAAGTGATGTCTGAGGTCTTTTGCAGCAGATTTGCCCAATGTGATACATTGTTTAATCAACTTGTTTGTTGACTACTACCTCCTTGGGCATTGATTAGGATCCAAGTAAAATGAAATCCTTAACAACTTCTAACTTTTCTTCATTTATAATGATGTTGCTTATTGGTCCAATGGTAAAGATTTTTCTTTTCTTTATGTTAAAGTGTAATCCATACAAAAACATGTAGTCTTTTATCTAAATTAGTAAGTACTTCAAGCCTTCATCACTTCCACCAAGGTTGTCAGTGAATCTTCTTCTGATCCTCACGACACATTCTTTTTCACAAAGTCCAACTTCTTGGATTATTTGCTCAGCATACAGATTGAGTACATATGATGAAAAGATACAACACAAAAGCACATCTTTACTGCTTTAAACCATGCAATATCCCCTCGTTCTATTCAAATGACTGCCTCTTCGTCTGTGTATAAGTTCCTCATGAACATCATTCAGTGTTCTAGAATTCCCATTCTTCATAATGTTATGCATATTTTGTTATGATCCACACAGTTGAATACCTTTGGATAGTCAATAAAACACAGGTAAATATTTTGATATTCTTTACTTCAGCGAAGGTCCATCTGACATCAGCAAGTTATCCCTTGTTCCACATCCTCTGCTGAAACTGGCTTGAATTTCTGCCAATTGCACATTGATGAACTATTGCAAACATTTTTGAAAGATGTTCAACAAAATTTTACTTGTGTGTGATATTAATGATATTGCGTGATAATTTCTTATTCTGTTGGATCACCTTTCTTTGGAAGGGGCACAAATATAGATCTCTCCCAGTAGGTTGACTAGGTAGTGGTTTTCCAAATTTCTTAGTATAAATGAGTGAGTGCATACAGGATTGCATGAGTTTGTTGAAGCATCTCAATGGGTTTTCCATCTATTCCTGGATCCTTGTTTTTCACTATCTCCTTCAGTGCAGCTTGGACTTCTTCCTTCAGGGCCATTGGTTCTTGATCATATGCTATTTCCTGGAATGGACTGATTCTTTTTGGTACAGTGACACTGTATTCCTTCCATCTTCTTTCACTATTTCCTGAATCATTCAATAGTTTGCCCATAGAATCTTTCAATATTGCAACTTGAGGTTTGAATTTTTTCTTCAGTTCTTTGAGCTTGTGAAATGTTAAGCATGTTCTTCCCTTTTGATTTTCTAACTCTAGGTCTTTGCACATTTCATTGTAATACTTTACTTTGTTTTCCTGAGCTGCCCTTTGAAATCTTCTGGTCAGTTCTTTTGCTTCATCATTTTTCCTATTTGCTTTAGCTACTTTCCATTCAAGAGCAAGTTTTACAGTCCCTTCTGACATCATTTTGGTCTTTTTTTCTTTTTCTGTCCTGTATTTTTAATGACATGTTGCTTTCTTCATGTGTGATGTTCTTGATATCATCTCACAACTCATCTGGTCTTTGGTCATTGATGTTCAATGTGTCAAATCTATTCTTCAGATGGTCTCTAATTTCAAGTGGAATATACTCAAGGTTGTATTTTGGTTCTTGTGGATTTGTTTTAATTTTCTTCCACTTCCACTTCAACTTGCATATAAGCAATTGATAATCTGTTCCTCAGACAGCCCCTCACCTTGTTCTGAATGACTGTATTGAGTTCTCCATCATTTCTTTCCACAAATGTAGTTGTTTTTATTCCTGTTTATTCCATCTGGCAACATCCATGTGTAAATTCATTGTTTATGTTTTTGAAAAAATATATTTGCAATAAATAAATCATTGGTCTTGCAAATTTTATCATGAGATCTCTGGCATCATTTCTATCACCAAGGCCATGTTTTACAACTACTAATGCTTTTTCTTTGTTTTCAACATTCACATCCCAAATCACCAGTAATTATCAATACATCTTGATAGCGAGTTTGATCAATTTCAGACTGCAGAAGTTGGTAAAATTCTTCAATTTTTTCACCTTTGGCTTTAGTGGTTAGTGAATATAGTAGTATTAACTGGTCTTCATTATAAACAAACAATCAAAAAAAAAAAACTCACTGCCATCGAGTTGGATCTGACTCATAGTGACCCCTCCTTGGGTTTCTGAGGC
>NW_006921590.1:6329466-6363423 GCF_000298275.1 Orycteropus afer afer | reverse complement strand
TTGAACCACCAGCCTTCTGGTTAGCAGTCAAATGTCTTAGGCACTATGCTACCAAAGCTCCCTGACAGCTTATTAGAAACGTTAATCATCAGACTCAGTCTAGACTGCCTGAATGAGAATCTCTGAAAGTGTGATCCAGAATTCTGGTTTTTTTCCCACGTCTCAAGGTGATTCTCATGCTCATTTGGGAAACACTTGACTAAAGTGATCATATAGTCTGGCTATAGAGAAGGGAAAATGGTGAATTGTAAGTGAGACCAAGTTTTAATGATCATTGTCCTTAATTAAGCATAAGTAAGCAAACAATGTTAAGTAAAGATTTGGGCTAGGTTCATAGAACTAGATTGGATTCATGCAAAGGGGGTGTTGATTGAGAAAGGAGGAGGACATTGAACTAATTCATAAAATATGTTGATCTAAAAAGATTGGGCTGAAAAAGGAGAGCCTGCATAGGACGGTGAGAAGGGATAGTTTGGGATTGAGAGAAAAATTAGAAAGCTAAAGGAGGATCATTTCAAGAATGAAGGAAGAATGAAACATGTTGGGTGCTACTGAGAATCAGAAGAGAATGGAGAAAAAACCCATTTGATTTGACAACATGGAGGAGGTTGGTAGCATTGACTAAGTTCCTTTAGTGTGATGGAGCAGAAGCCAGATTTATTTGATTATAAAGTGAAGAACTCTAAGGAGCAGCAAGTATTAGCAATTCCTTCAAGAAGTTTTTTTTGAAAGGAGAGGAAAAGGATAATGGCTACCGAGAAAGGTGAGAGTAAGGGGAAGTTATTGTGGTTTATTTCTTGTTTTATCAAAGGAGTATATACTCACATTTTGAAAAACTAAATAGTATAAATAAACTTAAAATGAATTTAAAACAAGAGTTCTTTGGCCCATTCCCACTTTAACTGGGGACAATCACTTTGAACTCTTCTAGCAATTTCTTAGGAGCTCTGGTAGCATAGTGCCTGTGGTGTAGTAAATTACTTAGTGTGGCTTTTCTGCCCATAAATCTTTGTAAACTCCAAGGTGGGAATTGCTATTAGCAACTGAGGAGATCCTGATTGCTAACATCTCCCACCTGGGTTATTTCTGTTGGGCGTGGCACAATACAATGTTCTGGGAGGGTCCCACTCTCTCTCAAGTGCTTAGAGTTCTGATGCTATGATTGGCTAGTTTGACCACTTGCTGGGCTCAAAAGGAGGCTTCCTAGGGGCAGAACTCTCTCTCTGACTGCTGGTTGAGGAAGACATGCTGCCAAAAGAGACACGTGCCCCTGAAAGAAACATGTGCTGCTGGGAAAGAGATGCAAGAGACATGCATTGCTGAGTGAGACACTGAGGGACCAGCACTGCTGGGGGAGAGACTGTGAGAGACTTGGCTGAAAGACGGTGGGCTGGGAGAGAGGCTGAGCATTCTTCCTGAACTTGAATTGTAGCCTGGTGCTTTCCTAATAAACTCCATAATCTGTGAGTTCTGTGTGGCCACTGCAGCAAATTATCAAACCCAGGAGAGAGGTGGTGGGTGCTTTGGGAGGAACGGTTGGAGAAAGGGCTGGAGGGAGGCAGCATGTCTGGCCTTGCAGTAATAGGCTTTGGGTTACTGCTGGTAATCCTGTCTTCCTCTTGTGGGATTAGAGGAGATCGGAACATGTGGCCTCCTAGCCGTTTTTGCAGTGCCTAAGGTACTTGACTGCTAACCAGAAGGCTGGCAGTTCGAACCCACCAGCCACTCCTCGGAAGGAAGATGGTGCAATCTGCTTCCATAGTGATACTGCCTCAGAAACCCAGGAGAAGGGGTCGCTATGAGTTGGGGCCAACTCGACAGCACATAACAACAACAACAACAAGCAATTTCTTTGTATCTTTGCCATTATGTTTCTAAACAATACTCAATGTATTGATATGTTATTTCTTAACTTAATGCTAGAAGTTAAAAGCTTTCTTTCTTTCCATCTTCCTTCCTTTTCTTTTCTTTAGTGGGATATATTACAGCATTGTCAGCAACAATTATTTGCAAAGGGCCAGATACTTTAGGCTTTGTGGGGCATTTGATCCCCAGTTACAACTCAAAATTCTACTGTTGAAGCAGGAAGCAGCCATAGATGATATGTAAATGCTTATTCATGACTAAGGTTCAATAAAACTCTATTTTTAAAATAAATAGTTTTTAGGACAGATGCAGTCCATCGACTGTCATTTTCCCACTTTTGTTTAAGAACATGATTGTGTACTTATGGACTGCTTTGGAGAGAGGGGTGATTGATGATGGATCTGTCCCAACTATAGATTTTGAAATGGCAAACTGCAGCATACCACATCATATGCTGTCAAAGTTTATTTCCATCTTCATACGTCACCATATCCTTAGCGCTATGGTAGGTGGATAGGAGCTCTCTGATTTCCTCAAAGTGAGCATAAAGTTAATAATTGACATTCCTGTCACTAGGTATGGCTGTTATTCCCATACTATGTTTAGATAGAAGTAAATTTTTCACTCATAAATGCAACACATGAGCTCAGTTCTGTATATAGCTATATCCATAGAACATTCCCCACTTCCTCACTGGAGCTCAGAAGCCAGAGACAATCAACATTGCCTATTAGTAGCGTCTATGAAACCAAAGAAGACATGTGACGTCTCTAAATTCCCTCAGGAAACCTGTTTAAACAATGATTACAAGCCAGTTTGCCCATGCTCTCACATAACTGATTCTTTCTTAAAAATGGCTTTGATTCTGCCATGCCTCTTAATAAGATTCAAGAATAGTGTATTGTCCTTGACAAAATAATCTATAAAAAGCCTTAAAAATGTTGTTGTTGTTGTTGTCAGGTGCTGTAGAGTCGATTCTGACTCATAGCGAACTTACGTGCAATCAAATCAATGCCTAGTCCTGAGCCATCCTCAGAGTCATTGCTATGTTTCAGCCTATTTTCATAGACAATATGTCAATCCATCTCATAAAAACAGAGCTATTAAATTATCCATGCTTTTTCTGAATGCGGTGCTCCTGATGACTTTTCTTCTTCCTTTTGCTATGGCATGGCAGCACACAGAATGGGAGCCCTAGTGCCTCCCTGTCAACCTGGCATTAATAGTGCTTTATTAAGCAGTGACATTGGTGGCTCAAGATTAACTATGACTTCCCAAGTATTCACTTTAGTTCTAAGCACTGGTTTGTGGATCAGCATTTTGTTGTTGTTGTTGTTATTTGTTTGTTTCATTCACAAAATTTACAAGTATGGTTGTTTATTAAAATTACTCAAGCTTAGCCAAAAGAAAACTTCTTAAAAATGCATTTTTCCAGTTATTCCAAAAATAAACTAATGGTTTCACAGAGAACTTCCATTTTCTTTATCTGGAATCTTGCGCTGTAAAATATAGAGCGCAGACCCTGTATTTGATGATATTTTTATGTCAGAGATGGTGTATGTATATGTGGGAGCATGGAAATTAATCCAACTAGTTAAATTTATGAAGTCCTTCATATCCTTAAGGTGAATTCATCATCCAGGGATTTGGAAGAGTTGGCTGAATTTGAGATTTTCATATCGGCCTGCTAGCACCACATTTAGGGAGAGAGACCTGGCAAATGGCATTTACTTTGTTTGTCCATGTATTAACATATTGTAGAAAGAATGGTTGATATTACAAATGTAAGTTAAATGTGATTTAATTGTAACCAAGGACTGGCATTTCTCCTGGGTCCACAGGAATTTTCTTAGAGAATGAGACAGACTGGTTTAAAGCTCCGCCCCCCGCCCCCCCCTCCCCCGCCGCCCATCTGTGGAGCCCCTGGGGATGAGGAAAAGAACCTGACAAAATAAATTTTGCCATAAAAGATGGTGAAAGCAGAGTGGCAGCCTAGTGTGCCAAGTACTCCTATGTTAGGAGAATTGTGAAACTCTGTCTGGGGTCATGTGTGGTCATTGCTTACCTGAGCACAGCAAGCTCACTTTCTGCTGTGAAACAAGAAAACTAATTCTTCAAGGAGAACATCTGGTACCCACAGCTCAGTGCTCTCAGCAAATTATGTTTTATGGCAATAGAGTCAGGGACTAAATTTGCCTCGAAGCATCAATTACTATCCATTAGACTGAAAGAAGAAATTTTTAACAGTGGAATCTTCCTTAAGCTCCCGTATAACCATTGATTCCCCATTCTTGGTTCCCCAATTCCCCCTCATGATGCATGTCACCAAGTGTTGTTCACTGTACCTTTCTGGAGAGCTGTTTTTTGCTGCAACTCCCAGTGCCCTGATTCAGGTCAGGATCTCAGTAGCAGACACTGAGATGATGGTTCATGTGCAAGTAGTTTATTGAGGAAATATTCCCAGAACTCAATAAAGGAGTGACTATAGCAGGACAGAGAAGGGAAGTAATCAAGCAAAGGTGTGATCTCAGGCAAAATTATAGTAGATGTAAGACTCAGCCTGAACCTGCAGGGAAGTTTGGAGATGTAAGTTGTTTCAACAGTCAGCATTGCCCCAAATTGAGGCAAGAGAACTGAGCTTTCATACATTAACACCAGTCAATGATGGATTAACAGCCATCCAGGGGAGGTACTTCCTGCTTTCTGTACTTGCTGGAAAAGTGGTTTCAGCAGCCTGACTGAGGAACAGCCACATGCTCTGGCCATGAGAGGGCACACAGAAATGGGCAAAGCAATCTGAGAAGATCTGGGCAAAATATTGATGCTTCCTTTGGGAATTTAGTAAGAGATAAAAATGTAAACATAAAAGCTTCAATTTGTTAAGCTCTCTGCTATGTTTTAGACACTATTCTAAAAACTGATATATATTATCTCATTGATTCCTACCTAAAAATAAATATTATTCTCTCCATGTTGTAGATATGGAAATTTAAGCTAAAGGAAATTGAATAACTTGCCCCAATATCACATGGCTCCTAGGTTGCAAAGCTAGAATTTGAAATCTATATTTTATCTTTGTTCTCTAAGCACAAAGTCAAACCTTCTTCCCCAAATACTCCCCAAACATATCATATCACTCAGGATTATCCAAACACGAGATGCATTTTGACATAATTATGCTTTTGTTGGATGGGCCTCCTCTTAAAGATCCTTTCTCTTGCATCTATGTGCTGACACCTTTCTCGTTCATCACAGCCCACCTCCTTTCACTGTCAAGCCGCTTCTGACTGTACCTCAGACAATCAATCATTCCTTGATGTTGTACCTCTTAAGTGCTATGCCATCCTAACAGGAACAACCCTTGAGAGTGTGTTAGAATCACATATTGTTGTTAGTTGCCATGGAGTTGACTCCAACTCATAGTGACCCCAAATAGAATAGAAGAAAATGTTGCCTGGTCTTGTGCTATCTTCATGGTCATTACAGTGTTTGAGTTCTTGTGGTTATTGTGTTAATCCATATCATGAAGGTTTCCCTCCTTTTCACTGACCCTCTGTTTTAAAGCATGTTTAAACAAGCATGATGTCCCTTCCCAGCAATTGGCTGTTCTGATGATGTGGCCAAATAAGCGAGACAAAGTCTTGTCATCTGCTTGTATTTCTTCTAAGATTGATTTGTTCGTTCCTTTGGCTGTCTATGGTATGTTCAATATTCTTCACTTTCACCACAATTAAGGTTAAAACCCACCAACCTCTCTGCAGGAGAAGGACCAGGCAGTCAGCTTCCATAAAGATGTACAGCCTTGGAAACCCTATGGGGAAGTTCTACTCTGTCTGAAAGATTGCTGTGAGTTAGAATCAACCTGATGTCAGTAGGTATCACCACAATTTGAATGCATCAATTCTTCTGTCTTCCTTTTTCATTGTTCAACTTTAACATGCATATGAAGCTATTGCAAGGATCATGGCTTGGGTCAGGCACACATTTGTCATCAAAGTGACATCTTTAGTTTTTTAAACTTTAAAAGGATCTTTTGCAGCAGATTTGCCCAGTGCTACATATTGTTTGATTTCTTGACTGCTGTTTCTATGGGCGTTGATTATTGATCTGAGTGGAACAAAACCATTGACAACTTTAATTTCTTTTCTATTTATTATTATGTTCTTTATTGGTCCAGATATAAGAATTTTTGTTTTCTTCATGTCATATGTAATCCATACTGAAGGCTGTAGTCTTTGATCTTCATCAGTAAGTGCCTTGATTTGTCTTCATTTTCAGCAAGCAACATAAAATTGCATTGACCTGTGTTTTCTCTCACATTAGACCACAAGCTTCTTGAGGTCAAGGACCATGACTTTTTATATTATACCCCCGGCAATAAGCAAGCACCTGGCACAGAGTAGATGGCCACTAAGTGATAAATAAGTTAACCTATGTATAGGAGGGTAGAGCTGTTCTCTTATAATTGCAGTGTGAAGTATAATCAGAGGGTCAAACAATAAGTGTTAGATTCACAGAGGAGAGAAAATTTATTCCTTTTTGAGGTTATTAAGGAAGGTTCCCAGGACAACTTAACTATATATATGGTGATTTTGATGGTGAGAAGTGGAGGGAAGACTTTTCAGGTGGAATTGTCAGAGTGAGCAAATACAAAGGCTAGAAAATGCAAAAGATGCCTGGCAAACAGAACTGTGCATGTGAAATACAGGGTAGATGGGAGCATGCCAGGAAAAATGGATGTGTTCAGGATCACAGAAATCTTCAAATGCTCAGCTAGGTGGGATGGTTTTAATTTTGTAGGCAATGAAGAGACATTGAAGGATCTTATTTTTTCAAGTATGCAAAGACATATGAAGTGGTACACAGTGCCTGAAAATTAGTTAGTTAAGAATAAAAGTTGACTAACATTATTATTATTATTGTGAACATGGAAATGTCAGTAATTGTAGCTATCTGAGGTGGATGGGCAGTATCAAATGGATCAGCTAGGATGCCTGTATTGATAACTACAGTTATCTTTTCCTTAGAAAGTGGACCTAAATCATGTTGTCTGGATAATGGTAGAAGGTAATAGTGGGGCAGGTACTACATTCTTACAGAAGAGAAAATGCCTACCACAATCCCAGGATAGCAAAGTGACCAGGAGAAATTTACTCCCAGGCCAGACAACATGGTTCAGGTGTGACATCCTGTGGATTAGATTCCCCCAAGCAAGTCTACCATGGGTTTGTGTGTATGATGTATCATGTGCCTACCCCTAACTGTTGTTGTTGCTATGTGCCATCGAGTTGGACCCTACTCACAACAACCCCTCCTTGGGTTTCTGAGGCACTATCACTACGGAAGTAGATTGCCCAACCTTCCTTCCAAGGAGTGGCTGGTGGGTTTGAACTGCCAGGCTTCTGGTTAGCAGTCAAATGCCTTAGGTACTACACTACCAGTAGTGTGTTTTATTTTTCATATACCTGGATGAGGCTTGACAATGGATTCCATTATAACTGGGATGACTTTGCAATAATAATCTTGTCAGAACCTTGAAATGTGGGATAAAAGGTCTAACATAAATCTTTCTCATCCTGTTCTTCCTAATTGTCGTGAACAGCAGTTTTGGCAAGCCTAGCTTCTGGTCCTCACCTTCAAGTTCATTCTCAAGCCAGGAAGCCAAAATAGACTCTGCCAAACAGGAAAAGAAAACTTGTGAGGGCTATGATTTGGCCTTTCCCAAAGAACTCACTTCCCGTGCATAAGGGATGCTTTTTAGAAGCTTACTTACTATCTTTTTCCCTACTACTGGCCTTGAAATTTCTAAGCCCTATTATTTGAAAGGGGATTACTTCACCCCTCCTCCAGGTATGGACCCTAATTGGCTTAAAATAATCCTTCTATTCCATTCTCTTCCTGCAGTTACTGGTTCAGGAATGAACACAGGATCCAGCTCAAGCCATTCAGGGACAATTCTCTCTTTCCTGTAGCATCAAATCAAGGAAGCATGTAGTCCCCTAGATGCCCAAAGCCACTGTAAATCCATGAAAGAAAAATTTCACTGATAGAGAGCCTTATAAGAAAAACAGAGATGTAGAGTCTTTGTCCTATTTTTTGAGGCTTAAAGCCATTTCTAACAAAGACCTTTCAGTTATAAGGAATAAAATTAAAGTGAAACAAAACAACTTCATCTTATACCACTTTGTGTACTGTTGTCTATTACTTGCAACCAAAAGTACCCTAACTAATATACCCTAAGATCTTCTTTCATCTCAATTGTGTGTTTGAATATCCTGGAGTATACTGTTTTTACACAATCATCCTTCCAGTCCATCATGAACCCATAGAGTTGCAACAACAAAAAATTATGTTTACAGCCAGCACGAAAATGTAAAATTACAGGTTACAAACACCATAACAACAACATTATCCTACACAGTTAGGGACCGTGTCATCCCTGAGTTATCATCTGCTTTATGGTTGAAGAGCTGACAATTTTCTCTTCACATTTAATATAAAATCAAAATATTTTCTTAACTGCATATAACATTTTTCCATTTGACTTTTACTTTCAAGTTACTTCTTCCCCTAGAATAATGTTGTTGGATATTTCTTCTATACCAATTCATACAACATTGCAATTAGTTCACACACAAGGCTTTGCTGATCTATCTACTAATAGCTAACAAACTCAAGTTTGATAGTCCAACATAGTTACCAGACAAGGGCTTTGCCCATATACTCTATTAATCTAAATGTCAATTTTCCACCACTGGTCTGTTGTACTGTGGTGGCTTTCATATTGCTGTGAGGCTGGAGGCTATGCCACTGGTATTTCAAATACCAGCAGGGTCACCCATGGTGGACAGGTTTCAGCAGAGCTTCTAGACTAAGACAGACTCAGAATAAGGAAGGGGCCATCCACTTCTCAAAGAATTGGCCAATGAAAGATTTATGAATAGCAGTGAAACACTGTCTGATATAATACTGGAAAACATGAATATCCCTGAAACATTGTCTGATATAGTGCCAGAAGATGAGCCTCTCAGGTCTCAGGTCAGAAGGCATTCAAATATGACTGGGGAAGAGCTGCCTCCTCACAGTAGAGTGAACCTTAATGACGCAGATGCAGTAAAGCTCTCAGGACCTCTACTTGCTGATGTGACACAACTCAAAATGAGATGAAACAGCTGCAAACATTCATTAATAATTGGAACATGGAATGAATGAAGTATGAATCTACAAAAAAATGGAAGTTATCAAAAATGAAATGGAATGCATAAAGATTGATAGCCTAGGTATTCATGAGCTGAAATGGACTTGTTTTGGCCATTTTGAATCAGACAACCATATGACCTATTATACTGGGAATAAGGAATTGAAGAGGAATGGAGTGGCATTCATTGTCACAAAGACTGTTTCAAGACATATCCTAAAGTACAATGCTGTCAGTGATAGGATAATATCCATACACCTACAAAGAGGACCAGTTAATACTACTATTATTCAACTTTATGCACCAACCACCAAAGTGAAAGCTGAGGAAACTGAAGATTTTTACCCAAGATGCAATCAGGATATGTTGATAATCACTAGTGATTGGAATGGAAAAGTTGGAAACAAAGAAGAATCACTAGTAGTTGGAAAATATGGCCTTGGTGGTAGAAATGATGCTGGGGATCGCATAATAGAATTTTGCAAGACCAAGGACTTACTCATCGCAAATACCTTTTTTCAACAACATAAACAGCAGCTATACATGTGGAATTCACCAGATGGAATACACAGGAGTCAGATTGATTACATCTGTGGGAAGAGGGGATGGAGAAGCCCAATATCTTCAGCCAAAAAAGTCCAGGTGCTGACTGTGAAACAGACCATCAAGTGCTTATATGCAAGTTCAAGTTGAAGCTGAAGACAATTAAAACACGTCTATAAGACCCAAAATATGACCTTGATTATATCCCTCCTGAATTTAGAGACCATCTAAACAATAGATTTGATGCATTGAACACGAGTGAAATGCATCAGAAAACCAGATGAATTGTGGAATGACATCAAGACATCATCCATGAAGAAAGCAAAAGGCCATTAAAAAGACAGGAAAGGAAGAAAATACCAAAATGAATGCCAGAAAAGACTGTGAAACTTGCTCTTTAACAGAGGGTAGCCAGAGAAAATAGAAGATGACAAGATAAAAGAGCTGAACAGAAGATTTCAGAGCGGCTTGAGAAGAAAGAAGTCAATTATTATAATGAAATGTGCAAAGACCTGGAGTTAGAGAACCAAAAGAGAAGAAAATGTGCAACATTTCTCAAGCTCAAAGAACTGGAGAAAAAAAAAATTAGCCTCAAGTTGCAATAATGAAAAGTTCTATGGGTAAAATATTGAATGATGCAGGAAACATCAACAGAAGATGAAAGGAGTACACAGAGTAACTGTACAAAAAAGAACTGGTTGATGTTCATCCATTTCAGGAGGTAGCATATGATCAAGGAGCAATGGTATTGAAGGAAGAAGTCTAAGCTACACTGAAGGAAATGATAAAAAAAAAAAAACAAGGCTCCAGGAATTGATGGAATACCCATTGAAATGTTTCAACAAATGGATACCATACTGGAGGCACTCACTCATCCATGCCAAGAGATTTGGAAGACAGCTACTTGGCCAGCAAACTGGAAGAGATCCATATTTGTTCCTATTCCAAATAAATGTAATCCCACAGAATGTGGAAATTATTGAACAATATCATTAATATCACACTCAAGTAAAATCTTGCTGAAGACAATTCAAAAGTGGTTGCAGCAGTATATTGACAGGGTACTTCCAGAAATGCAAGCTAGATTCAGAAGAGAATGTGGAACGAGAGATATCATTGCTGATGTCAGATGGATCTTGGCTGAAAGCAAAGAATACTAGAAAGATATTTACCTGTGTTTCATTGATTATGCAAAAGCATTCTACTGTGAGGATGATAACAAATTATAGGTAACATTGAGAAGAATGGGAATTCCAGAACACTTAATTGTACTCATGAGGAACCTGTACATCAATGAGGAGGCTGTTGTTAGAATAGAACAAGGGTTTAAAATCAAACTTTTAAACTACATGGTTTAAAATCAGGAAGGGAATGCATCAGTGTTGTGTACTTTCAATGTACTTATTCAATCTGTATGCTGAGCAAATAATCTGAGAACCTGGACTATATGAAGAAGAACATGGCATCAAGATTGGAGGAAGACTCATTAACAACCTGCGATATGCAGACAACACAACTTTGCTTGCCGAAAGTGAGGATGACTTGAAGCACCTACTGATGAAGAATAAGAACCACAGTCTGCAGTATGGATTACACCTCAGCATAAAGAAAATGAAAATCCTCACAACTGGGCCAATAAGCAGCATCATGATACATGGAGAAAAGATTGAAGTTATCAAGGATCTCATATTACTTGGTTCCACAATCAACACCAATGGAAGCAGCAGTCAAGAAATCAGATGACATATTGCCATGGGCAAATCTGCTGCAAAAGACCTCTTCAAAGTGCTGAGGAGCCTAGATGTCTCTTTGAAGACTAAGGTGTACCTAACCCAAACCATGGCATTTTCTGTTCCCTCATATACATGTGAAAGCTGGACAATGAACAAAGAAGACTGAAGAATAACTGATGTTTTGTGTTGGGGTGTTGGCAAAGAATACTTAAAGTACCATGGACTGACAGAAGAACTAAAAAATCTGTCCTGGAAGAAGTGTAGGCAGAGTGCTCCTTGGAAGTGAGAATGGCCAAACTTCATCTCACCTTCATTGGTCATATTGTCAGAAGGGACCATTCCCTGGAGAAGGATATCTTGCTTGGCAAAGTGGAGGGTCAATGAAAAAGGAAAAGGCCCTCAATGAGATGGATTGACACCGTGGCTTCAATGATGGACTCAGGTGTAGCAAGGATTGTGAGGCTGCCACAGGACCGAGCAGTGTTTTGTTCTGTTATACACAGGGTGGCCTATGAGTCAGAGCCTACTCAGCGACTGGCACCTAAAAACAGCAACAAATATCAATTTTAAAGAGGTATACTTACCACTAAAAATTTTTCTCCTCTACCCACCTCCACCCTTAAAAGCAAACAAATAGATAAAGAAACCAATTTTAAGCTGATTTTAGGAAAATAATTAACAAATAGACACAGAAATACTTGTAATGGGTGGATTCATTCAACACCCAATACTGGTGATAAGCTAATTTGCTAACATTTATCATTGTTTAATTAGATTCTAAATCTATGAGGTACTTTACCTTAACACTATTTATGTCTGGACCAACACTGAGACATATATAATATCAATTTAAACCCTACCCTAGAATTCTAAACTCCACCTCAAGACACACTGAACAGATAAATGACGCATCAGGGGAATCTTCTTTTGATTTTGGGTCTGAAAGCCTTACTCTATAAATAATTATTCAACATTATCAATGTAGAATCTCTTGGGAAAGTAGACTATATCTTTGCATTTAGGTGATAAATTTTGTATGAGAAAGCTAGAGGCAGTTTAGTCTAGTGGCTAAGATGTATCTTTACTTTTGTTTGAGCAGTTGACCCCTTTGGTGGTCTTGTAAAACCAGTGGGCCCTTCTTATTTCATTATTTATTTCTTTTTATTGTGCTTTGGGTGCAAATTTATGTAGCAAACTTGTTTTACATTCAATAGTTCACGCACATCTGATTTCACAGCCGATTACCATCCCCAGCCATAAAAACTCTCCTCTCTCCTCCCTGTGACCACCCCCTCCCTGTGCCCTTCTTATCTATGCATTCCTATGTCTAGCTTTCCCTCTGCATGAGTGTTCCCCATCTGGTGATATCTCATGGCTGCTTGATCCAAGGGGTGCATCTCCCTAGTAGGTGGGTGCACTGACCTGGGGTAGGTGTTCTATATGTAGGTCTTTCTACTGCTGAGCTGAGAGCCAATCCAAGTAAGTGAGTCTATTTCTAGGCCCAAAGGGTAATCCAGAGCTATAGTCTCAGAGGTTCTGCCAGTCTCTCTCTGACCAGTAATTCTGTCATTTTTGTGTTTTTAAATTGCGTTCTTGTGGGCCTTTTTTAAATGCATATAAATAACACTCGCAATTACAGAGGAAATTAATTATATTAAAATACAGTCATCAAAATATTTTAAAAATTGTGATCTTATAATGTTTATGCTTCTTTATTAATGAATTGAATAACTAGGTCTAGCAGCAGGTCTGATAATTACCATAATTTCAAAGTGGTGCAGAGAGTAAATAATATTTCATGATGTTTGTAAGAAATCTAATATGATATGAAAATGTGTTTTCAATTGTGACAAAATCACAGGTGCTGCTAATGCAACTGTGAGTTGTGACCTATATTCATAATGAAAGGAAATGCCAAATGTCAGTTAGAAGCAAGTGAAAATAAAGATATCATAATTTTTCCCTATCCGAATTTATGGATTTCTTAAATTTCAAGTTAAGAACTCTTAGTTTAAGACTGTGGGCTCAAGGTTTAATTCACAGGTTTTCTAGATTTGTGAACTGTAATTGTTTAGAGGGGCCATGGGTCCTTATAATGACTGAATTAAATCTACAGATACTCTGCACATTCAAATTGCCATACATACAAAAACGTTTTGCATATAATCTGGTGGGGGTGGTCGTATAGTCCAATTTAATAGCCCTTGCAGTACAAGATAGGTAGCATATCTGCTACCGTATTTATTCAACTGCCTAACTATGGGAAAAAAAGGAATTTCAGAGAAAGATGGCAACAATGAGGAACAAAATTGAGAAGATCAAGGTAATAACTGTAAAAGGGAGAGATGCTGCTGTTGTTAGGTGCTGTCGAGTCAGTTTATACTCAGTAACCGTACGGAGAACAGAGCTTAACAATGATCCTGTGACAGCTCAAAATCATTGCCATGCTTGAGCCCATCAGCACAGCCATTGTGTCACTCCATCTTGTTGAAGGTCTTCCCCATATTCACTGACCTTCTACTTTACCAAGCATGATGATGTCCTTCTCCAAGGACTGGTCCCTTCTAACAGTATGACCAAAGTAGGCAAGATGAAGTCTGGCCATCCCCACTTCCAAGGAGCACATGGCTGTACCTTTTCCAAGATGGATTTATTCATTCTTCTGGCAGTCTGTGGTATTTTCAATGTTCTTCACCAACACCACAATTTACGGGCATCAATTCTTCTTCAATCTTCCTTATTTGTTGTTCAACTTCCACATGTATATGAGGATATATACCATGGTTTGAGTCAGACACACCTTAGTCTCCAAAGTGGTGTCTTTGCTCTTTAATACTTTAAAGAGATATTTTGCAGCAGAGCTGCCCAGTGCAATATGTCCTATGATTTCTCGTCCGCTGCTTCCCTGGGCATTGATTATGGATATGAGTAAAATGAAATCCTTGACAGCTTCAATCTTTTCTCCATTTATCATGATGTTGTTTATTAGTACAGTTGCAAGGATCTTCATTTTGTTTACATTGAGGTCCAATCCACAATGAAGACTGTAGTCTTTGATCTTCACCAATAAGTGCTTCAAGTATTCTTCATTTTCAGCAAGTAAGGTTTTGTTGTAGGTTATTATGACTGCATATCATAAATTGTTATGAATCTTCATCCAATCCTGTACTCTTCTTCATATAGTCCATCTTCTGGGATTATATGTTCAGCATGTTATTGTTGTTATGTGCCATCGAGTCGGCCCTGACTCATAGTGACCTCTCCTTGGGTTTCCGAGGCAGTATCACTACAGAAGTAGGATTGCCCAACCTTCCTTCTGAGGAGTGGCTGGTGGGTATGAACCACCAGCCGTCTGGTTAGCAGGCAAGTGTCTTAACCACTATGCTACCAGAGCTACAGAGTTAATAAGTATAATGAAATGATACAACCGTGATGCACACCTTTCCTGATTTTTAACAATGCAAACTCCCCTTGTTCTGTTTGAAAGACTGCTTGTTGGTCTATGTACAGGTTCCTCCTCAGCACAATTAGGTGTTCTAGAATTCCCATTCTTTAAAATACTATCCATAATCTATTATAATCCATTCAAATACCTTTGCATAATAAATAAAACACAGATAAACACTTTTCTGGTATACATTGCTTTCACCCAAGATCCATGTGACATCAGCAATGATATCTCTCATTCCACGCCTTCTTTTGAATCTGGCTTGAATTTCTGGCTGGTCCCTATCAAAATACTGCTGCAACAGTTTTTGAATTATCTTCAACAAAATTTTACTTGTGTGTGATATTAATAATATTGTTCAATAATTTCTGCATTGTGTTGGATCACTTTTCTTTGGAATGGGCACAAATATGGATCTCTTCCAGTTGGTTGGCCAGGTAGCTCTCTTCCAAATTTCTTGGTGTAAATGAATATCTCCAGCATGGCATCCATTTGTTGTGACATCTCAGCGGGTATTCTACTGATTCCTGGAACCTTGATTTTTGTCAATACCTTCAGTACAGCTTGGACTTCTTCCTCCAGCATCATTGGTTCTTGATCATATGCTACCTCCTGAAATGGCTGAATGTCAACAAATTCTTTTTGGTACAGTGACTTTGTGTATTCTTGTTTTGATGCTTCCTGCATAATTCAATATTTTGTCCTTTGAATCCTTCAGTATTGCAACATGAGGCTTGAATTTTTTTCTTCAGTTCTTTCAGCTTGAGAAATGACAAGCCTGAACTTTCTCTTTGATTTCCCAACTCTACGTATTTGCACATTTTGTTACCATGTTTCACTTTATACTTTTGAACTCCCCTTTGAAATCTTCTGTTCAGCTTTTTTAGTTCATCATTTCTTCCATTCACTTTAGGTACTTCCATTCAAGAACAATGTTCAGAGGCTCTTCTGTCATCAATTTTTCTGTCATCTTTCTCTTTCTTGTGTTTTTATTGACTTTTTAATGTTTTCTTCATGTATGATGTTCTGATGTTATCTCATAACTCATCTTATCTTTGGTCTTTGGTGTTCAATGTGTCAATTCTCTTCTTCATATTGTTTGTAAATTTAGATGGGATATACCCAAGGTCATATTTTGGCTCTCTTGGATTTATTTTTCTTCAGTTTCAGCTTAACTTGCATATGAGCCATCAATGGTCATTCCACACTTGGGCCCTGTGCTTGTTCTGACCAATGATATTGATCTTCTCCATCACCTCTTTCCACACACCTCTTTCAATTTCATTCCTGTGTATTCCATCTGGCAAGATCCAGTTATATAATTGTCATTTATGTTGTTGAAAAGGTATTTGCTGTGAATAAGTCTTTGGTCTTGCAGTCTTGCAAAATTCTCTGCTGGCATTTCTATCACCAAGGCCATATCTTCCAACTACCAGTGCTTCCTCTTTGTTTCCAACTCTTACATTCCAATCACCAGTAATTATCAGTACATCTTGATTGCATGTTTCATCAATTTCAGACTATAGAAGTTGGTAAAGTCTTTATTTTTTCCATCTTCAGCTTTAGTGGTTGATGTATAAATTTAAGTAATATATTATCTCATCTTTTTGAAGGCATATGGATGTTATCTATCACTGACAGTATTGTACTTCAGAATAGATCTTGAAATGTACTTTTTGACAATGAGTGTGATGCCATTCCTCTTCAATTTGTCATTGCTGGCATAGCAGACCATATGATTATCTGATTCATATGGTCAATACCAGTCCATTTCAGCTCAATAATGATCAGTCAATTTTTATGTGTTCCATTGAATTTTTTACAATTTCCAGTTTCCCTAGAAACTGTACATGCTATGTTCTGATTATTAATGTGTTTGCACTGTTCTTCTCATTTTGAATGGTGCCACATCAGAAAATGAAGGTCCCAAAAACTTTATTACTTTGAAGAGGGAGCTCTTCCCCAGATGTATTTTAAGTACCTTCCAACCAGAGTGGCTCATTTTCTGGCATTATATTAAATGACGTTTCCCTGTTATTCATAATGTTTTCAGTGGCCATTTTTTTTTTTTTAGAAGTAGATCTGGTCACATCATTGAATCAATTTAAAGCTATCATACATTAGGTGGGATAGTTTAGGAGTATTTAAGCCTGTGAAGGAAGAGTTCCATGCAGATATAGTGAATGGTATGCAGATTACTTGTGGAAGACATTTACTGTTTCTATGTGTTGGGCACCCAATTACTCTTTGTCTTATAATCACACATCAATTTTCTACCAGAGAACCAACTCCTTTTCCACTTTCCCATTTTTAAACAATGCTATTTGGATAGAGTTATTTCTGTCTTCAGTACCAAAGATGGTGTCACATCTGGCCAATCAGAGAATTCCCTCTCCTTGGCCATAGTGACTGATTTAGACATTGGCCTATGGCCTAAATAAAACAAATGAAATTCTATTGTAGGATGGAACTTTAAGGCAAGAGAAATTCTCTTTCCATTGAGATGCATGGGAGGAAAGACTACTGGCAGTAATTTGCCACTATGAAGATACAACCTGTCTGAGAATGGGGATTATATGGAGAATAGCAGTGCTCTGAGGTGGGGGAAGTTAAGAATGAGTCCTGATGAAATCATTTTACCCCTAGGTCCAACTCTGCCTGAAGACAGACATTTTCCTAGACTCTTGTTACACGAGCCAGTAAATTCCTTTCTTTTCCCGAGTCATTTTGAATTTGACTTTAGTCCTTCAGCAGTTGTCCTGACTAGCACATTACCCGTAAGCCTCCAATGAAACCAATGGGCAAGGATTTATTGGAGTCAACAGAGATATCTTTTGTTAATAGCCAACTTTTAACAATCTGGCAGATCATTTTATATTTTTCAGATTTTCTCTGCCAGCTTGAAGATTTCCATTGCATTCCTATTTTCAACTTTCCTGTCTCCCACCATTCCACAGGATATTGGTGTGTATAAAATCATCAAACATGGAATAAGGAGGGAGTTATGATCTGACTGAGAGGTCAGAATATGAGTGAGTAAGCAAGCTATTAAATAAGCTTTTCAAAGCCAAACAAAATTGCTTTTTAAAATAACAGCTTTATGGAAATATAATTCACATATTGTAAAATTCACCCATTTAAAATGTACAACTCAATGGTTTTTTATAGTCATAGATATGTGCAACCAGAACTACAATCAATTTTGGAACACGTTCATGACCTCAAAAAGAAACCACATACTACTATTTTGTTTTCATTCCCCTATACCCTTGCCTCCCAGAGTCCTAAGCAACCATTAATCTACATTCTGTTTCTATAGATTTCCCTATTCTGGCCTTTAATATGAATTTCATCTTTTGTGACTGGTGTCTTTCACTTAGCATGTTTTCAAGATTGATCCATGTTGTAGCATGTTTCATGTAGCTGAATAATATTCTGCTGTTTTAATATGCCATATTTTCCATTTGTCTGTTCCTGGAATTTTTTTTCCCACTTTTTGGCTACTATGTATAATGTTACTATAAGCTTTCATGTGTGGATATATGGTACAATTGAAAACACATTGATGTCAAGTTAATTCCAACTCATAACAACCCCATTAAGTCAGAGTAGAATTGCCCCATAGAGTGTCCAAGACTGTAATCTTCATAGAAGTTGACTGCCCCATCTTTCTCCCACAGAGCAGCTGGTGAGTTCAAACCAGTAACTTTTTGATTAACAGCTGAGCACTTAACCACTGAACCACCAGGGTTCCATATGTTGCAATTATTTCCTCCTTTTAGTTCATATGGAGTTCGTGGGTAGTGCAAATGGTTAACACGCTCAGCTGTTAACTGAAAGTTGAAGGTTCAAGTCCACCTAGAGGCACCTCTGAAGAAAAGCTTGGTGATCTATTCTCCCAAAAATCAGCTACTGGAAACCTATGGAGTACAGTTCTACTCTGACCCACATGGGGACACCATGAGTTGAAGCTGATTCACAGTAGTTGATTCACAGTAGCTGGATTGGTATTAGTTCTCATTATTTGTTCTTATTATCTTCTCTGCTCTGGTAGCATAGTGCCTAAGGCACTTGACTATTAACCAGAAGACTGGCAGTTCAAACCCACCAGCCACTCCTCAGAAGGAAGGTTGGGCAGTCTACTTCTGTAGTGATACTGCCTCAGAAACCCAAGGAGGGGTCACTTTAAGTCGGGACCAACTTGACAGCACATAACAACAACAACAACATTATCTTCTCTAATTTTAATATGGTTAAACATATCAACTAATACCTGTACATGATCAGGATGATATACTGACCTGGATATTTTTAAGATCTTTTTTAAATGATTATTATTTGTTTATAGTCTCCATGGGCATTGAATTTTGAACCTACAAAGTGTTTTTGGAACAAAAGAGTAAACCTGAGATTAGTTGAAAATTTTGTAAAGTTCCACCAAACCCAATGATGAATTGAATGAAAACCCACTTGCTATCCAGATGATTCCTACTCAAATCAACCCTATAAGACAGAGTAGAACTGGCCCTTAGGATTTCCTAGGCTGTAGTCTTTACAAGAGCATACCATCACATCTTTCTCCTGTGGAGCAACAAGTAGGTTCAAACTGCAAACCTTTTGGTTAGCAGCCAAGCGCTTTATTCACGGGACCACCACGGCTCCTTGATGATATATTAATGGAAACCAAGTACACCAGCAACAACAGCTGAATAATCAAGCAATTGTAGTAGTTGTTGTTCTCAGGTGTCTTTGAGTCAGTTCCAACTCATAGTGATCCCGTGTACAACAAAAACATGCCTGGTCCATACCATGCACACAATCATTTTTATGCTTGAGCCTGTTATGATAGTCATTGTGTTAATCCATCTTGCTGAGGGTTTTCTTTTTTTTCACTGACCCTCTACTTTACCAGGCATGATATCCTTCTCCAGGGACTGGTCCCTCCTGACAACATGACCAAGGTATGAGAGACAAAGTCCAGCCATCCTTGCTTCTAAGGAGCATTCCAGCTATGCTTCATCCAAGACAGATGTGTTTGTTCTTCTGGTAGTCCATGGTATATTCAATATTCCTCATCAGTACCATAATTCAGATGTATGAATTCTTTTTCAGTCTTCCTTATTCATCATCTAGATTTCATAAGCGTAAGTAACTTCTTTGCTCTTTAATACTATAAAGAGGTCTTTTGCAACACATTTGTCCAATGCAATATGTTGTTTGATTTCTTGACTGTTGTTTCCATGAGCACTAAATGTAAATCAAAGTGAAATGAAATCCTTAGCAACTTCAATCTTTCCTCCATTTATCATGATGTTGTTTAATGGTCCTGTTGTGAGTATGTTTGTTTTCTTCATGTTGAGGTGTAATCCATACTGAAGGATAGATCATCATCAGTAAGTGCTTTAAATCCTCTTTGCTTTCAGCAAACAAGTCTAGGTCATCTGCATATCAATGTGTGGTGTAGTAAATTACCTGGTATGGCTTTTCTAGCCCTAAGTCTTTGTAAACTCCTTGGTTGAATCTGCTGTGAGCAACTGAGGAGCTCCTGATTATTAAACTTATCTACTTGGGGTACTTCTGTTGAGAGTGGCACAAAGCAATGTTCTGGGAAGTTTGCTGTCTCTCAGATGCTTAGAATTCTGATGTTATGATTCGCTAGTTTGGCCACTCTGCCAGGCTCAAAAGGAGGTTTCCTAGAGGCAGAAGTCTCTGACTGCTGGCTGAGAAAGACATGCTGCTGAGGGACAGCGCACCTGAGATCCACGTGTTGCTGAGAAAGAGACACCAAGAGACATATGCTGCTGAGAAAGAGACACCAAGAGATGTGCATTGCTAAGAGAGAGACAATGAGAGACATGTACTGCTGGGAGACAGACTGAGAGAGACCATTGACTGAGAGACAGCAGGCTGAGAGAGACTGAATGCTGTTCCTGAACTTGAATTGTAGCCTGGTGCTTCCCTAATAAACCATAATCTGTGAGTTCTGTGTGGCCACTGCAGCGAATTATCGAACCAGCAGAGAGGTGGTGGGTGCTGCGGGAGGAATGGTTGGTGTCAGAGTTGATGAAAGGGCTGGAGGGAGGCAGCATGTCTGGCCTCACAGGAATAGCCCTTGGGCTATTGATGGTGATTCTGTCTTCCTCTTGTGGCGTTAGATGAGGTTGGAAAATGTGGTCTCCCTGCCCCTTTGGCACAATAGTTGTTAACATTAATGAGTCTTCCTGTAGTCCCAATGCTGTGTTCATTAATTAATTTCACAGATATTTTTAAGCAACTACTACACACTTTTTCTTATTCTAGGCTTAAGGGAGATTGTAGTTAACAATTGACAGTGAAGGTCCCTATTCACATGGTGCTTCTAACAGAAGAAAAACAAACAAACAAACAAACCATTGATGTCCAATGAGTCTGACTCCTGGCAGCCCATTGTGTTACAAAATAGAACTAAGCTCCATCATAGTGTTTTCTCAGCTATAATCTCTATGGAAGCATATCACCAGGTCTTTTTCTGTGGCACCCCTGGGTGGGGTTTAAACCACTAACTTTTAGGTTAGTAGTTGAGCACCCACTATTTGCATGGGCCACAAACTTTTCCAAGAGAAGAGGAGAGAGAAAATAGGGAAGTAAATAGGTAAAAACAAACAAGAGAATTTCAGGTAGAAATTAGTAATACAAAGAAATGAAAAAGGAAAATGCAATAAAGACTAGAGATTGGTTGGTCAGGATTTGCCTTTCAAAGTATGTGGTTTTTAAAAAACAAAGTGTGTGGTTTCTGACATCATTGATTTGTTTTACCAGACAATGGGAATTCTTGTATGCTCCTCATAGGAGTGTAAATAGGTACAAACGCTTTGCAAAACTGTTAGACAGTCTCTACTCAAGTTGCATGATTTCATTATTGTATCTGTATTTTTAAATTCTTCATCCTCTGATATACATGGTGTCAATGAAGATCCCTCTCGACCTTTCTTCCTCTTTACTCCCACTAGGAATATAACTAGATTACTACATGTAAGTTTAATGTTGTAGACAATATTTTGAATATAGTGTGGCTTAGAAATAAAACAATAATAACATAATAATGATAATTAGTAATAGTAGCACATATAATGGTTATTATGGGCATGACATCATTATAAAGGCTTTATAAATAAATATTGATTCATTTAATTTTTCAAGGTAAAAATAACAATTTGTGTCCATTTTACCTGTGACAAAACTGAGATGTTAGAGCCAGGCAGTCTCTCCTGATTACTTGAACCCTGCCTCCTAACCGCAACACATTACTGTCTTTGCCAAGGTGTTGATGAATGGCCAGGATGAGCCTATCAAGGAATGGACATGGTTCTAGAAGCAAATGGATCTGGATTCAAGTACCAGCACCCCTGCTAATGAGCTTAATGAGTTAGGAAAAATTTATCTCTATGATATTTAATTCTGGTGGCATAGTGCCTAGACATTTAACTGCTAACCAGAAGGCTAGCAGTTCAAACCCACCAGCCACTCCTGGAAAAGAAGACTGGGAAATCTACTTCCGTAAAGATACTGTCTCAGAAACCCAAGGAGAGGTCGCTATGAGTCAGAACTGAGTGAATGGCAGTGAGTTTTAGAATATGGGGATAAAAATAACTACTTTCTTAGTCTGAGTTCCTCTGAAAGCATGCCTGAGACATGTATTGGATGCAGGTGTTTTATTTGGATGGTAAGGTCAGGAAGCAGGAGTGAGGGAGTAGGACAAGTAAAACAAGGAAGGGGAAAAAGGCAGCATGAAGGTGGTTGTTAAGGTTGTGCTGTGGGCAACAGAAGCTCAATTCTTCTGTGGCCTCCAGAAAAGAGGGTAGAATTCCTCTTAGAATTGTTCACCTGGAAGACATAGACTAGAGATTTATGTACTGGCTTGTCAGGTCCTGTTCTGGTTAATGGTCTCCTCAGGGGCATTAACTTCCTGGCATTTCCAAACTGTACTTGCAACGCTTGACACAGAGAAAACCCTAAGGTGGACTGCACAGTGTGATGAGGTAAGAGGTAGCAAAGGAGGTGAATCTGAGCTGTTGCATATTTTCCATCTCAGCAGCAACTGAAATAAGAGATGAGCCAATAGCATGATCTATAGAGCACCAAAAACATATGTTAATCTCTTCTGTCAGATTGGGCTAAGATTAGAGATGACATACCCAAAACATCCAACAGAGTATCTGAGAAACAATGGGTAAATCTTATATCCTTCAAAGAGGCTAATGGTAATTGACCTACTACTGCAATTGCTTTTTCTTCCTTCCTCAGCGCCACTACTACTATTGCATTGTTCTTAAACAATTGTAAATCTGTATGCACTAGGCTGCTAACTGAAAGGTTTGTGGTTCAAACCCACCAGCAGCTCCATGATAGAAAAGATTTGGTGATCTGCTCCTATAAATATTACAGTCTAGAAAACTCTATGGAGCAATTCTACTTTTTCCTATAGAGTTGCTATGAGTCAGAATTGACTCGATGGCACAAAATGACAACAATATATGTGAAAAAGTATACTATGATACATAGCTTGTACCACATAAAAATTAATGCAAATTGTATCATAAGCTGAATATAAAATCCCAGGTTTTAACATTTCTAGATAACAACACAGAGGAAAATCTTCATGACCTTTACTTAGGCAGAGATTTCTTAGACACAACTTCAAATGGATTATCTATAAAGAAAGAAAAAGATAAATTGAACTTCATCAAATTTATGATCTTCTGCTTTTCAAAAGTCACTGTTATGGGAAGGAAAAGATAAGCTGCATCCTGGGAGAATATATTTGCAAATCACACACTTATAAAACACCTATATCCAGAATATATCAACTCTCAAAACTCAATAATAAGAAAAGTAACACAATAAAACAATAGTCGAAAGATTTGAACAGATATTTCACCAAGGAAGATGCACGATATGGCAAATAAGCACACTAAAATATAGCCAACATTATCAGTCCTTGTTATTGCTGTAACTTTCCATCAAATTGGCTCCAACTTTTGGTGACCTTACATACAACAGAAGAAAACATTGAGTGATTCTGTGCTATCTTCATGATCATTGCTATGTTTGAGTCCATTATTGCAGCCATTGTGTCAATCTATCTCATCAAAGGCCTCAGTTCTTTTCCCAGACATTCCATTTTACCTACCATCAACCCTTACCAAAAACCAAACCAAACCCATTGCCATCAAGTCAGTCCCAACTCATAATGACCCCTACTGGATTTCTGAGGCAGTAAATCTTTACGGAAGTGGATTGCCCAGTCTCCCTTTCATTGAGTGGCTGGGGGGTTTGAACTGCCAACCTTCTGGTTAGCAGTCAAATGCCTTAGGCACTGCACCACCAGCTCCTTAGGGAAATGCAAATTAAAATCTTAGTGAGAGTCTACTACACACCCACTAGGATGGCTAACAGTGAAAACACTGCCCACACCAAGTGTTGGCATTAATATGGAGCATCTGGAACTCTCATACACTGCAGATGAGAACATAAAATGATACAACCACTTACAAAAACAGTTTGGCTGTTTCTTAAAAAGTTAAACATACACCTACCATAGGAACCAGCCATTCTTCTCTTACTCAAAAGAGCTGAAAACATATATCCATATAAAAATTTGTGTATAAATGTTTAGTACAGCTTTGTTTGTAATTGCTAGAAAAGACAAACAATCTGAACATCCATCAGCAAATGTATAGATAAACAAATGTAGTCTAGCCACGGAAAATACTCAGCATGAGAAAGGAATGAACAAATTATTCATACATGAAACAACATGGAAGAATCTCAATTATACTGAGTAAAGGAAGACAGGCAAAACAATAGTTCTTACTGTATGAGTCTTTTCCTATATAATTGTAGAAAATGCAAACTAATCTTTAGTGACATAAAGGAAATCAATGGTAGATTGGGAAGGGGAAAGGATGAAAGAGTGGGATTATAAAGGGGCATGGAGAAACTTTTGAAGGTGGTAGTATGTTCACTATCTTGATTGTGGTTATGGTAACACAAGTGCATATATGTGTCAAAATTTATCAAATATTACAGTTTAAACATGTGCAGGTAATTGTGTGTCAATTAAAGCCATTTAAAAATCTTATTGTTTCCCCTGATTTAAAACTGGGAAAATTGCCAGGATGCCTCTCTCCCCAAGCCATGGCTGCTCTCAAAATAGAGGTTGTAAAAGGCCACCTATTCTATATGCTCACAGGCCACACTTAATATATTCCTTTCAGATTTTTATAAAGCAATGTCATTAACAATTCTTGAGCCTGAATGCATGCACAAGCTTATATTTGTGCATCTGCCATTACATTGGGGTTAATGCTTTAAAGGTCTCATCTTTATGGTCATTAATCCCAGCTCCAGAGGGCACTGTGTCTAGAGAAAGATTCCATTTCATCCTCATCTATCTTTAGAAGGTTGACCAAATGCTACTACTCTGAGGCGCTCTGTGTATTACCAGAAAGAAACATGTTAATCAAGAAATTAACCATTAAAGGAGAATCTGATCTTTTTAAAGTGAAAAAAGAAGCACACAATTTGTTGCAGATGTTTTTGGTGCCCTTGAGTTATACCACCACTATCTCACTGGCTGCTGCTGACAGACATCTCACCTCAAGCTCACCTGTGTTTCTGCCTCAGGGCATTCTCTAGAAGATAAGAAGCTCCTCAGCCAGTGGCAGGCACAGGCCAGGCTTGAGAGGGATTTAACACACTTGGGGGCAACACTTCATCAATGAAGAGCAAGAGTTGATAGAAAATGATCCCTACAGTTTTCAGAGGGGAAATGGTAGGCACATTCTGCATCCTACATCACAAGTCCTCCAAGACCGAGACCCAGGTGTCTGTAACCAAAATCAAAACCAAATCCACTGGTGTCAAGTCGATCCCAACTCACGGAGACCCCCATTGGGTTTCCAAGCTGGTAAATCTTTACAGAAGTAGATTGCCCAGTCTTGCTTCCACAGAGTGGCTGGTGGGTTTGAACCACCAACCTTCTGGTGAGCAGTCAGATGCCTTAGGCATTGTGCTGCTAGAGCTTCTTCTGGTGTCCATAGTAGTAAACAAATAAGTAATATACTCTGTATCAGCTTTGGTAACTTACCTGTTCCCCTATTGTCAATTCCTCATTCTTGCTTCTGGGGTTTACTCCCAGTCTTGGTTCTCTAGTGCTGCTGTAACAGAAATATCAGAAATGGATGGCTTTAACAAATAAAGATTTATTCTTTTACAGTTTAGGAGGTTAAAAGTCTGAGTGGCTGGGTGAAGGCCCCTTTACCTTTACCTGAGGTTTCAGCTCTGCCTCGTGTTCCAGACCCATTAGAGCAGGAAGCTTCTTCTGACTCACACAGCTACTTGCTGCTGAGGCTGACAGACCCTAGATTGACAAGTAAAATGGCACAATCCCAAGATCAGCAGGCATCATATCAGGCCACTGGATGATGACTCAGCCAAATGCAGGATCCAAACATGCCAAAAAGCTAGAGAACTTTCTTAAAACTTCTCCTTTTATACTAGAAGCAGGCCAGACCCCAAAGGCAATGACTTAATTGCTCACAGCAGATTCCACCATGAAGGTGATTACAATCTCATCATGGGAAATAACTACATCCAGCTGCCCATCCACTCAAAACCACAGCCCAGCCAAGTTGGGCTGTGGGCTACACTGCCCAAATAAACCAATGGCATCTTAGTCCTTTTCTCAAGCACAGTTTTCAGGGAAACACAAATTAAGACACAAACATTTTCTTTAGAAAGAACTAGGCATGAGCCAAGGAAAAGAGGCAGAGTTGATAGTGATAAGGAACGCAAAAATTGCTTTTTGCCAAGAGCAGACCCTTGGTGACATAAGCCCATGTGGGTCTTTTCCTGTGTCACTCAATGTATGTTCTTGTGGAATGGTCCCTAGAGTTCATTTAACAGAGCTGTTCTGAGTTCCTACTCCATCTTTGTGACAGGCAAAGAGGGGTTCAGACATAAATGAAGGAATTTGCCCAATGGGCTCAGGACCTCATTGAGACACATTATGGACCCCTGCAGCCAGGAATTCCTAGATCCTGTGATCTAGGACCAGAAGACAGTCCAGATTACCCTCCTTCCACTTCTGCATCCACAGCATCCCTTTTATTGACAGAACAAACAGGTAACACCCCCACTACCAACGAGTTGACGCTGACCCACGGTAACCCTATAGGACAGAGTACAACTGCCCAAAAAGATTCCCAAAGCTTTGAAATTTATGGAAGCAGACTGCCCCATTTTAGCAGCCAAATGTTTTAACCACTACCAGCCAAAATGATGGTGGTAGACAACTTTAATCAGACAAAATAATTGGTGCAGTAAAGAAGATAATTTAGCCTCAGGTTTTGTGCTATGCTTAAAAGTAGTGAATGGATTTTTTTTTTTTAAGTGAGATTATTTGGCAGCTTCAGTTGTGAGTAACAGGTGTGCTGTTGACATTTTGTCAGATAATGTAACTTTTAGTAGGTCTGTTTTTGGAAGAGATTCATACTTGTGTCCATTACAAAGAAAGGTGATCCAACAGAATGTGAGAATTACCAAACAATATCATATATATCACACAGAATTAAAATTTTGCTGAAGATAATTTAAAAAATGGTTGTAGCAGTGTATTGACAGGCAACTTCAGAAATTCAAGACAAATTCAGAAGAAGACGTAGAATGAGGTATATCATTGCTGATGTCAGATGGATCTTGGCTGAAAGCAAAGAATACCAAAAAGACGTTTATCTGTGTGTTATTGACTATGCAAAGGCATTCTACTGTGTGGAGCATAACAAATTATGGATAACATTGTGAAGAACTGGAATTCTAGAGCACTTAATTGTGCTCGTAAGGAAACTGTGCATAGACAAAGAGGCTGTCATTTGAACAGAATAAGGGAATATTGTGTGGTCTAATATCAAGTAGGGTGTCCTTCAAAGTTGAATCTTTCACCATGCTTATTCAATTTGTATGCTTAGCTGAGAAGCTGGACTATATGAAGAGGAATGTGACATCAGTATTAGGGGAAGACTCTTTAACAACCTCCACTATACAGATGACGTGACCTTTCTGAAAGTGAAGATGACTTGAAGCACATACTGATAAAGGACAAAGACTACAGTCTTTGTGTGTGTATGGATTACACATCAACATAAAGAAAACAAAACAAAACTCCTCATGATAAATTGAGAAAAGATTGAAGTCGTCAGAGATTTCATTTTACTTGGATCCACAATCAACACCCATGGAAAGAGCAGTCAAGAAATCAGACAATGTATTATATTGCACAAATCTGCTCCAAGAGACCTCTTTACAATGTTAAAGAACAAAGATGTCACTTTAAAGACTAAGATGCGCCTGACCCAAGCCATGATATTTTCAATCACCTCATATGCATGTGAAAGCTGGACAATGAATAAGGAAGACTGAAGTGGAGTTGATGCTTTTGAATTGTGGTGTTGGCGAAGAACACTGAAAATATCATGGACTGCCAGAAGAATGAAGAAATCTGTCCTGGAGGAAGTACAGCCAGAATGTTCCTTAGAAGAACTCCCACACTTTGTTTTACCTACTTTGGTCATATTTTCAGAAGGGACCAGTCCTTGGAGAAGGATATCATGCTTGGTAAAGTAGGGGGTCATTGAAAAAGGGAAATATCCTCAAGATGGATTGACTCAGTGGCTCCAGTGATGAGCTCATGCATAGCAAGGATTGTGAGGATGGTGCAGGATCAGGCAGTTTTGTTCTGTCGGACATAGGGTTGCTATTAGTCAGTCAACTTGATGGCACCTAACAACAACAACATAAAATGCATATAGCATGGTTAGGAAACTAACGCATGAGTAGGCTTTGTAGTTTGCCAAAAATAAAGGTATAATGCGTGCATTATTTGCATAAAAATATGGTTATGTCTCATTGCTGTTGTTGATAGGTGCCATCAATTTTGATTCATAGTTACCCCATGTGGCAGAGTAGGATTGCCACACTGGGTTTTCTGGGCTGAAATCTTTACTGTCAGGTTTTACTCTGTGGAGCCACTGGATGAGTTTGAACCAGTAACCAGTAAGCATAATTTCTTCTGTTATGTCTTCAAGTCATTGGAGATTTTTGGCATCATCTAGCCTGCTGTTAAGCATATCCAGAAAAATTTTCATTTCAGATGTTCTAATATTCAGCTCCAGAAATTCCATTTGGCATTCTTTTTATATCTTTCATTTCTGATTTCTCTCTTTGTTATAATTTTCTTTAAAATTTGTTAGCATATTTATAATAGCTATTTTAATCTCCTTATTGCTCATTCTATTATCTCTGTCACTTGTAAGCCTGTTTATACTAACTGATATTTGTTCTGCTCATGAGTCACATTATTCTACTTCTTTGCATATCTGATAATTTTTTATCTGACACTGGGCATTATGAATGTTACGCTATTTAACGTCTGGATTTTGTGATCTTCCTTCTGAGAGTGGTGCGGTCTTTTGGTTTTTGTTTTCAGGTTAAATTACTTGCAGCAGTTTGATTCTTTGATGCTTGCTTTAAGCTTTATTAGGCCACTCTCTCCTCTAAAACTAATTTATCCCTGTAAGTAAGATGTGACCTGTTGGTGTCTCTATTAAATGTCCTGGGCAGTCAAAGAGATCTCTCCCCTCTAGCTGATTAGTTCTGTGAGCACTCTGGGAATTGTTCAGCTTACTGTTGCCTGATAACTGTTCTTGGTCTGAAAGTTGTTATCTTCTTTGTAGTTGTTCTTTGCTTGGCCTTCTGAAGTTTAATCTACACGTTCACAGTTTATTATTCAGCCAAAGACTTGAGAGGACTCCAATGCAGATTTCTGAATCTGTTTCTCTGCCGTCCCCCTTCTCTAACAGCACCCTTCTCTGGCACTTTTTTCAGATAAATCTATACACCTCAAACTCTTAACTCTGATTTCTGTCATGTCAACTCAGAAAGACAACTATGCTCTATTTGCTTTTCACTTTCTGCATTGTAGTTGCAAAAGTACCTTTAGCCTAAAAGCCAGGGTGAAAAACAGGCTCACTTCCTTTATTCATTCTACTTTTCTCAACAATCACTCTCTTTTAAGTTTTGGTACCCAACACCTGAAAACAGTCATTTCACTTATTTGTCCAAGTTTCTACTTGCTTATAGTCATTGGACTGCCAGGTAATATCTATTCTGTCATACCCACAGCAGAGTCCAGATCAATAATTTTTGAACAGTGCTATTTGCCAGACATTTTATCAGTATGCTTCAGACTTTAACTCATTTAATTCTTCCACTGTTCCTGTCAGATAGTTATTGTAAACCCTATTTTAGAGCTAAGTACACTGAAGATCAGAGAATTAAGTAATTCATATAAAATTCTGTAGCTAAATGTAAGAGCCTGGATTTGGATCAAAGTATTACTCTAAGGCTGCAGTTCTTAACCACAAAGCTTTAATTTTCTTAAGAATATCCATGAGAGACAGGACTAATGTCCCAGGGCTCTGCTGTGGGATTGTGAACAGATAGTCCTGAAATACCTACAGCTTGGCTGGTCACAGAATTTCACTTTCTCTTGTTGTTGTTGTTGTTATGTGCCATCGAGTCGGATCCAACTCATAGTGACCCCTCCTTGGTTTCTGAGGCAGTATCACTACGGAAGTAGATTGCCCCATCTTCCTTCCGAAGAGTGGCTGGTGGGTTTGAACCACCAGCCTTCTGGTTAGCAGTCAAATTTAAATTTTTCCATATCAGAAATGAGAGAAATATGATAGTACACTTCATCATCCACAAGACCTGATTGTCTTTCATTTTATTCATCACTCTCACCAACTTCTTACTTAATCTATGTTTACATAACTTCCTTTATGATCTTGTCAAAGAAAGCAAAGTTTGGCAAATTGATATACATGCAATGTCGAATAGCATAATGATGCAGCCTTCCCTGAGTAAACTGTTTTTATTTCTAAATAAACAATTATATATGAAGGTAACTATCAACACGGAGGCTAAAAATTTGTCCATCAGTCAAATAAAAGCTTTCATTTAGGCATCAAGAGAAGCAGCTAGGCATAGTTTTTGGTTCTTTCATGGGCCCATTTTTGTCAAAGATAACCAATTGTCATCATAAATATATAATGGCAGCAATGTTTTCTATCTATAATAATAATAATGTTGTTGCTGTTATTGTTGTTAGATGCTGTAGAGTAGGTTCCAACTCACAGTGACCCTATGTACAAAGAGAACAAAACACTGTGACATCCTGTGCCATCCTCACAATTGTTGCTACGTTGGAGGCCATTGTAGTCAGCACATCAATAATCGAGACTCACTGAGGGTCTTTCTCTTTTTCACTTACCCTCCACTTTACGAAGTATGGTGTCCTTTGCCAGTGACTGGTCCCACCTGATAACATGTCCAAAGGACATGAGACCAAGTCTCTCCATCCTTCTTTCTAAGGAACATTCTGTCTGAATTTCCTCCAAGACAGATTTGTTCATTCTTCTGTCAATCTGTGGTATATTTGATACTCTTCATCAACACCATATTTCCAATGCATCAATATTTCTTCAGTCTTTTCATTCATTGTCCAGCTTTTGCATGTGAAGAAATTGAAAATACCATGGCTGGGGTCAGGCACACATTAGTGCTCAAAGTGACACTGTAAAGAAGTCTTTTGTGTTAGTTTTGTCCAATGTGATACATCATTTGATTTCAGCTATTTTCATGGTCAATGATTATGGATCCAAATAAAATTAAATCCTTGAAAATGTCAATCTTTTCTCCATTTATCAAGATGTTGCTAATTGGCCAGCTGTGAAGATTTTTGTTTTCTTTATGCTGAGGTGTAATCCTTACTGAAAGCTGTAGTCTTTAATCTTCATTCATAAGTACTTCAAGTCCTCTTCACTTTCAGCAAGGAAAGTTGTGTCATCTGCATATTGCAGATTGTTAATGAGTCTTCCTCCAATCCTGATACCACTTTCTTCTTCATATAGACCAGCTTCTTAGATTATTTCCTCAGCATTCAAATTGAATATGTATGGTGAAAAGATGTAACTTTGACACACATCTTTTCTGATTTTAAATCATGCGTTATCTTCCTGTTCTATTTGAACAACTGCATCTTATCTATGTACAGGTTCTGAATTAGCACATGTAAGGGTCCTGGTATTTACATTCTTTGCGATGTTTTGTTTAATTCCTCATAATTCACACAGTGGAATACCTTTGCATAGTCAATAAAACACACACAAACATTCTGGTTTTCTCTGCTCTCAGCCAAGATGCACCTAACATCAGCATGGATATCCCTCATTCCATATACTCTTCTGAATCTGGCTTGAATTTCTGGCAGTTCTCTTTTGATGTACTGCTACAATCATTTTTTAAAATATTTTCAGCAAAATTTTATTTGCATGTGATACTAATGATATTCTTCAATAATTTCCACATTCTGTTGGATCACATATCTTTGCAATGTGTACATACATGGATCTCTTCCAGTCAGTTGGCCAGGTAATGTTTTTCCAAATTTCTTGGCCTAGGTAAGTGAATGCTTCCAAAGTTGCACTTGTTTCTTGAAACATCCCAATTGGTATTCTGTTTATTCTTAGAGCTTTATTTGTTTGTTTTGTGAAAGCCTTCTGTGTTGTTTGGACTTCTTCTTCATTCTTCGGCTGAATATTTACCAATTCTTTTTGTACAGTTGCTCTGTGTATTTCTTTCATCTTCTTTTGCTGCCTCGTCATTCAATATTTTGCTGATAGAATCCTTCAATATTGTAACTTGAGCCTTTTCTTTCAGCTTCAGAACTATTGAGTGTGTTTTTCTCTTTTGGTTTTCTAACTCTGAGTGTTTGCACATCTCATTATAATACTTTCCTTTGTCTTCTCAAGTCACCCTTTAAAGTCTTCTATTCAACTCTTTTATTTCAATCTTCCATTTGCTTTAGCTACTCTGTGTTTAAGAGCAAGTTTCAGGGTTTCTTCTGACATCCATTTTAGTCTTTTCTTTCTTCCTTGTGTTTTTAACAACCTTTATCTTTCTTCACATATGATGTCCTTGATGTCATCCCACAATTTGTTTGGTCTTCGGTCATTAGTATTCAGTGCATCAAATCTGTTCTTCAGATGGTGTCTAAATTCAGTTGGGATATACTCAAAGTCATACTTTGGTTTTCTTTTCTTTTTTTTTTTTTTTCAATTTATGTTTTTTGCAGTCCCCTCAATGTAAACTTACACCTCCCACTACCTCCTTGTGTTTCTCATTTTCATTCCTTTTTCTCTTCTATGCTTTCTGCAATCTGAACTTTGTCCTTGGGCTATTTTGATCTCAAATAGTTGATTGTTCAAAGGAATGTGTACCTTCCTACAGTTATTGTTCACCTTGTATGCCTAATTTTTGACTGAAAGTTGAGCTACAATAATGAAATGAGTTCAGTTCCAGGCCCACAGAGTGACCAAGGGCCATTGTTCTAGGGGTTCCATCAGTCTCTACCTGACAAGTAAAGATGTTCTGTTTCTATGATTTTGAGTTTTTTTCACATTTTTCTTCCATTCTATTCAGGACCTCCTACATGATCCTTTTCAGAGCTGTCACCATCTAGTTTCCAGGGCTCTATCTAGTTCTTCTGCTCTCAGAGTCATGGAGGCAGAGGTTCACTTGGTTCATTAGTACTTTAGAATAATTGTGTCTGTATATCTTAATTTTTTTCACTCTTCTTTGCCCTGGATGGGGAGAAACCAATAGTTGAACCTTAGATGTCTACTCACAAGCTTTTAAGATCCCAGTGGCTACTCACAAAGGTAAGATGTTGAACATTTCGTTCTGGACATATTGTGCCAATTAAACCTGATATTGGCTGCAACTGTAGTCCTGAGTACCAGTGACTCACTCCCTTAGGGTTTTTCGTTATGGCTAAGAAGCAGTCAGCTGCAGGGATCCAGTGAGGAGAGGGAACCCAGGCACACCCAAAGGAGAAGGGTGGGAGAATAGGAGAAAAGGGATTAAAAGGCCCAGGAACCGGGACAGAGGAGGAGTCAGCTACGAGGACCAAGGTAAGGGTGGTAGGAGAGGTTTCCAACAGGGAGACAAATTTGTCTGTCAGTTTGTCCTACCATGGTGATGTGTTGATGTGAGTTTTGAGGCTGAGCCAC
>NW_006921590.1:6322839-6326461 GCF_000298275.1 Orycteropus afer afer | reverse complement strand
AGGCCTTCAATGAGATGGATTGACATGGTGCCTGCAATGATGGGCTCAAGTATAGCAGGGATCATGGAGCTGGTGCGAGATCAGGCAGTGTTTCATTCTGATGTGCTTGGGGTCACTATGAGTCAGAAACGACTCGACGGCACCTAACAACAAGAAGAAGTTTTCATAACTTTTCCCTCTGTATGTTCCACTATATTCATGGATACATTTGCACCATGTAAATATATATGTAGGAATATCCTCTGTCACTCCTATGTATATTTGTGGTTATAGTTCCATTCTCCTTCCCAGACCTGTTCAGCTCTATCTATGTATCCATTCATAGATTATTCCTTATTGTTATTATTGTTATTACAGGATTGTTGATTTTGAAGTGTTGTTGTTGTTGTTATGTGCCGTAGAGTCAAACCAACTCATAGCGACCCCTCCTTGGGTTTCCGAGGCAGTATCACTACGGAAGTAGGCTTGCCCAACCTTCCTTCCAAGGAGTGGCTGGTGGGTTTGAACCACCAGCGTCTGATTTTGAAGTAGTTGCCTTCAACTCTTGTACTCTTTTCAGTGTTTTCCTTTCCTTCATCATTTTGTGCTTACCTCCTCTTATTGTATATTATACTTTGGCTCTTGTGGACTTGTTTTAATTTCCTTCAGCTTCAAGGTGAACTTGTGTATGAGCAATTGATAGTCTGTTTTGTAGCCAGCCCTTAGTCTTGTTCTGACTGATGATACTGAGTTTCTCCATTGTCTCTTTCCACAGACGTAGTCAATTTGATTCCTGTGTATTCCATCTGGTGAGATCCCCATGTATAATCACCATTTATGTTGTTGAAAAGAAGGTATGTGCAGTGAATAAGTTCTTGGTCCTGCAGAATTCTATCATGTGATCTTTGGAGTCATTTTTATCACCAGGACTATATTTTCCAACTTCTTTCTTCTTCTTCTTCTTCTTCATTTCTTTCCTTCTTTTTTTGTTTCTAATGTCTGGATTCCAAACATCAGTAATTATCAATGCAATTTGACTGTATGTTTGACTTATTTCAGACTGTAGAACTTGGTGATTATCTTCTATTTCTTCATGTTTGGTGTTAGTAGTTGGTATGTAAATTTGAATAATAGATTAGACTAATTCTTAACTTGTAGTTAGAAGATTTTAGTTTTTAAGTTACATCTGACATCATTGTATGCCTTCTGCTCTAAATAAATAGTCAATATATGAGGCAGAAACTGACATAGGTGTATGAAGTGAGTATCCAAGTGTTAATAAATCAGGTTGGAGCATTATCATGTAATATATGCAGATAATACCTTCATGTGCATCTGTGCCTTAATTATCAGTTGACAATGAGCCCAAGGGACCCCATGTCATTGGAGTTTCCCATGTAAAGCTTGTCTTTTACCTTGCTCAAGAAATAGTGTATGTTTTGTTTGGTATCTATCAGGTAAATGTAATATCTGTCAAAAAACAGAAAATCATATATAATATAATAACATACTACTGATTATAGAGTCCCTTTCATTTCTAAAATTGTTCTTAATTTCTTATAAAATTATAAACATGGTTTATCTATTAAAGTAGTTTTTAACACCATATCATTGTTATTTTCTAAATAAAGAGATTTTAAGTGAAAAAAAAAAAACAGTGTGTTTTAATATATGACTAGATGGTTAAAATTTTATTTTTGAAAGGCAGTCATTAAGCCAAATTAAAAGAGCATCAAAATTTCTGTCAGGCATCAGGGTATTAAAAAAACACCTACAACTTTTCCCAAGTTCTTTATTCACTTTATTTTATAGATTATCCCATAATGTAGACATTCAATTTGCTTGCTTGTAGTTTAAAAGCACAGATTCTGCTGTGGTGATGATGAAAACAGGAACCTACAGATTGGTATTTCACAGAGTTGTTCCTCGGATACTTGGTTGAGCAGAGGGCAGTTAATACAGTCCCTAAGAACTTCACAGTTTCCTTGCAGTCTCTCCTTTCCCTTTCTCTTTGGGTGAGTACAAAGAGTCAAATAGCGTAACCATCATATCTTACAAGAATGTGACTAAGCATTAGACTAGCACTACTAGTTCAGTGTGAAAGCACAGCAGAGACAGGAGACAGCACATTCAAGAGGATTCAGCAAATAGGTAAATATATTGATATTAAGAAATGGCAGCCTCATTTGTTGGTTTGTCCCTGGCAATAAAGGAGTGACAATTATAGAATTACAGAAAGGTAATGAATGAACTCATAAATCCTGTGGTGTTTGATTAGAATTGAAGATATTGCTATACCACATATATTTAGGTATGTTTATATGTCTATCTATGAGCCCTGGTGGTACAGTGGTTAAGTGCTCAGTTAAGTGGTTAAGCTTTCATATATATGTTCTCCCTGATATGGATGAACATTGACTAATTATTTTTGGTACAGTGATTCTGTGTATGCCTTCCATCTTCTTTTGATATTTCCTGCAGTATTCAATATTTTGCCCATAGAATCTTTCATTATAGCAACTCAAGGCTTGAATATTTTCTTCAGTTCTTTCAGCTTGAGAAATGCCGAGCATGTTCTTCCCTTTTGGTTTTCTAACTCCAGGTCTTTGCCCATTTCATTATAGTAATTGGCTTTGTCTTCTTGGGCTGCTCTTTGAAATGTTCTGTTCAGCTGTTTTATCTTGTCATTTCTTTTCTTTTTTTTTTTAATTTTATTTTAAGAGCTTGTTTTACATTCAGCGTTATGTGTACATTTAGTTTCATTCCCTATTTACCATGTCCAGTCTTAACCCAGTCTCCTCCCCTCCCTACCCTGTAATCCTCCCTCTGTGCCTCTCATATTTATGCACTCCTGTTTGTCCTGCATTTCCTCAGTTTGAATATTGGTCCTCTGGTGCCCCGTGGTCTATTGCTCTAAGGGATATATTACCATAGAGTATGTGGGTGCGGCATCCTGGGTTGAGAGGTCTTCGTGTACATCTTCTTAACTATTGGGCTGAGAGCCAGCCCCTGGGGTGCATTTTATTCCAAGCCAGAATGTATTCCAGGGCCATAGTATTGGGCGTCTCATCAGATTTCATCTGACGACTAATTCTGGTCATTATTGAGTTTTTGGAATTTGTTTCACATTTTTTCCTCCCAGTCTATTGAGAATCTCCAGATTTAATCCTTTTCTGAGTTATTGTCATTGGTAGCCAGGCACCATCTAGTTCTTTTGGTCTCGAGGGCTATCGTGTCCTATGGCTGATTGCTTCCAAATGCCTTTGTTTCCCTTTTTTTTGTTGTTGTTGCATTCTTATTCACTTCTGACACTAGGAGACCATTAGCTGCATCTTAGATGGCCACTTGAAAGCTTTTAAGACCCCAATCACTACTCACCAATGTAGGATGTGGAGCAAGGCTTTTATGTATTTTGTGCCAATTAAGTCTGGTGTCCCTCAGTACTGTAGTCCTGAGACAGTAGATCTATTGGATCTCTCTCTCATAGTGTCTGGTTGTCTGTAAGGGATGACTCTGTATCTGTCTTCTGTTGTTTCTGTAAGAACTGCAGGTATTTTATATCACTGGTGTCTGTGCAAGATTAGCCTCAGCTGAATCAATCCTTGGTCTAGAGTATATTTCTGTTCACTGACCCCTGTCTGAT
>NW_006921590.1:6320898-6322579 GCF_000298275.1 Orycteropus afer afer | reverse complement strand
CTCCCTTCCCCATCCTGGTAACCTACTAAGTGAGTTCCCTTTCCCAAGCAAACCCTTCTTTGTCTTTTTACAGTAATGGGGTCATACAGTACTTGTCTTTCTGCGATTGACTTATTTCACTCAGCATAATATCCTCCAGTTTCATCCACATTGTGAGATGATTTGCATATCCCTCATTGTTCTTTAATGTAGCATAATATTCTATTGTGTGGATATACCATAATTTGGTTATCCACTCATCCATTGATGGGCATTTAGGTTGTTTCCATCTCTTTGCTATAGTGAATTGTGGTGTGATGAACATAGGTGTACATATGTCTGTTCATGTGCTATCTCTCACCTCTTTAGGATATATTTCTAGTTACAGAATTACTGGGTCAAATGGTACTTCTATTTTTAGTTTTTTAAGGAAACACCATACTGTTCACCACAATGGTTGTACCATTTTACAATCCCACCAGCAGTGCACAAGAGTTCCAAACTCTCCACAACCTCACCAGCATTTGTTATTTTCTGTCTGGTTGAACTTTGTTATTATTGCTGGGGTGAGATGATATCTCATTGTTGTTTTGACTTACATCTCTCTAATGATTAATGATTGCAAGCAATTTCTCATGTATTTGTTGGCTGCTTGTATATCTTCTTTGATGAAGTGTCTGTTCAAGTCTTTTGCCCATTGTGAACTGAGTTATTTCTCTTTTTGGTGTTGAAGTGTTGAAGTTTTCTATAGATTTTTGAGATAATTCTTTTATCAGCTCTTAAAATAAAATTAAATAGACAAATATTTTCTCCAATCTATAGGTTCTTTTTTTACCCTTTTGATGAAATCTTTTGATGTGCACAAGAATTTAATTTTTAAAAGGTCCCAGTCATCTAGCTTCTCTTCTATCTCCTGCACATGCTGGGTTATGCTTGACAGTCTATTTATGCCATAAATTAGGGCTCCCCGATTTGACCCTATTTTATTTTTGATAAATTTTATAGTTTTGGATTTTACATTTAAGTCTTTGATCCAGCTTGAGTTTGTTTTTTTTGTATGGAGTGAGATATGGGTCTTGTTTCATTTTTCTACAGGTGGATATCCAGTTTTGCCGGAACCATTTGTTAAAGAGGCTGTCTCTTCCCCATTTAATGGGTTTTGGACCTTTGTCAAAGATCAGTTGTCTATAGATAGATGGGTCTATATCTGGACTTTTGACTCTGTTCTATTGGTCTATCTGTCTCTCATTGTACCAACACCATGCTGTTTTGAGTACTGTGGCTGTATAGTAGTTATTAAGATCTGGGAGTATGAGACTTCTCATTTTGTTTTTCTTCTTGAGAAGAAAAACTGCTTATCTGAGGTCTCTTTCCTTTCCATATGAAATTAATAATTGGTTTTTCCATGTCCTTAAAAAAAAAAACTGTTGAAATCTGGATTGGGATTGAGTTAAATGTATAGATTGCTTTAGGTAGTATTGACATTTTCACAATGTTTAGTCTACCTATCCATGAACAAGGGTAGTACCCTTGTTGTCTCTTGTAGCAGTGTTTTATAGTTTTCTCTGTATAGGTCTTTTGTGTCTCTGGTGAGGTTTATTCCTAGATATTTTATCTTTTTAGTAGCTATTGTAAATGGTATTGTTTCCCTTATTTCTTTATCAGAGGACTCTGTGGGTATACAGGAATCCAACTGATTTTT
>NW_006921590.1:6318068-6320798 GCF_000298275.1 Orycteropus afer afer | reverse complement strand
GTTTTAGTTCCTATTTGCCAGCTTGTATGCCTTTTGTTTCTCTTTCTTGTCTTGTTGCCCTGGCCAGGACTTCCAATACAATGTTAAATAGAAGTGGTGACAGAGGGCATCCCTGTCTGGTTCCCTCCCATTTGTAAGGGAAATGCCTTGAATCTTTCTCCATTAATAATGATGTTGGCCGTTGGCTTTGCATATATATATATATATATCCTTTATTATGTTGAGGAATTTCCCTTCAATCCCTATTTTGCTGAGAGTTCTGAACAGGAATGGATGCTGGATTTTATTAAATGCCTTTCCTGCATCAATTGATATAATCATATAGTTCTTTTCTGTTTTGTTTATGTGATGGATTACATTGATTTTCTGATGTTGAACCACTCTTGTAACCTTGGCATGCATCCCACTTGGTCCAGGTGTATTAATTTTTTGATGTGTTGTTGGATTGTTGGCTAGGATTTTGTTAAAGATTTTTGCATCTATGTTCATGAGGGCTATTGGCCTGTAGTTTTCCTTTCCAGTGGTGTCTTTCCCTGGTTTTGGTATTAGTGTTATGCTTGCTTCATAAAATGAGTTTGGCAATATTCCATCTTTTTCTATGTCCTGGAATAGCTTGAGTACCATAGTTGTCAACTCTTCTCTGAATATGTGATAGAATTCTCTAGTGAAGCTATCAGTGTCAGGTCATTTCTTTGTGGGAAACTTTTTTTTTATGACCTGTTCAATTCTTTCTTTTCTTATAGGTCTGTTCAAGCTTTCTATCTCTGAGTGGGATAGTTTGGGTAGGTCTTGTGATTCTAGAAACTTGTCCATCTCTTCTAGGTTTTCAAATCTATTAGAGTACAGTTTTTCATGATATTCTGTTAGTATCTTTTTAATTTCAGTTGGTTCTGTTGTGATGACACCATTTTCATTTACAATTCTTGTGATTTGGAACTTCTCTTTCTATTTTTTTGTTAGGTCTGCCAACAGTTTATTGATTTTGTTAATCTTTTCAAAGAACCGGCTTTTGTTTTGTTGATTTTTCTTTTTTTATTGCTTCTAGATACTGTAGGATTCTTCTTTCTATTTCTAGTTGTTGGAGTTAATGAATTAGAGAGTTCATTTTATTTCTTTCCTCTTTTTTGATGTATGCATTTATTATAATAAACTGTCCTCTGGGTACTGCTTTCATTGTGCCCTAAAGGTTTTGGTATGATGTGTCTTCTCATTTGTTTCTAGGATTTTTTTTTTAATTTCAGTTTTTATCTGTTCTATTACACAATAGTTTTTGAGCAGTGAGTTGTTCAGCTTCCATATGTTTGATGCTTTTCCTTTCTCTTCCTATTATTAATTTCTAATTTTATAGCATTGTGGTCCGAGAAGATGCTTTGTAGTATTTCAATGCTTTTGAATTTTTTGAGGCTTGTTTTATATCCTAACATATGGTTTATTCTGCAGAAGAATCCATGTGCACTGGAGAAGAATGTGAATTGTGGTTTTGTTGGGTGAAATGCTCTGTTTATGTCTATGAGGTCGAGTTGGTGGATTGTATTGTTGAGTTCTTTTGTATCTTTGTTGAGTTTTTCTCTAGTTTAAAGCAGTGTGTTAAAGTCTCCTACTACTATTATAGAGTTGTTTATTATCCCTTTTAATTCAGTTAATATTTGCTTCATATATTTTGGAGCATTTTTATTGGGTGCATAGATATTGTAACATCTTCTTTGTCCATTGACCCTTTCAGAATCATAAAATGTCCTTCTTTTTCTCTTATGATGTGTTTCACCTTAATGTCTATTTTGTCATAAATTAATATCGTCACTCCTGCTCTTTTTTGGTTTCCATTGGCTTGGTATATTTGTTCCATCCCTTAGCTTTTAATTTGTTTTATCTTTATGTCTAAGGTGGGTCTCTTCTAGGCAGCATATCAATGGGTCTTCTTTTGTTATCCAGTCTGCAACTCTCTTTCTCTTGATAGGTGCATTAGACCATTCACATTGAGTGTAATTAGTGATAGCTATGAATTGATTGCTGTCGTTCTATTATTTTTTTTTTTTTTTTGTCGTGTTGTTGGTGTTTCCTTGGTCTGTATACTTTTCTGTGCTGAGTTTGGTTTGTTGGCTAATGCTTTCTCCCTTTTCTTCTTTATTGTTGGTTTTGTGCTTATTAAATCCATATGTTTTCCTTCCTTCTGGATTTGCTTACATCGATTGTTACTTTTTTCTGTAGTTATCTTGGAGTATATTCTTGTCTCTACGTTTTTAGAACAGTGCGTACTGTGGAGACATTGTCCTGTTTTCATCTCCATTTGGAAGTGTGTGCCTAGAAGCTTTATTCCCTCTGATAGGTTAGTTGCTGTTGTTGTGTGCTGGTTGACTTGCTTTGTTTTTACAGTGCAGTGTTTTATGGTCTTATTTTGAGTTTCTATTTCTGATTTGGTTTTAGTGTCAATGTTATGTATCCTGATTTTGTTGATCTCTGTTGTGGGTTCTCTATTGGAAGGACTTCCTTAAGCATTTCTTGTACAGTTTGTCTGGTTTTCACAAAATCCCTTAATTTCTGTTTGTCTGAGAATGCCTTGATTTTGCCCTCATATTTGATGGATAATTTGGCTGGATGTAGGATTCTTGGTTGGAAGATCTTTTCCTTCAGTGTTTTACATATGCCATCCCATTGCCTTCTTGCTTGCATGGTTTCTGCTTAGTATTCAGAGCTCAGTCCAACTGTTTGATTATTATAACTAATATTTCT
>NW_006921590.1:6308348-6317608 GCF_000298275.1 Orycteropus afer afer | reverse complement strand
TGCATTAATTTTATTGTTTTGTTCTTGAATGATTTTCCTGTGTTCTTCCAGGTAACTGTCTGTGGTCTCCTTGTTTCTGTTTGGGGTTTCCTTAGGCTCTTATAAAGCTCTATAAACATATCTTCTAAATTCCTTCTCAGATAGTTCTATTGCCTCTCTTCCTCCAAGTTTAATGAGACCTTTGTTTGTGTTTTGCTTCTAATGCCTTGTCCTGTTTGTTTATTTTTGTTTGTTGGATTTGAGGTTGGCTGTTGTTTTCTAGACATTTTGAGGTTGTTTTTAACTGTTGGTTATGTATTGATTTGTTTTGTCTTGGTTTTAACAGTTAATATTTTGAAAAGCTGAAGCTCGTTTATTTTATTTTATTTTATTTTATTTTAGTTATTAATTCAGGTATGCTGGGTTGCTCTGCAGTTTTCTTTGTGATGTTGGGATCACTGTGTGGAATGTGGATATGGGTTTCTGTTTGTTGTGAAGAGAGTTTAGAGTTTGAACTGGTGGTATTATGGTGGCTGAATGTGGTTTTTTCTATTGATGAGTGAAGTTATTGGCTGAGAAGATGGGAACAGAAGAAGGAAAGCTCGCTGTTGCTAGGGACAGTTTCTAGGGCTTTGAGTGGGCTGCTACCAATGACATCATACTGTTATTTACAGGCCTGCAGCTCAATTTCAGGAAAGACTCCAGTTGTTAGGGGGTTGCCACTTTCCACCAGGTTCAGTCACATGCAAAAACCCTGTTCCCAAGACTTCTCGCTGCCAAAAAGCTGACCCAAGACAACTTCCCAGCTCCGTGATCAACTGCAGGGGTTTCTCTCTCTGGCCCTGCCCGGCCGCAGCACTGGCCCAACTGTGCCAGACTGGGATCTGCCTCGGGAGTTCCTCTGTGGGTCCGCCCACCCACAGCACCAAAGATCCACTTGGTTTCAGCGGTGCTAGAGTTGGGAGAGTGCCTGCTAGTAATCTGTCATCCCAATATTACTGATAACGTCAAGCACAGGCCTCTCACTAAGCTGACCCAAGCCTACTGGGTGACCACTGCAGGGGCACCTCCCTGGGTCCACTGTCCTGCAGCACCAGTCAACTCTCTGCTCAGGTTTCAGCAGCACTGGACATGCCCATTTGCACCTAGTTGATCCAAGTTAATGATAAAATCAGGTGCTGAAGGTCAATCATTGGGATGATCACTGGAATGCTGGTGTGGTTGCTGGTATGTTGGTTTGGTGTGTTTTCTGCCTTAACCCAGGGAGGTCTCAGATGGCCATTCTCATCTGCCAGTCCCTCCCCCAGGGAAGTCTCCAATGGCCTTTCTTGGCTGCCTGTTTGCACTCCGCAGGTTATATCTTCTTTTTTTTTTTTTTTTTTCTCCTGTACCTTTCTCCTCTCTAATTCTATTCCTCTGAGTCTGGTGCACTCTGACTCACTGAGCTGTTCAGAGAACCAGAATCCCTACTTCAAACTGCTATACCTAGTTTTTCAAGTATTAAGATGCTAGAGGGAAATAGTGTGGTGATTACTGATGAGACTCCATTTTGAATCCTTATCTTGTCATTTCTTCCATTTACTTTAGCTACTCTCTGTTCAAGAGCAAGTTTCAGAGTCTCTTCTGACATCCATTTTGGTCTTTTCTTCCTTTCCTGTCTTTTCAATGACCTCTTGCTTTCTTCATAGATGATGTTCTTGATGTCATCCCACTATTCCTCTGGTTTTTGGTCATTGGTATTCAATTCATCAAATATATTCTTTAGATGGTCTCTAAATTCAGGAGATGTATATTCAATATCATATTTTGGCTCTTCTGGACTCGTTTTAATTGTCTTCAACTCCAAGTTGAACTTGCATATGAGCAGTTGATGGTCTGTTCCATAATCAGCTCTTGGTCTTGTTTTGGCTGAAGATATTGAGCTTCTCCATTGTGTCTTGCCACAGGTGTAGTCAATCTGATTTCTGTGTATTCCATCTGGCAAAGTCTGTATATAGCCACCATTTATGTTGTGAAAAAAGATATTTGCAATGAATAAGTTGTCGGTCTTGCAAAATTCTATCATGCGATCTCCAGCATTATTTCTATCACCAAGGCCAAATTTTCCAACTATCAGTGATTCTTCTTTGTTTCCAACTTTTGGATTCCAATCACCAATGATAATCAACCCAATTTGATCTCATGTTTTGTCAACTTCAGACTGCAGAAGTTGATAAAATCTTCAATTTCCTCATCTTTGGCTTTGGGGGTTGGTGCGTAGATTTGAATAATAGTTGTATTCATCAGTCTTCCCTGTAGGCATATAGATATTATCCTATCACTGACAGCATAGTACTTCAGGACAGATTTTGTAACAATCTTTGTGACAATAAATGCCACACCATTCCTCTTCAACTTGTCATTCCTTGCATTGTAGATCATATGGTTGTCTGATTCAAAATGGCTGAAATCAGTCCATTTCTGGTCACTAATCCCTAGGATATCACTTTTTATGCAGTACATTTCATTCTTGACAACTTACAATTTTCCTTGATTCCATACATTCCATGTTCCTATTATTAATGGATGTTTGCAGCTATTTCTCCTCATTTTCCACATCAGAAAATAGAGGTCCCAAATGTTTTACTTTATCCATATCATTAAGGTCATTTCTACTCTGATGAGGCAGCTCTTTCCCAGTTGTATTTTGAGTGCCTTCCAACCTGAGGGGTTCATCTTCAAGCATTCTACCAGACAATGTTTCAGGGCTATTCATAAAGTTGTCCAGAATGTATCAGAAAGTGTTTCTCTGCTATTTATAAGGTTTTATTCCTATTCTGTGAAAAATAAAGCAAGTACTCAAAAACAAGTGATATGGAACATAGCAAAAGAACACAGGAGACAAGTTGAAAAGTAGTAGTGATGAAAATCTGCCCTGGACAAATTGTGAACATTTTGAGCATCTAAATAAATAAGGATAGTAACAAGTTAAAGTTCATTCAGTAAGACCCATAAGCCCATATTTATATAAATATATTCATAAGTAAATGAATAAATTTAATGGAGGTAAAAAGTAAGCTTTACTTTTCAGTGGAATGCCAATGAGAATACACAGAATAAGTCATAGAAGTAAAAAATTACCATTTGATAAGCATTATCACAAAATTTTATTGATGCCAGAAACATCAAATGCTAAAACCAGTGGGTAAAATTTTGATGAGGAGCAGGGTATTTACATTGTCTCAAAGTATTTCTCTGCAAAATGTTAATTACTAAATTATTAATTAGCTTACTGATTGACCAAGTGACAATTATCTTATTAATCAAGTGACTAAAAAATAGTATCACTGCTAATGGAACAAATCAACATCATCTGCCTCATGACATGACACATCATTTCTGTGATAGTCCTGTCAATATTGATAACCTGAATTTAATCATGAGAAAAACTTATACAAATGTAAATCAAGGGATATTTCATGAAGTGGTCTCTAATCTTTCAAATATCTCTTTCAGTTATTTGGCCAGGTAGCTGTCTTCCAAATTTCTTGGCATAAATGAGTAAGTGCCTTCACCACTGCATCTGTTTGTTGAAACATCTCAAATTGCATTCCATCAATTCCTGGAGTCTTGTTTTTGCCAATTTTTTCAGTGCAAAAAATTCTTCTTTTAATACCATGAGTTCTTTATCATATGCTACCTCCTGGAAAAGTTGAATGTTGATCAACTCTTTTTGGTACAGTGACTCTGCATATTCTTTCCAGCTTCTTTTGATGCTTCCTGCATCATTCAGTGTATTGGTTATAGAATCCTTCAATATTGCAATTCGATGCTTCAGTTTTTTCTTCAGTTCTTTCAGCTGGAGAAATGCCAAACATGTGGATTATATGCATATATTTTATTTGTATGGGTGTGTTATGTGTGGAGAATGTAATATGTGATTAAAGTCCCAAAAAGGAAGGAGACAGAAGGACAGCAAAAATATTTGAAGAAATACTGACCAAAATTTTTCTAACTTTGTTAAAAAATAAAACCTATAGATTTGTGACCTTAATAAATCTCAAGCAGGATAAACCTACAGTAAATGATAACAAGGCACATCATAACTAAATTTCTGAAAATAAGTGATAAAGAGAAAGCAAGAGACTCTGAAACTTACTTTTGAATGGAGAGTAGTTAAGGCAAAAGGAAGGAATATTGAACTAAAAGAGCTAACCGCAGATTTCAATGGGCAGCTCGAGAAGACAAAGTAAATCATTAGAATGATATATGCAAAGATCTTGAATTAGAAAACCAAAAGGGAAGAAGATGTTCAACATTTCTCAAGCTGAAAGAACTGAAGAAAAAATTCAAGCCTCAAATTGCAATATTGAAATATTCTGTGAGTCAAAACTGACTTGATGGCAGTGAGTATATATATATATATATATATATATATATATATATATACATTTTTTTTTCAAATCACGTCTCTATTAAAGGATTTTTCACCAAAATATACAAACAATTCTCAAAACTAAATAGGAAGAAAATAAAGTATCCAATCAAAAACTGGGCATGAGATTGAAGATATATGGATGGCAAGTAAGAACACAAAAAGATGTTCACTATCATTAGTTTTTAAGTTATCATAATAAACAAACAGACAATGCAGCAATGAGATACTACTATATATCTATTAGAATGTCTAAAATTAAAAAAAAAAAAAAACTTCTACAGACTAATGTTGTTAAGAATGTGGAGAAACTGATACACACATGCACTCTTGGTGGGAATGTACAATGGTATTACTATTTCAGGAAACAGTTTGGTGGACTCTCAAGATGTTGAACATATACTCACCATATGACCCAGCCATTCCTCTTCTAAGATTTTTCCCAAGAGAAGTTATCAGCAGCTCTTTTTGTAAAAAGATGAAAAGAAATATTCAACAGGTAAATGGATAAATACATTGTGTAATAGCCATACAATGGAATACTACTCAGCAAGAAAAAGGAACAAACTATTGCCTACACAGAAAATAAATGAGTCTCCATGGAATTACACTAAGTTAGAGAAACCAGACAAATAAGAGAGCTTCGTGTATGATTTTATTTATGTTAATTCTAGAAAATGAAAACTAACTTATAGTGACAGAAAGTAGATCAGTGGTTGCCTGTAAATAGGGAGGGAGGTGATAGGGAGAGACTGGAAGGAAGAATTGCAAAGAGTACTGCACATAATTATCCCTGTCCTATAGGAATTCACTGTCTCTGAGAACAAGTACAAAGTCAAAATTGACAGTGTCCTTGTGGAGGGGGGCAACTTAGCATTGAATAGATGGCAGCAACTTATCTTTTCCCTGGCATAATTAAGTCATTGTGGAGTACAGGGTTTAATAGATAGCCACTGGCTTTTGAAAAAGTGATATGCTTATGTGCATTTAGCTCGAGACCCCACTTCATTTAACATTTTTCCTTTTTGCTTAGTGTTTTAGCTAAATTTTCAAAGAGCTTTTCCAATTAGCTTTGTATTTTCTATGAATATTGGTAGTATTAGTTTGAACAGTGACAGGTAAACAAACCTGAGGCAAACCCAATGATTTTTAGGAAGTCATTAGGCTGTGGAGAAAGCACACAGAGAAGGCTAGGACAATGCCTGCATCTCTGTTACCTAGCACATTGCCTGGCACATGGTGAGCATTCCCTGAATGAATGCATAAATGAAATAAGTCAATGTATTGATTCTTCAGAAAAATATGTTTCTCCTTGGGATATATATATATATATATGGATATATCTGAAACATGTAGGAAGTTTATGATGTGTATTAGTTACCTATTGATGCATAAAAAAATTACCCCAAAATTTCGCAATTTAAAATAATAAATATTTATTATGTCTCACAGTTTCTGTGGGTCAGAAATTTAAGAACAGCTTACCTGAGTGGCCCGGCTTGGAATCTTTGTATGAAATATTGCAGTTAAGATAGTAGCCAGATCTGCCATCATCTTGCCTGTGCCTAGAGGATCCGCTTCCAAAATAGATCACTCACAGGGCTGTGAGTGATGCTGGTTATTGGGAAGAAGACTCACTTCTTTGCCATGTGGACCTCTCCACACAGCTGCATGAGTGTCTTTACAACATGACATCTGACTTCTCCAAGAGAAAATGGTCCCAGAGAATAAGGCAGAAGCTACCTTCTTTTTATGACCTCACCTTAGAATTCATACTCCATCATTTCTGCAACATTTTGTTGTTATTGTTGTTGTTACAAAGACCAATCCTGTTCAGTGTTGGAAGAGATTACACAAGGGCATACAATACCTTATCGCAAGAGTCATTGGGTGTGGCATCTTGGAGCATGGCTACTACACCACACTTTGTGTTCTTTAAAATATTTTCCTAACTACTGTAACACTAACAGATAAGAACTCTTTAAATATTGTCAGAAGACTCATGCTCATTGTCACTATTATTGTGTGCCCTCAGTTTACTTGTATATTAGCTAAAATTTCTTTTGATAATGTTCTGGTCACCTAGTGCCACTCTGACAGGAATATATACCACCAATGGATGGCTTGAACAAACAGGAATTTATTCTCTTACAGTTTGGAGGCTTTAAGTCCGAGTTCAAAGGTCCAGGCTCTAGGGGCTGGGTAAAACCCCTAAACCTTGGGGTTCAGCTCTGCCTCCCGCTCCCAGCTGACTGGATCTAGAAGCTTTTCTTCTCTCAGACAGTTGCTGGGTGCTGAGACTGACAAGCCCAAAGTTGACAAGTAAAAAGGCACCATCCTGATGTTACCAAACCACATGGCAGGCCGTTAATTCAAGTCCATTGATAGTCCCAAGGTTGGCAGAGCATGGCAGGCTGCTGAACAATGGCATGGCTACATGCAGGGTTCAAGCATGTCGTAAGCTAGAGACTGTTCCCTAAGGCTTCTCTTTATATAGAGGAAGCAGACCATATCCCTAAGGCAGTTGCTCAGCTGCTCACAGTAGATTCCACCATGGAATTGATTACCAGTCTTATCATGGGAAATAATACTACATCCAGGTGCCCAGACACTTAACCAGGCCCAGCCAAGTTGGCACAGAAACTTAACTACCACAGGTAGGAAGCTAATAAAAGAAACCAATACAGCTTCATTTGAAGAACAATGAATCTACTTAGCTGATACTGTTGGTCTTCCAACCAGATCCCCTCTGATCCCTTTTACTATTTTTATGCACTATTCTCCTAATTTCTCTTTCCTTTTGCGATTGACTGCTTGTGCCAGCAACTTTCTTTGGAATACATTCACTCCTTACTTATGGGCATGGTTAGTTTCCAAAGTCCAAGTCGTTATGCAAAAATTGGCATTATGAGAAAATGAAGGATGGCCACATCAGATCACAAAATGGAGGGTGACGGCATTATTACATGACCGCCAAAATATATCATTACAAACTGCCAAATTAAATCATTATGTAACTGCCAAATGATATTATTACATAATTGCTAAATCACTGAGAATCATGGCTCAGCCAAGCTGACACACAGCATTAACCATCACAGCCAGCCTTATTCTCACCTCTCACCTCAGTGTGTGTTACTGACAGATGTATGTCATTAATGTGCAGAATAGTTGGATAGTACCTTTTTTACTATTGTAAAAGCAAAATGTCAGATAATGAGGTAGTGGGCAAGTGAGGAGTAAGCATATTGCCCTTGGGTTACTAAGCTTTATAGAAGCAGACTGACACATCTTTCTCCTGTGGAGTGGCTGGTCTGTTCAACCCACCTTCCTTTTGATTAGTAGCTGAAAGCTTAACCACTGTGTCACCAGGGCTCCCTTTTTAATCTCATACACAATGAGCTAATCTTGGCCCATGATAGACTGGGATGAGGATATGAAACTCTATATCTCTTGTTTTGGGTCAGAGACAAATTATGAGTAATTTAACACTACAGATTCCCCATCAGGATAAGACTGAAGCTACTCTGCAGAAATTTGCTTGACATCATAGTTTTATAGGACTTCTTTTCCCATCCCTTCTTTCCCCACTCTCTTACTGGTTTCTCCTGGGATCCTGAATTAATAAATTATTTTTAAATAGACCTTTGTGCTAGGGCTTAATTCAGGAAACTTGATCCAAAACAAACTATTCAGTGCTTATAGTCATAAGAAATGGAAAATTCAACTCAAATGAGAATAAATAGTAAAGAAGTTGCTGATATCTAAAAATTCTTGTGGTAGGGAAGGTATCGGTAATCAGTGATGACATAAAGACATTGTTTCTTTATGTCCTTCTGCCTTTCCTACCATTTCATCTTCAGGCTGCGTTTTCTCATGGTAGAAATATAGCTGAAGCAGTCCCAGGCTTCAAAATCTTCTATAAGAGCCATCTGCTCTGATTATTTCTTCTTCTTCCTTTTTTTATTTTTAATTTATTTATTATTTTTTTTACATTGTGATTTGGGTGAAAATTTACAGAGCAAATTCATTTTCCATACAACAGTTCACATACACTTTCTCTCATAACATTGACCACAGTTTACCACAATGTAACAGGTCCTCTCCCACCTCCTCCCCACAGTTACCTCTTCCCAGTGTCCATCCCTCCATGCACTCCTGCCCCCTGAGCTGTCTCCCTGCGCATAAGCAGCTCTTCTATCTCCCATGATTGTTCTCTCCAAGGAGTGTATCTACTTGAGGTAAATGTTAAACTCATATGCCTGTCTTTTATTTGGCTGGAAACCACACGTGTGGGTTCAATTTCAGACCTGAAGGGCAGCTAGGGGCCATAGTCTCAGTGGTTCCACCTGGCTCTGTCGGACCAGCAAACCTGGCCCCCCCCCTTTTTTCCTCCAATGATTTTAAGTTTTGTTCCACGTTGTTCTCACTCTCTATCAAGGATCTCCTACACAGATCCCCTTTCAAGTGGATGACAGTGGTAGCCGGGCACCATCTAGTTCTTCTGGTCTCATAGTTATATAGGCTGCTGATCAGATGGTGTACCAGTCACTAAGACTAATTGTTTCCATGAATTTTGGTTTTCTTCGTTCTTCTTTGCTCTGCACGAGGAGAGACACATCGTTGCATCTAGATGGCAGCTAGCTAGCTGTTAAGATCCCAGTCACTACTTGCCAAGGTAGGAGGTGGAACAATGTTTTGTATACTATTTTATGCCAATTGAGTTTGATGTTCCCTGCGACTATGGTCCCAAGCCCGCAGGTTCAACTACTTGGTCCCTCTGGATAGCTGGCTATGACCAAGCAGTGACCACAACCTTGCCCCTTGTGAGCTCTACTATACACCTGGGAATTCTGATCATTCACAT
>NW_006921590.1:6297251-6303834 GCF_000298275.1 Orycteropus afer afer | reverse complement strand
TGAAGTTATTGGTGGAGAAGGTGGGAGCAGAAGAAGGAAAGTTTAGTGTTGATAGGGTCGGTTTCTAGGGCTTTGAGCTGGATATTATTGATGATGTATTTATTTGCAAGACCACGGCTCAACCTCAGGAAAAAATTCCTCTTGTTAGAGAGTCACAAATTTCCGCTAATTTCAGGCACACTCAAAGACCCTGCCTCCATGGCCCCACAGCTCCAAAGCACGGCTCCAAGGAAAAATTTGGGGACTGGGCTCAGCTGCAGTTTCTTTGTTCTCTGTGCCCCATCTGCCCGCAGTGTTCACTCAATCCACCCAGACTGCCAATGGCCGGCTCTGGAGTTTGTCTGTGATACCGCACACCTGCAGCACCAAAGATGCACGCAATTTCAGTTGTGTTGGACTTGGGGAAGTACCTGAACAGGCTCTTACTTATGACATAGTTATTTGAAAGACTGCGGCTCAATCTCAGGAAAGATTCATATTATTAGAGGGTCACACATTTCCGCTAATTTCAGGCACACTCAAAGACCCCGCCTCTGTGGCCCCACAGCGCCAAAGCGCGACTCTAGGCCAAAATTTGAGTGAGCATGCTCAGCTGCAGTTTCTCTGCTCTCCGTGCCCCATCTGCCTGCAGTGGTAATGTAATCCCGCCCGACAGGCAATGGTCAGCTCTGGAGTTTGTCTGCGATACCGCCCACCTGTGGCGCCAAAGATGCGTGCAATTTTAGCTGTGGTGGATTCGGGGGAGTACCTGCCAGTGACCGGTGGCCCCAATAACTGTGGCAAAGCAAAACACAGTGTCTCCCTATCTGACCCAAGCCTGCTCTGTAATCTGCTGGGAGGGGAGGGAGTTAGCCTTTCTGGTGCACCAGTGAGATCTCTACCTGAGTCTCAGCAGTGGTGTCTGTGTCCCACTGCACCCTCACCACCCAAATTACTGACAAAATCAGCCACTGGAGACAGGTCTTTGCCACTGCCTGCTGGAATATTGTATTGATTGCTGGTAAGCTGCTATAAGTGATCTTGTTCTTGGCTTGGGGATCTCAGGCAGCTGCCTCCACCCGGCAGACTGTGACTGCCCCAGAAACGTTTCCAATAGTCTCTCTTGGGTGCCTGTTCATCTTCCGGCAGTAGCTCTTTCCTCAAAAATCTCCCTGTGCCTTTCCTCCAATTCTGCTCTTCTGTATTTGGTGCAATCTGATTCAGTGAGCTGTACAGAGCACCAAGAATCTCAATTCAAACTGTTGTACCTACTTCTTAAAGTTCTTAGATGTCGGAGGGAAAAAACACAGTGCTCACTGGTGAGACTCCATTTTGAATCCTCTCTTTTTTTCTTTAATTTTTATTGTGCTTGGGTGAAAGTTTACAGAGAAAATTCGTTTTCCATACAGCAGTTCATACACATTTTGTCTCATCACACTGACTGCAATTCCCCACAATGTAACAGCTCTCTTCCCACTTCCTCTCTGTAGTTACCTCTTCCCTGTGTCCTTCCCTCCCATGTGCTCATGCCCCCTGAGCTATCTTCCTGTGCAAACACTGCCCTTCTGTTCTCCCATAATTGATTGCTCCAAGGAGTATATTTACCTGAAGTAAATGTTCACCCCATATGCCTGTCTATTGTTTGGCTGGAAGCCACAGGAGTGAATTCAATTCCAGACCTGAAGGGTGGCTAGGGGCTGTAGTCTCAGGAGTCTCACCAGCCTCTATCAGACCAGCAAACCTGATCTATTTTTTTTATGATTTTGAATTTTGTTCCACATTGTTCTCCCACTCTATCCAGGATCTCCTGCACCAACCTCATTTTGAGTGGTTGACAGTGTTACTGGACACCATCTAGTTCTTCTGGTTTCATGGTCATATAGGCTGAGGATTGCATGGTGTACCAGTCCCCTGGACTAACTGTTTCTATATGTCATTAGTTTTCTTCGTTCTCTTCTGCTCTGTATGAGGAGAGACCCATTGTTGCATCTAGATGGTTGCTTGCAAGCTTTTAAGATCCTAGCTGCTACTCATCAAAGTAGGATGTAGAACAATATTTTTCTCTAGTTTGTTATGCCAATTGAGTTTGATGTTCCCTGAGACCATGGTCTCAAGCCCACAGGTCCAACTACTCACTCCCTCCAGGTAGGTGACTGAGGCCAAGAAACCACCACAATCTTGCCCTTTGTCAGTTGTGCTATATACCTAGAACTTCTTACAGCTCATACAAATACACATGTAGAAACATTGTCTCCTAACCCTATATGTGGTCATGGGCACACTACACTCTCCCTGGACATATCTGATAGTTCAGCCTGTCTTCCCATCTATCCACCTGTAGATCAATGCTTCCCATCACTGATGACGCAGTACTGTACATTCAAAAGGCTTCATCTTTGTTCTCTGTACCTCCCATGCACCTATCTATGTCTTCTTCTTCCTTCATATTTGGTACATAGTCCTTCCCTTCACCCAAATCCATACTTGTCTATACTTGTCTCTACTTACCTAGCAATCCTCCCTCCCCTCCCCTCTCACCCCTGGTAACCAAAAAAGAAAGTTTCCTTCCATATGTAAACCTTTTCTTGCCTTTTAACAATAATGAATTAATACAATATTTGTCCTTCTGTGATTGACTTACTTCACTCAGCATAATGTCCTCCAAGTTCATCCACATTATGTGGTATTTTGTAGATTCTACATTATTCTTTATTGTTGCATAGTATTCCATTGTGTGTATGTACAAGAGTTTACTTATCCATTCTTCTGTTGATGGGCAACTAAGTTGTTTCCATTGTTTGCTATTGTAAATAGTGGTACGATGAACATGGGTGTGCAATATCTGTTCTTATTCTTGCTCTCACTTCTTTAGGATATGTACCTAGTAATGGGATTGCTGGATCAAACTGTACTTCTAAATCCAGCTTTTTAAGGAGTCACCATACTGCTTTCCACAGTGGTTGTACCATTTTACAGTCCCACCAGCAATGTATGGGAGAGGGTCCCAATCTCTTCACATCCTCGCCAGCATTTGTTATTTTCTGTCTTGCTGAGCTTTGCTATTAGTGCTGGCTCAAGATGGTATCTCATTGTTATTTTGATTTGCATCTCCCTAATGGCTAATGATCGTGAACATTTCTTCATGTTTTTGTTGGCCACCTGAATATCTTCTTTGGTGAAGTGTGTATTCATATCTTCGGCCCATTTTTTAATTGGATTGATTGTCTTTTTGTTATTGAGGTATAGGACTTTTCCACAAATTTTAGTGATAAGTCCTTGTCAGATATATCGTTTCTGAATATTTTTTCCCAATATGTAGGTTCTACTTTTACTCTTTTGGAGAAATCTTTTGAAGCACATAAAAATTTAATTTTTAGAAGGCCACATTCTTCTAGTTTATCTTCTGCTGTTTGTGCATTTTGAAAGTCTATTTGTACCATAAATGAAGGCTCTTGAATTTGCCCAAATTTTTTCCTTGAGAAACTTTATAGTTTTAGATTTCACATTTAAGTCTTTGATACATCTGGAGTTAGTTTTTGTGTATGGTGTAAGGTATAGATCTTGTTTCGTTTTTCTGCAAACAAATACCCAGTTTTGCCAGCACCATTTATTAAAGAGACCATCTCTTCCCCATTTAATGGATTTCAGCCTTTAGTCAATAATCAGCTGGCCATGGGTCAATGGATCTATTTCTGGGTTCTCAATCCTATTCCACTGGTCTATGTATCTGTCATTGTACCAATGCCAGGTTGTTTGGCAGTATAGTAGGTTTTGAGATCTGAGAGTGTGAAACCTCCTGCTTTGTCATTCTTCTTCACTAGTGCTTTGCTTATCCAAGGTCTCTTTCCTTTTCATATAAAATTAGTGATTGGTTTTTCCATACCCTCAAAGACTGTTGATGGGATCTGGATTGGGATTACATTGAATATATAGGTTGCTTTGGATAGAATTGACATTTTCACAATGTTTAACCTTCCTATCCACAAGCATGGTATGTTCTTCCATTTTTGTAGATCTCTTATGGATTCTTGTAGTAATGTTTTATAGTTTTCTTTGTATGGTCTTTTGTGTCCCTGGTAATATTTATTCACAAGTATTTCATTTTATTTGGTAGCTATTGTAAATTATATTGATTTCCTTATTTCTTTCTCAGCAATCTATTTGCTAGTATAGAGGAATCCAATAGATTTTTGTACGTTGATCTTGTATCTTGCCACTATGCTAAATCTCTCAATTAGTTCCAGTAGTTTTCCTGCTGAGTCTCTTGGGTTTTCTATGTATTGGATTATATCATCAGCAAATAGGGACAATTTGACTTCTTCCTTACCAATTTGGAAGCCTTTGATTTCCCTTTCTTGCTTTATTGCCCTAGCTAGGACTTGTAATACTATGTTGAATACAAGTGGTGATAGCAGGCATCCTTTTCTGGTTCCTGTTCACAAGGGGAATGGTTCCAGTCTCTCTCCATTAAGACTAATGTTGGGTGTTGATTTCACATATATGCCCTTTATTATGTTGAGGAATTACCCTTCTGTTCCTAGTATGCTGAGAGTTATTATCAGGAATGAGTGTTGGATTTTATTAAATGCCTCTTCTGGATTGATTGATATGATCATGCAGTTCTTTTCCTTTGTTTTATTTATGTGATAGATGATGTTGTTTGTTTTTTTTAATGTTGAACCATCCTTGCATACTTGATATGAACCCCACTTGGTCATAGGAGCTCTGGTGGCACAGTGCCTAAGGCATTTGACTGCTAACCAGAAGATTGGTGGTTCAAACCCACCAGCCACTCCATGAAAGGAGACTGGGCAATCTACTTCCTTAAAGATTTACCTCCTAGGAGACTCAAAGAGGGTCGCAATGAGTTGGAATTCACTCAATGACAGTAAATTTGCTTTGGTTTAGGTCACAATATATTATTATTTTTTGATATGTTGTTGGAGTCTATCAGCTAGGAATTTATTGAAGATTTTTGAGGATTCTACTGGTGTAGTGCCTAAGGATTTGACTACTAACCAGAAAGCTGGCAGTTCAAACCCACCAGCCACTCCTTGGAAGGAAGGTTGGGCAATCTACTTCCATAGTGACATCACCTCAGAAACCCAAGGAGGGGTCACTATGAGCTGGACTCAACTTGGCAGCAGTGAGTTTGATTTTTGGTTTTGGTATTCATGAGGGATATTGATCTGTAGTTATCCTTTCTAGTGATGTCTTTGCCTGGTTTTGGTGTCAAGGTTATGCTTGCTTCATAAAATGAATTTGGGAGGATTCCATCCTTTTCTATGTTCTGGAATAGTTTGAGTAGGATTGATGTCAGTTCTTCTTTGAACATTTGGTAGAATTAGCCAGTGAAACCATCTGGGCCAGGGCATTTTTGTTGGTAATTTTCTTATGAACTGTTCAATTTCTTCTTTTGTTATGGGTCTGTTCAAATTTTCTCTCTCAGTCTGTGTTAGTTTAGATAAGTAATATGTTTCTAGATTTTAGAAATATTTTTTTCCAGATTTTCAAATTTGTTGGAGTACAGTTCTTCTTAGTATCCCAGTATTTTTTTTTTTTTTCATTTCAGTTGGTTCTATTGTGATGTCACCCATTTTGTTTCTTATTTGTGTTGTTTGTATTTTCTCCCTCTTCTCCATTGTTCAATTTGTCAGTGGTTTGTCAATTTCATAAATCTTTACAAAAAACCAACTTCTAGTCTTGTTGATTTTTTCTATTGTCTTTCTATTTTCTGTTTCATTCATCTCTGCTCATATCTTTATTATTTCCTTTCTTTTGGTAATTACATGCTTATCTTGCTGTTCTTTTTCTAATTGTAGAGAATGTTGATTTAAGGTGTTGATTTTGGCTCTTTCTCCTTTTTTGATGTGTGCACTTACTGTTATAAATTGGCTTCTGATCACTGCATTTGCTATGTCCAAAAGATTTTGGTATGTTGTTTTTTCATTTTTATTTGAGTCAAAGAATTTTTTAATTTCATTTTTTATTTCTTCTATTACCCAGTTGTTCATAAGAAGGGTGTTATTCAGTTTCCATGTGTTTGCTCTCTTTCTGTTTATCTTCCTATCATTGATTTCTAATTTGATAGCATTGTGTCTGAGAAGATGCTTTACAGTATTTCAGTGTTTTAAATTTATTAAGGCTTGTTTTATGGCCTAACATATGGTCTATCATGGAGAATATTCTGTGTTGTTGTTGTTGTTATTGTTAGGTGCCATTGCATCGTCTCTGACTCATAGCAACTCTGTGCACAGCAGAACCGAACACTGCCTGGTCCTGTGCCAGCCTCATGATCCTAGCTATACCTGAGCCTATCGTTGCAGCCACCATGTCTATCCATCTCATTGAAGGCCTTCCCCTTCTTCATTGACCTCCACTTTACCAAGCATGACATCCTTCTCCAGGGAATGATTCCTTCTGACAATATGACCAAAGTAGGTGACACAAAGCCTGACCATTCTTGCTTCCAAGGAGCATTCTGGCTGCACTTGTTCCTGGACAGATTTGTTAGTCCTTTTAGCAGACCATTATACTCTTAGCATTATTCTCCAATACCACAACTCAAAAGCACAGTTCTTCTTTGGTCTTCCTTATTCATTGT
>NW_006921590.1:6293652-6296985 GCF_000298275.1 Orycteropus afer afer | reverse complement strand
TCTTCATCAGTACTTGAAGTCATCCTCACTTTCAGCAAGCAAAGTTGTGTCACCTCTGTATTACAGGTTTTAATGAGTCTTCCTCCAATCCTGATACCATGTTCATCTTCATATAATCCATCTTCTCTAGTTATCTGCTCAGCATACAAGTTGATAAGTATTGTGAAAGGACACAACATTGACACCTCTGTTCTTGATTCTAAACCCTGCAGTATCCCCTTGTTCTGTTCAAATGACAGTCTCCTGATCTATGAATAGGTTCTTCATAAGTACAATGAAGTGTTTTGGAATTCCCTTTCTTCTCAATGTTACCCATAATTTGTTACAATCCACACAATCAAATGCTTTTGCATAGTCAATAAAACACAAGTAAACATTTTTCTGGTATTCTTTGCTTTCAACTAAGATAATCTGACATCATCAATGATATACCTCATTCCACATCCTCTTCTGAATCCAGCTTGCATTTCTATAAGCTGTCTGTCAATATACTGCTGCAACTGTTTTTTAATTACCTTTAGTAAGATTTTACTTGTGTGTGATATTATTGATAATTGTTTGATAATTTCCACATTCTGTGGGATCATCTTTCTTTGAAATGGGTACAAATATGGTCAGCTGGCCAGGTAGCTGTTTCCCAAATCCCTTGGCATAACTGAGTGAGTGCCTCCAGAGGGGTATCTGTTTGTTGAAACATCTCAATGGTAATCCATCAATTCCTGGAGCCTTGGTTTTCGCCAATTCCTTCAGTGCAGCTTTGACTTCTTCCTTCAATACCATTGTTCTTGATCATATGCTACCCCTGGAAATGGATGAACATCAACCGGTTCTTTTTGGTACAGTGACTCTGTATTCCTTCCATCTTCTTTTGATGCTTCCTGCCTCATTCAATATTTTGTCTATAGAATATTTCAATATTTCAACTTAAGGCTTAAATTTTTTCCCCTCAGTTCTTCCAGCTTGAGGAATGTCAAGCGTGTTCTTCCCTTTTGGTTATCTGACTCCAGGTCTTTCATTATAGTAATTGGCTTTGTCTACTCGAGCTGCTCTTTGAAATCTTCTGTTCAGCTCTTTTATCTTTTCATTTCTTCCATTGGCTTGAGCTACTCTCTGCTCAAGGGCAAGTTTCAGAGGCTCTTTTGACATTTGTTTTGGTCTTTTCTTCCTTTCTTGTCTTTTTAATGAACTCTTGCTTTCTTCATGGATGATGTCCTTGATATCATCCTACAGTTTCTCTGGTTTTTGATCATTGGTCATGTGCACTGAAAAAACTGTATATTGTGCTGTTGTTGGGTGAAGTGCTCTGTAGATGTCTGTAAGGTCAAGTTGGTGGATTTTATTGTTTAGTTCTTCTGCATCTTTGTTGAATTTCTTTCCAGTTGTTTTTTCACTGAAAGTGGTGTTTTAAAGTCTCCTACTCTGACTGTGGAGTCATCTTGTCTTTTCAATTCAGTTGAAGTCTAATTTATGTATTTTGGGGCTCTTTCATTGGGTCCATAGATATTTATTATGGTTTATCTTCTTATTTGATTGATCCTTTAATCACTATATAATGCCCTTCCTTGTCTCTTATTGTGGTTTTTGTCTTAAAGTCAATTTTATCAGATATTAATATTGCCACTCCTGCTTTTTTGGTTGCCATTTCCTTGATATATCCTTTTCCAACTTTAGATTTTTAGTCTGTTTTATCTTTCTCTCTCAGGTGTGTCTCTTGTAGACAGCATATTAATGGGTTATGTTTTCTTACCCAGTCTGCAACTTTCCATCTTTGAGTGGTGTGTTTAATCCATTTTCTTTCAGTGTAATTATCAAGAAGTATGAATCTGTTGCTGTCATTTTGTTATGTGTTTTTTCCATGGGGTTGCTGATTTCTCTGTTCCATGTAATTCTCTGTACTGAGCTCATTTTGTTTATGAATCATATTATCATTTCCTTTGTTGATATTGTTTTACTATTAGATAACTATTTGTGCTTGTCCAGTTTTTAATTTTGATGCAAAGTTTTATAATTTTTCTTTGAGGTGGGCCCGTGATTTATCGTTTTCTTTCCAACTTTGGAACAGTGCATTCTATCTTGCAATTGTCTTGACTTCACCATTTAGAAATTCTTTAACTACACAGTTTTTTTTTTCCTCTTTTTGGTTTGTAGCTGTTCTCATTTGCCAATTGAAGTCTCTGGTTCCCTGTTTACAATCTTAGAAGCTTATTTTACTTTGAGTGATTCCATAACTAGGTTGGTTTCTGTGTTATGTCATCATGTTTATTGGTTGTTTGCTTTTGTTGGTTCTCTGTCCAAAGGACTCCCTTTAGCATCTCTTCTAAGATTGGTCTAGTTTTAACAAATTCCCTTAATTTCTGCTTATCTTGAAATGTCCTAATTTCACCATCATATTTGAGTGATAGTTTTGCTGGGTATATAATTCTTGGTCAGAATTATTTTTTTTCTTTCTGGGTTTTGTATATACCATCCCATTGCCTTCTGGCTTGCATGGTTTCTGCTGAGAAATCAGAGCTTAGTCTTATCAGTTATCCTTTGTAGGTAACTTTTTTCCCTTTGCTGCTTTCAGAATTCTTTCTTTGTCTTTGGTTTTGGTAAGTTTGATAATGATATGTCTTGGTAATTTTCCTTTAAGATCTATCCTGTTTGTGGTTCGTTGGACTTTTTGAATGGATATATTATCATTTTTCATCATATCAGGGAAACTGTCTTCCAAAAAAATCTTTGACAATTTTCTCAGTAATTTTATATGTCTCTTCCTGTTCTGGAATTCTGATTACATGCAGGTTATTCCTCTTGATGGTATCCCACATGAATCTTAGGCTTTCTTCATTTTGTTTTTATCTTTCTTCTGATTATTCCTTTTCCAAAGAAGTATTCAGGTATTTGTCTTCAGTCTCACTGATTCTGTCTTTCATTGATTAGATTCTACTCTTTGCCTATTCAGTGTGTTATCTATTTCTAAGAATTTAGTACTAATCTTCCATATTTCTACCTGTAGATTTTGGATCATTTCTAATTTTTCATTAATTTTGTCATTTTGTGCTTGTATTGTCTTCTGAATTGTTCTAGGGTTTCCTCCATGTTTTCCTCAATTTTGTCAGTGTTTTCCTTGATCTGTCTCTCAATCTATTGAAGGTACCTAGGTATAATTCTCTTGAATTCCTTATCAGGGAGTTGCAATGCTGCTTCATCCTCAGGTATGTTTTTTCAGGTCTGTATCCTGGTCCCTTGTTTCTATTACTTTATCTTGCTTCTTTGTGTGGACTGTGATAGTCTGTTGTCTCCAAGACATTATGGCTTTGTTGTATTTATATTTAATTGGTGATTGAATGC
>NW_006921590.1:6249838-6291804 GCF_000298275.1 Orycteropus afer afer | reverse complement strand
TACTTTGGTCATGTTGTCAGAGGGAACCATTCCCTAGAGAAGGATGTCATGCTTGGTAAGGTGGAGGGTCGACAAAAGAGGAGAAGGCCTTCGACAAGATGGATTCACACTGTGGCTGCGACAATGGTCTCAAGTATAGCAAGGATCATGGAGCTAGTGCGGGATCGGGCGGTGTTTTTTTCTGCTGTGCATGGGGTCACTATGAGTCAGAAGCAACTTGATGGAACCTAACAACAACAACAACAACAACAACAACAACCTGTCTCCTCATGGGTGTGATAAAGAATGAGAGTGAGAGCACAGATCTCTATTAGCTGTTTGTGAAGAGCAGTTAACAGTAAGTCAGGCTTGTATTGGCTGTTGTGTATTGTTGGTCAGTTGGTGCAGAAGCAAACAGTGGCCCTCACTCAGTAGGTGGTGGTGCAGGTATGGTTGGTTTGTATGAGCACAGTTTCTGTGTCCCACTCAGTTAGACAAAAACAGCAATCAAAAAACCCACTAAAAAATTGAAAGCAAGATGACAAACAAACACACACCATAGAAACACACAGGAATAATCACTAAAAAAAAAGAAGAAGAAGAAGAGGAAAGGCAATAAATGAGACAAAATATTCAAAGAAATACTTTAAAAAGACAAAAGAAATATAAATAGTAAAAGAGAGAATAAGCACAATACCTGGGGAGATGGGAATAAGAGAAAAGAGCCAGAGTAAGAGAATAATAAAGAAAAAAATGAGAAAAATGCAAAAAGCAAAACAAAGCATGGGAAGAACCACAAGAAAGAAAAAAAAAAAAAATGGGAACCAGGAAAAGGGAAGGAAAAAAAAGCTGAAAACTAGAACCTGAAAAGGGAAAAAGAAACAATAAAAATAAAAAAGAATACCAAAAATAAAAAGGAATAATTTATAAATAAACAAATAAAAAAGCAAAAACAAAACAAAACAAAAAATTGTGGGGGAGGGGGAAGGCAGGGCACCTAGGCTCTATCAGAGCACATAGACTGGGGTGGAATTTCTGCCAGCCCAGAAGGTAGGTGGGAGTGAGGGTTCGCTGCACCTCTGTTCACTAAGAGGTTGTGGGATATAAGAGTAACAAGGGAAATATCTCACCTTTCCAGTCATCAGCCTCCAGCATCTCCATGCTGTCCTTGGCAAGTGGAGCTTATTCTTAGGTCTCTGAAATCTAAATGAGAATACTCTCACTTTAAATATCCAAAATGACCTAACTGCTTATGTTGTTGTTGTTGTTGTTGTTATTTGCTGTCAAGTCGGCCCCGACTCATAGCAACCCCTCCTTGGGTTTCTGAGGCAGTATCACTACGGAAGTAGGATTGCCCAACCTTCCTTCCGAGGAGTGGCTGGTGGGTTTGAACCACCAGCCTTCTGGTTAGCAGTCAAGTGCCTTAGGCACTGCGCTACCAGAGCTCCCTAACTGCTTATAGGCATTCAAAATGATTGCACCTTCCAGACAGCCAGAAGTCCACAGCTCTGTTTGTCTGCTTCTTTGCTGTTTTCCTTTTTAGTCATCAGTCACCAGTGCAGTCGTCCATGCAGCCTTTGCGAGCAGGGCCAATTTTTAGGTTAATTTTCAGGTCCTAACACCACTTGGAAATATCCAAACTATCCATGCCATCAGGAACACTGACAGTCCACTGCTCCATTTGTCTACTTATTCACTGATTTCATGCATATTATTTTACTAGTTAGAGTTTAATCCATTTCTGTGTCTTTCCTTTCAAAGCTCAGGGCTTCAGGATTATCTTCTGTATCTGTGTCAATTGGTTTCTGTTTTCTTTGTTGAAGAGGGTCTGTGTTGCTTGTCTGCATTTTCTGCCACCTTACTGGAAGTCAGACTGATTACATATTTACAAAAGTAAAAACTGATTTTTCTTAGTTTGCCTGTGAAACACACCTACTTGTATCTCTTTTGCCTTAATTGAGTTATGCATCCTACACTTAACAAATCCCTGTGTCCCAGGGAATGACCAACCAATGGCTGATCTAGTTTACCTGAATCAGTCATTATGGCAAAGGAAGTAGAGTTAACTGATTGGCTTGATCTCAATAGTGCTGAGAATGGGATCAATTTTCCTACAGAGATGGATACTTGAATGTCAACCTGGTCCCTGTTAAAAAGTAGAAATTGGAGGATAGATGTTAAACAAGCAACAAATGAATATCTACCATGCTTCTAGCTTGGAGTCTTAGGACATTTAAATGATCCTGACTTTGGAATGGAAAGAGTTAGCTTTCAACCACAGAAAGGCACATGGGCCCTCCTTTAAGAGTTCTACCGCTGCAGTGTAGTAAATTACACAGTATGGATTTCTAGCCATAATCTTTGTATCTCCCACTTTGCCATGAGCAACTGAGTAGCTGACTGTTAAAAGTTATCACCTGGTGTATTTCTGTTGGAGCAGCATGAAGCAATATTCTGGGAAGTTCACTCTCTTTCTCAGGTGTTTAGAGTTCTGATGTTGGGATTGGTTAGTTTTGCCACTCTTCCAGGCTTAAAATGAGCCCTCCTAGAGGCAGAGGAGAATCTCTCTGACTGTTGGGTGAGAGAGATGGCCTGCTGCTGAGAGAAACAGCTAGCTACTGAGAGAGATGGCCAGCTGCTCAGAGAGATGGCTGGCTGCTAAGAGAAATGACCAGCTGCTAAGAGAGATGGTCAGCTGCTGAGAGACAGGCCTAGCTGCTGAGAGAGAGGCCCAGCTGCTGAGAGAGAGGCCCAGCTGCTGAGAGAGATGGCTGGCTGAGAGAGAGTGAGCATGTTCCTGAACTTGAATTGTAGCCTGTTGCTTCCCTAATAAACTCCATAATCTGTGAGTTATATGTGGCCACTGCAGTGAATTATTGAATCCAGCAGAGAGGTGGTGGGGTCGCGGGAGGAATGGTTGGTGACAAACATGGTAAGAGGGTTGGAGGGTGGCAGCATGTCTGGGCTCATAAGAACAGGCATTGGGCTGCTAATGGTGATTCTATCTTCCTCTTGTGTAGTTAGAGGAGGTCAAAAGATGCCACCTCCTTGTTCATTTAGCAGCCACTTTAAGGTTACTCAAGTCTAATCATTTTTGCGGCGAGCTCTGGTAGTGTAGCGCCTAAGGCACTTGACTGCTAACCAGAAGGCTGGCGGTTCAAACCCACCAGTCACTCCTCGGAACGAAGGTTGGGCAATCTACTTCTGTAGTGATACTGCCTCGGAAATCCAAGGAACGGTCACTGTGAGTTGGGACTGACTCGATGGCATCTAACAACAACAGTCATTTCTGTTCTGTTTTTCTTTAATCCAAAATTTAAAATTCTTAGACAGCAAGTAGGAGTGTAGAACTTGGATCAGATGTCCAATTACTATGGCCAAAGGGCAGACATTCAGTAAAGGTTCACCTGTGTACTCACAGTTCACACACACTGAGGCCATTCCTAGAAAAGAGAGCATGGGTATTAGAGAGGCAACTAGCCCTGGAAATGTCTACAACCATTTAATGACCTTATGGCTGGCTAGTTACTGATTGGATTCATCTTCATCCTCATGGCTGGATTAACACCTTTAGAAGCTCTGAGCTCTTGTTACCATGCCTCTTCAATCACCATTATAATTCAAAATAAGAACAATTCTAATCATAACATCAATAAAGGGAGAGTCAATAAAATTGTGTTATTTCCTATTATCACAATTTCAGTTTCAATGCTTTAAAAAAGAGAAAAAAAATTGTTTGTGCTCTAAGCTCTCATTTAGTAGTCTGCTTTTTGGGTGATCCAACATGGATTATTTTCATGAGGTTTATTAAATAATTCAAAATCCAAATCAAAGGGGACAAATAAATAGAACATCAAGAAATACAAGAATATAGTCTCACACGTTGATATTATTGAAGGACTATAGCTGATACGGGAGCTCTGGTAGCGTAGTGGCTAAGGCACTTGACTGCTAACCAGAAGGCTGGCGGTTCAAACCCACCAGCCACCCCTCAGAAGGAAGGGTGGGCAATCCTACTTCCGTAGTGATACTGCCTCGGAAACCCAAGGAGGGGTCGCTATGAGTCAGGGCTGACTCGACGGCACATAACAACAACAACAACATAGCTGATACTGTGAATACCCATGTCTTACTTACATGTATCATGTTCTCCACACAACCCAATATATTCCTTCTTAGAATACCTGCAACTCTATGGCTGAGGGCTTTCTCTGGTCAAAGGAGCATACCCAGGCTGAATTTGTGGGACAGATCAGAAATCCAGGAGTTAATGATCCTGGGAGCAACCCTCATCTAATGGAGGGATAAGATTGAAGGATAAATACCCTCAGGTTCCTCACACCTCATGTGAGCCTTCTGTGAGGTGATTAATACCATTTCCCAGAATCCCCTAGCTGGACTGAGCTTTAGTTGACCATAGTAGTGACTTGCTCAAATTGGTTTCTTCCATTCCCCAACTCAATTCTCCTCACCAAAGGCATCCCAAAGATCACTACTTGCACTCAAATCCGTATTTCATGATTCTGTAGGAACTCAATCAAAAATCGACCCCAAGGAGAGGCTATAACCAACAAGGGCATATCTAGAAAATATCACCTATGTCAATTAGTTCTAAATTGCTGAATGATTTCTCAAAGCTGGTAATGGAAACTGTGTTGGTGAACAAAAACTACCCATTGGCTCCCTGGCTCAAGTGGCTCCATGGCTTGAGGTTATGATTCTGATAACCAAGAGAAGGTTGTGACCTGGACACATAAAAACTTCATAGGGTCCTGTTTCCTACATGGATTTTTCACAGCCTGGTACTCAACCATGCTGATAGAGAAACTAGATTTACTTGGCTTACTTAGCATGATCAGTGCACAAAACTAATGAATATGTCAGAAATTCAATGAGTAATTTTATAGAAAGACAGAATTGTCCCTGGAATAAGTCAACACCTCTTTTCTATTGATAGTGCTCCCACTGAGGTGCCTACACCTAGTAAATAATCTAAAGGTTGCTAGGTTGGTACTGGCATAGAATAAAAGGAAATGGATATTTATGGAGAGATCTGATAACTTTGCCTCCCTCACGAAAAGTATTACTGTTTAGGTTAGTTGCCAACCATTCGGATCTGACCCATGGTGATCTTATGCATAACTTAACAAATAATGCCCAGTTCCATTCCAGTATATGATCATTGGTATCTTTGCATCTTGCAGCACTATATATACATATATATATATATATATATATATGATATATTAGACAATGTTCTCTGGTGATCCATAATGTTTTCATTGGCTGCTTTTCAGAAGTAGATAGCACAGCCTTTCTTCCCATTTTGTCTTAGTCTGCAAGTTTCACTAATATTTGTCCACAATAGGTGAGCCTGCTGGTATTGGAAATATCAGTACCATAGTTTCCAGCATCATAGTAACATGCCAACCATCACAGAATAATAAACTGACAAAAGAGTGGTAGACCTCCTTGATGACCAGAATTCTTGTGATCCCCCACTCCAGGTTTAAGATCTCTCTCTGCAACAATGCTGGATTGTCCAAGTTGACATCTCTGAGTCCAATTTTCTGCCCAAACTACTCCTTTAAAGTAAAACACTCCTCCACAGGGTATAACCATGTTATAACTATACTCCCTGGGACAGAGACTCTCCCTCCACACCATGGGGGTAGTAGTGGTGGTGGTGTCTCTTTAGTTTATTCCCACAGGGCAACCAATCTTCTTTTCAGATATACCAATGATTTTTTTTAATGTTTTTATAGCTCACTCTCTGAAAAACAATTTAAAGTTGATCACTATGACACAAAATATCACCAGAAATACAAATCAGTTGATTGTGACTCATTGCGGCCCTGTGTATTGCAGAGCAGAACTGTGTTCCCTAGGATTTTCAAAGTTGTGACCTGTTGACAGCAGATCACCATGGTTTTCTTCCAGGGCTCCTCTGGGTAGGTTTGAATTGCCAACATTTGTTTAGTAGTCAAGTGCTTCACCATTTGCACCACCCCGGGACTTCTAAAATATACTACAAGAGAATATAAACTAGAAAAAGATGAAGAGGAGTATAGGCAAAATCAAAGAATGTATCATGAAATAGAAGTAGCAGTAACCTTAATACCAATACAACATACCATTTTAAATCTAATTTTTCTTTAACAGTGTAAGAGATTAAATCTACAAATATAAATGGACTAATGGGAGTCCCAGTATTCATAGCTCCTAGAAACCCATGTTTGTTCTCTATCTGGGACACAAGGTCTTTTGCTCATCCACACAGGAGCCTCCATCTTCAAAGAACTCATATGCTTCCTTGCCACCTCAAATCAAAACAGCAATAACCACCATTGTTCTCCCTTCTCTTCTCTGATCCCCCTTCTGCCAGAAGGAAACAGAATCAGAGAGGTTGTGTGAAAATAAATGGACTTAGTGCTACCTATTTCTTTTCAAAGCCTCCTCTTCTGACAAAGAGTAGCTGAAGCCTTTTATCATTTGAAATGAATTAAGTGGAAAATATGAATGGCTTTGCTGCTATGCAAACAAATATAGGCACTTCCACTTCCGTCCCTAGCCACCAACCTCTTCCCTATTTTTTCTTGTAGTGACAATTTCTAGAGCTTTTCTCTTTGATTTCTTTTATAATTAAATTCACTATGTAGAGAACAGAGAGATTTTCAAGGGCAATTCTAAGCTTGACAGACTTTAGCTGTTCAAACTATTTTAATTAAGTTCTAAATGCTTTAATAGAATATAACAAGCCAGCAACAATAACAAAGAAGTGAGAAAGAAGGGCCTCTGCTTTACTGTCAGCAAAATAAATAAAATAAAATAACTCCGTTCTTTCCAATTCAAGTTTTACTTCCTTTATTTCTCATGCTGTGTTCATAATGGGCATGTCCTCAATATTTTTTATTTTTGTTATGTGGCCTTCAACACAGCTTCCCCAGAAGCAACTTCCTCTTCCATTCTCATGTCTTGAATATGAAGTCTATGAGGCAGTTCTAGTCTGTCCTATAGGGTCACCATGAGTCAGAATCCATCCGACAACAATTGGTTTCTTTTTTTTTTGGACAGGCTGAAATGTTGTCTCCATTTTGGCTTTGTTGTTAGGAAAGATAGCTTCTTTTCAGAGATGCATAGAAATTCTTACCTTGCAGGCCAAGCTGTAAGCTTCCTGTGCCCATTTGACTTTTCTACCACACAACCTCCTCACTGTGACTAAGGGGCTAATGTTTGACATTTAATTTTTGCCATTGTTCCACTAAAATAGCCATTCTCAGATTCATTTTCAATCTATGAAGTTTAAAAATATATATAAAGGAATATATTTTATTCTGAAAGATTTGTTTAAAAGTACCCAACATATTCTGAGGTATTTTGAGATATAGAAAGGCGTTTCTTTAATAAGCCTCTGCGTTCCTAATAATTCTTAGTTTCCCACATTTCTGACATGGCAATAAGGTCAGTATCTACTACATAAGACTGAGTTGAGAATGAAATATGAAAATAAATGTAAAGTGTTATGCACAGTGTCTGATGCACAGTGAGCACTCAGTTAGGTTAGCTATTTTTGTTAGTAGCATTTTCCTTTTTTTTTTTTAATGATTCTATATCAAACGCATATTCTGTACCATGCACTATAAAAGACACTTTTTTGTACACTATTTGTTATCCTGACAAGAAGACTGTGTCATGAATTGAATAAACCAAAAACCAAACCAAACTCACTCCCATTGTGTCGGTTCTGACTCATAGTGACGCCTCCGTGGGTTTCCAAGGCAGTATCTCTATGGAAATAGATTGCCCAGTCTTCCTTCTGAGGAGTGGCTGGTGGGTTTGAACCATCAGCCTTCTGGTTAGTAGTCAAATGCCTTAGGCATTATGCCACCAGAACTCCTGATGGATTGAATAGTAGTATCCCCAAAAAGTAATTGTCAGCTTCTCTGGGCCATTTTTCTCAGTGGTTTAGTAGTTATTTAATTATGTAATGTAGAAGTGATATAATGATGTAATCTATAATCACCACCATAATGTGATCTGATGTGATTAGCTCTGATCTGATGTAAAGGGATTAGGATAGGATGCAACACCCTTACTCAGATTATAGCCCTGATCTAATGTGAGGGGAATTTCCCTGGGGTGTGGCCTATATCACCTTTTATCTTACAAGAGAAAAAAGGAGAGACAAGCCAGCAGAAAGAGAGACCTACTATTACCAAGAAAGAATATCTGGGAGCAGAGCATATCCTCTGGACCCAGGGTCCCTGTGCTGGTTACCTCCTAGACCCAGAAGAAGATTGATGCCAAGACACATGGAAATCTGCAAGAAATGCTGAGCCCCCTGATGCTGAAAGGAAACAAGGACGTTTCTCCTAAACTGTGAGCCAACAGAAATAGAAAGTCTTCCCCTAGAAATGGCACCCTGAATTCAGACTTCTAGCTTCCTAAACTGTGAGAGAATAAATTTCTGTTTGTTAAAGCTATTTCTGTTACAGCAGCACTAGATAACTAAGACAGTCAGACAAACCAAAACCAAAAACCAAACTCATTGCTGTCAAGTCGAACCCAACACATAGTGACCCCTTCTTGGGTTTCTGAGGTGGTACCACAACAGAAATAGATTGCCCAACCTTTCTTCCAAGGAGTGGCTGGTGGGTTTGAACTGCCAGCCTTTTAGTTAACAGTCAAATGCCTTAGGCACTACGCTACCAGAGCTCTTTTTAGCTTAATGGTGTACAAAGTCCTTTCACATGTTATCCCATTTTTAAAACTTTAATCTTCATAGAAAACCTATTAGATAGGCAAGTCAGTTCTCATTAGGTCCATTTTATAGATGAGGTAAAATTGGTCCAGATAGGTCAGTTGTATTGCTCAGACTCTTAAAGAGAGATAATGACTATTTTCTGCAATTTCCCATTGAATCTCATTATGTACAGATTTTTTGGTTAGCATCCCTGAATTGCTCCGTATTTCACAATCTGGAATAAATTGAAGCTATGACTGGCAATTGGAGGAAAAAACAATAATTACTTAATTAAAAAGAAATAGCACAATTATAGTGCTTAACACATACTGTTAAGTTTCAATGTTTTTTCCATAAATTCAATGAATTAGTAATGCAGTTTAAATAGCAAGGAGTTTAACCTTATCTGCTAAAAGAAGATGAATAAAATATGAAAAATGAAAGGTCACAATTTTAAATGATATCTGTCTCTCCTCTTTTTTGTACACAATTTTTTTTTTCCCCCTGTGGTATAACTTCCTATTAGAGCTAATTAGTCAAACTAGGGAAATGTGCAAAACCAAAAAAAAAAACCTTTCCCTTCAGTCAATTCCGATTCATGGGTACCCCATGTGTAACAGAGTAGAAGTGTGCTCTACAAGGTTTACTTACCTGTAATCTTTACAGATAGGAGTCATTGGGCATTTCGACCTGCCAATATCCATGTTAATTGTTGTTGTTGTTGTTGTTGTTTGCCGTCGAGTCGGCCCCGACTCATAGCGACCCCTTGGGTTTCCGAGTTTTAATAGTAGGATGCAAATAGTTTGCAGAGACCTTAGAAAAGTATACAAAAAGTTTTACTCTGTGTGGGAGATTTTGAACTGATAGAAGAAGATGAAATTGCTCTGGGCAAAAGTCTGGAATTTCAATCTCAATATAACTATATAGGAGTTATTTACATATAAATAGCTATACAAAAACATCCCTCACACCCCCTCAGTACTCACTAGTGATCTCCTCTTCTCTGAGGCATTTCTCTAAGACTCAGTGGAGCACTATGCTCCCGCCCCACCCCCCACCCCCCGGGGTTCTAATCTTTAGAGAGAGAGCTCTGGTAGCTTAGTGCCTAAGGCACTTGACTGCTAACCATAAGGCTGGCGTTCAAACCCACCAGCCACTCCTCAGAAGGAAGATGGGGCAATCTACTTCCGTAGTGATACTGCCTGGGAAACCCAAGGAGGGGTCGCTATGAGTCAGGGCCGACTTGGCAGCACACAGCAACAACAATATGACTTCAAATTAAACATGTCTAAAACCAAACATTTGGGTTTCTTCCCAGTATCATTATCTATATTCATTGTCTTAGATAGTGCTGCTATCACAGAAATACCACAACTGGATGGCTTCAATAAACAGAAATTTATTCTCTCACAGTTTAGGAGGCTAGAAGACCAAATGCAAAATGTCAGATTGCATCACTAATGGGTATACCCACTAACAAAGTTACATGGAAACATTTTAATCTTCCACAGAGAGCTTTTTTGCATGCTTGCCACTATCTTTAGTATGTTTTTAAACATCACCAAATGGGAAGTTTTCTATTTGAAACAGATGTGATCATTCTTAGGAGTAGGGTAAGGTTTTTATTTAAAGAACAGAACTGACTTTATGGTTGAATATGAAAGTGCACTGACAACAACACCTTTGGGAGTCGAGTCAGTGCCTTTTATAGATCACTCTTACCAAGTCAATGGAACTTTAGTGTCTTGGTGCCTGTTGACTTAGGGTAGCATCACAGGAAGGAATTGACATATTTTCCATTTTAAAATAAAGCCCAAGCTTCTGAAACTCCACTACGATGGAACATCCATGATTCCATCAGACAACAACTTCCTCCATAAGGTCTCTGACGCTATGAAGATTCTGAGACATCTGGGTCTGGTCCCTGCTTCCTGCCAAGAATTTGCAATTCTGGTTTTTGCCAATGGACAGTCATAAAGATTTCTAGCCTCATCTCTTGGAACCCTCTCAAAACCAGCATCTTAAGTTTTTCTTTCATGGGCCCTCATTTTAATTCCCAAGGCATAGGAACATAATTACGAAATCTTGTCTAGGAGTAAATGCAGTGGAAAATTTTTATCAAATCCCTCTCTGTAAAGAAAAATAACCAATACTTATTGTTGTTGTTAGCTCTGGTTGAGTTATCCCTGACCCCTGATGACTCCATGCACAATAGGACAAAAGGCCCAGTCCTACACTGCCCTCCTGACTAGAGAAGGACCTTATCATTGTGATCCATAGAGTTTTTAATGGTTGATTTTTGGAAATAGATTTCAGTTTGTCTTTGTCTGAAAGCTCCTCTGAAACCTGTTCAGCATCTTTGCAACACACAAGCCTCCACTGATGGATAAGTGGTGGCTTCAGGTGAATTAACTGAGATTCCAACTAAAGTCTCCTGCATGGAAGGTGAGAATTTCACCACTGAACCACCAATGCTCCCCAAAAAACTGTTGCCATGGAGTCAATTCCAACTCATAGTGACTCCATGTGTGTCAGAGTAGAAGAGTGCTCCATACGGTTTACAATGGCTGATTTTTTCTTCTGTGACACCTTTGAATGAACTCAAGTCATCAACTTCTTGGTTAGCAACTGAGTACATTAAACATTTGCACCACCAAGGAAGTTCTGCTGAAGCCTGTTCAGACAGATATGGATCTAAAGATTCTTTTAAACTCTCTCCTTGGGACTTAGCTCTTGTACTCTTCCTTTTAGAAACTTCCACTAGAACCTGACCTTAATTAGGTATCACCTTCTTTCTTCTTTTAGCATTTTGGACTCTCTCAAGCATCTCCCAGCAGACTATACACTTTGGAAGAACAGATAATTTAACTTCTTTACCACACCAGTATCTCATGCCTGATATAGGAATATCTGATGAGTGAATGAATGAATAATTTAGGCTTTGTCTGTCTATATGGACACCCTGGGTGGTGCAAATGGTTAAGGATTTGACAACTAGACAAAAGGATGGCAGTTTGAACACATGCAGAAGCACCTTGGAAGAAAGACCTGGCAATCTGCTTCCACAGCCTTGAATATCCTATGGGGCAGTTCTATTCTGCATATATGGATTTACTGTGAGTCATAATTACCTTGACTGCAACTAACAACAACAAAAGCATATCTGTCTATTAAATCTGTAGGAACCAATCTATACTATTCCACTTTAGAAAAGCCAGGCCTTTGTTTCATATCTTTAGTAACCCTTCCCCTCAAATGCTTAGTAGAGTACTCATCTCATTGTAATCAAAAACCAAATCTATGGCTCTGAATAAACTCCAACTCATAGTGACCCTTTAGGACAGAGTAGAATTGCCTCCATAGGATATTCAAGGCTATAAATCTTTGCAGAAGCAGACTGCCTGGTCTGTCTCCCATGGAGCAGCTGGTGGGTTCGAACCATTGACCTTTTGGTTAGAAACTGAATGCTTTAACCACTATGCCACCAGAATTCAAATTCTAGTTGAAAGAATGATTGAATAAACAACCCTTTTTTGGAACCACAGAAAAATCTGCTCCTGCCCCTTCCCCTGCTCTGAGACTCTCTTCTCTAATGCTTTAGCCTACATGGGCTTCATCTGTGTAGCTTATTCATGTTTAAAAATGAAAATGACACTCTACTATCTTAGAAGCAGTCTAGATTCCAACTGCTATTTTTAAAAGGGACAAGAGCAATTGTGGTTACAGATCTATGCAAGGAACAGCAGGAGTTTATCATTTGTTGGTGCTGTGGAATACTTCCAACATTTATGGTTCATTTCTCCCTCTCTCTCCTCATCAGGTTTTCTCAATTCTTGAGCTAGATAATACGCTGCCATGTTATGAGAAAAACAGTACTAAATCGGATGGTGGGTCTGTGTCTAGGGAGACTGGAAAAGTGAGTCATTTTCTCCTTCTCTTTCTCACTCTCTCATCAAAAATGGGGAAGGGCCTTAACTACCTCCAATATTCCAGTCTAATCAGTGTTATTCAAGATATTATAAAGAATGCAAAAATAATTAATTTTATGTAACTCTTCCTTTTCTATTTTTCCTGGCTTCCAAATTAAAGAGATAACTAGAAAACCTCTTCCTCACATTCTACTTGCCTGTATGCAGCTGTTAGGGAGAATTTGAGCCAAGGGCTGCAGCAAGGGACTGTGTGTTAATGGATAAAAGAAAAAGCAAATGGTTTTGCATACCCTGAGGAGGCAAAGTTTGAACAAGCTGGAGAATAAATGTGATGATCTGTTTGGTCCCTTTCAAACAACAGTATCAAGCTCTGATAGGCAATTGTAACCCACCTCAAAGATGGTCCCCAATGATCCCTACCTCCTGCTATTCATGCTCTTGTACCATCTCCTTCCATATGGTACTAGGGTTGTTTAGTGTGACCAAAGCCTATGATAGAGTGATGTTATGTCACTTCTAAGATTAGGTTATGTACCTCCCGAGGCTTTTTTCTTTCTCCTATCATTTGTTGTGGGGGAAGGCAGTTGTCACATCATCATCAGCCCAGTTGTTATATCATGATCAGGCCTGCACAGTGAGGAACTGAGGCCCCACAGGCATGTGAGTCAGCTTGGATCTTCTAAGCCCCTCTATTTAAAAGTACAACCCTTTCTCCAACCCTTCCTCTATCCTTCCTTGTTTTCTTTTTCCCCTTAGCCTTTATTTTACCTCTAACAGACAAAATAATTTGGTAGTATAGTGCCTAAGGCACTTGACTGCTAGGCGGTTCAAACCCACCAGCCACTCCTCGGAAGGAAGACGGGGCAATCTACTTCCGTAGTGATACTGCCTCGGAAACCCAAGGAGGGGTTGCTATGAGTCAGGTCTGACTTGACGGCACATAACAACAACAACATAGTGTGTCAAAAATTGTTATTCTGTTTAGGCTGGGCTGTGTCTTCAGAACCTAGAATAGTGTTTGACAACTCGTGTTGTTGTTAGTTGCCATCAAGTCAATTTTGACTCATGGCAATCCCATGAGGCACAGAGTAGAACCATAGGATTTCTCAGCTGTATTCTTTATGGAAGCAAATCACCAGATCTTTCTTCTCTAACATTGCTGGGTGGATTCGAAACATCAACATTTTGATTGTTAGCTAGTGCAAACCATTTGCAACACTCAAGGGGCTCTGACCTCTTACATACTCAATAAATACTTATTACATTAAGATCCTGGCAGAATTAAGAAAAGAGACATTCATCCTGATTCACAATGTTTCAGCATTGGTAGCATGTTTTAGCATCTTAATAGTCTCATAAGTTTCCTAGACCTTACCATATTTTGACCCTTACTGCAAGTAGGCTTATCTGGTACAATTACTATCTTCACTTTGTGAAAGGATATGCTCAGAGTAATGAAGTGGTTTTCCCAAGTTCATGGATCTAAGTAGTAATGGGGCTCTGACTTGAGTCATGTTGCAATGCACTGTATGTCTTAGGTGTTTTCTTCTTGAGGATGTGGCTCTTTATTGTAAGTATCAGCCAGAGAGGAATTCTGAAAACCAAAGGCAAAATATTTTACCATAAAGGCAAAATATTTTTCTCTTCCCTCCCTTTTTATAAAAAAAATAATGAATTCATCAAGTGCCATCCATTCTGCCAGGAGCAAGGATCAGGAACATGTACAAAGCAAGAGCTTTCTTTTTATTGTTGAAAAGCAAATTCATGTATTGGAAAACCTCTAGGTGAAGGCATGGGGTAGCATTCAGCTACATGGTGATTTGGGTGTGGGCTCCCTGCTGTTGTACCTCAGTATGGTTTATTTCCTTCTTAGCACAGGACTGTGTGGGGTGAACCAAGCTCCCACTGGTTTGGGCTCCTGGAGATATGTCCAGGTCTATTTTCTCATACCTGTATAGGAAACTGGATCCATTCAGGGACTTAAAAGAGAATTTTTGTGAATTACAGCAGGGAAAGTCCATTGGCTGCAGAAGGACATGAGTTCTAACGTCAGCCTTGTCATTTGCCATCTGTGTAACTTTCTGTTAAGTTCATTAACCTCTCTGAGCCTTGGCTCCTGCGATGAAAAATAGTGTTGATCCTGGTGCCAGATTGCCTGACCTGAAATCCTTCCTGGCTCCCCTACTAACCAATTGTGCAAACTTGGGCAAGATATTTAATGCCTTGCTTTCCTCATCTGAAAATGGAGATAATATTATTCCCAAGTTGTTATAGTGACGTGAAAATTAAATAAGAGGTGTAAACTGCTTAGAACCATGAATAATTCATCATTATTATATTATCTGATTCAGTTATTTATTCTTTGTATCAAGTAAAATATGTATGTCATCTTGTGTTGGCATCCCCAAGAAGCAGACCCTGAACAAGTTGTTTATTTGGATGATGGTCTCAAGTGGCACTGTCAAGAAACTAGGGAGTGAGAAGTCTGTCCACAAAGTGTGCATGATTAATGAAATGACTGCTGTAACACAGGGATTCAGTCCTGCTGGGAAACTGAATAGCACATGTTCAGAGCTATATCCCCCATGGGCTGGGAGAACTTGGTTATTTGCCCATTGGTTGTCATCCATCATTGGTTGAGGGCTGCTTCTGAGTTGTTACCTACTTCTGAGTTGCTCACTTTTCAGACACAGTGTACTCTTGAGGTTAGGGGAAATCATCTCTCAGGCAGGGGGTGGGGGTGTTTTTGGCAAGCAGCCTTAGTGTGCAGAAGTTTGTGCTGAGTGAGGATACTGGTACAGGCAACCACATTGCCAGTGACAGGTTAAGTGTCTGGGAGAGAACCTGGGTCCTAGTGGTTTTCAATAAAAGTCAACCTTTCTTTCATTCTTTTTTTTTTTTTTTTTTTTTTTACTTTGATTGTGGTGAAAACATAGATAACAATACCTTTGCCAGCATAAAACTTCCACATTTACAGCTCAGGGACATTGATGACATTTTTTATATTGTGCCACTGTTATTGCTATCCTTTTCCAAAATATTCCACTATCATGAGCATAAACTCAGTGCCTCACAAACAAACATATGTGTGTGTGTGTGTGTGTGTGTATTTTTTTTTTTTCCCCAAAAAAACCTATCTAGGAATTTAGGAATTTTCCCTCCCCTCCCCTCCCCTCCCTGGTAACCAACAAAGAAATTTTCTTCTATGTACAAACCTTTCCTTGACTTTTTACGATAGTGGATTAGTACACTATTTGTCTGTTTTGGTTACCTCTACTGCCATTATAACAGAAATACCACAAATGGGATGGCTTGAACAAACAGGAATTTGTTCTCCTATAATTTTGGAGGCTAGAAAAATTTTTCAAAGTTCCAGGCTTTAGGGGCTAGGTGAAAGCCCCTCTACCTTGGGCTTTAGTTCTGCCTCTTGCTCCCAGCCCACTGAAGCTATAGGAAATTCTTCACTCAGACAGCTGCTGGCTGCAGAAGGTGACAAACCCAAGGTCAACAACTAAAAAGGCACAGTCCCAATGTTACCAAACCACATGGCAGGCCATTAATTCAAGTCCATTGAAAGTCTCCAGATAGGCAGAACATGGCAAGCTACTGAGTAGAGGCTTGGCTACATGCAGGGTTCAAGCATGCCAAAAAGCTGGACACCTTCCTCAAAGCTGTTTCTTATATACTGGAAGTAGACCACATCCTTAAAGCAGCTACTCAGCTGCTCCAGTAGATTCTACCATGGAATTGATTGCCAATCTCACCATGGGGAATAACTACATGTAACTACCCGGCCATTCAACCAGGCCCAGCCAAGTTGACAGCAACTTTAACTATCACATTGTCCTTCTGTGATTGACTTATTTTACTCAGCATAATGTCCTCCAAATTCATCCACATTATGTGGTGTTTTGCAGGTTCTACATTATTGTTTAGAGTTGCATAGTATTCCATTGTGGAGTTCATCCTTTCTTAAAAGTTCCCATTGCCAGATTCTATTCTTGAAATCTCTTCTGACTGTACTCTGTTTTTCTGCAGAAAAAGGGGAAACAAATTTGAAGCTAATAGCTTATCTGGCCACCACTCATCAGTCAATTTGTCATACTTTGGTGGTTTGCACATTGCTGTCATGCTGGAAGCTATGCCAGTGGTTATTTCCCATACAACCAGGATCACCCATGGTGGACAGATTTGAGTGGGGCTTCCAGACTGAAATGGACCAGGAAGAAGAGCCAGGCAATCTACTCCTAAGACAAAGTTGTCCATTGAAAACCTGAAGAAAAGCAGTGGAACATTGTCTGATATAGTGCCAGAAGCCAACACATATCTGTCAGTTTGTCATATTATGATCACTTGTGTGTTGCTGTGATGTTGGGAGCTACGTTACCAGCATTTCAAATACCAGACAGATCACCAGTGGTGGACAGGCTTCAGTGGAGCTTCTAGACTAAGACAGAACATGAAGGAAGAGGCAGTCCACTTCTGAAGAAACTGGCCACTGAAAACCTTTTGAATATCAGTGAAACATTGTCTGACATAGTGCTAGCCGATGAGCCCCTCAAGTTGGAAAACACTCAAATTACAACTGGGGAAGAGTTGCTTCCTCAAAGTAGAGGCAACCTCAATAATATGGATGGACTAAAGCTTTTGGAAGCTTCATTTGCTGTTGTGCGTGACTCAAAATGAGAAGAAACAGCTGTATACATTTATTAATAATCAGAACGTGAAATGCACAAAGCATGAATCTAGGAAAATTCATTTGTTAAAAAAGAAACAGAACACATGAAGATCAATATCTTAGGCATCAGTGAGCTAAAATGGACTAGTATTGGCCATTTTGAAAAGGACAATTATATGGTCTACTATGGCATGGATGACAAATAGAAAATGAATGGTGTTGCATTAATCATCAAAAAGAACCATAGTTGCAATATTGAAGGGTTCTATGGGCAGTATATTGAACAATATCATTAATATTACATGCAAGAAAAATTTTGCCAAAGATAAATTAAAATGACTTGCAGCAGTATATTGACAAGGGACTGCCAGAAATTCAAGCTGGATTCAAAAGAGTGTGTGGCAAAGAATATTGCTGCTGATGTCAGATGGACCTTGGCTGAAAGCAAAGAATACCAAAAAGATGCTTATCTGTCTTTTATTGACTATGTAAAGGCATTCAACTATCTCGATCCTAACAGATTATGGATAACACTGTGAAAAATAGGAATTCTAGAATACTTAATCGTACTAATGAAGAACCTGTACATAGTCCAAGAGGCAGGCATTCAAACAGAACAAGAGGATACTTCATGATTTGAAATAAGGAAAAGTTCATATCATGACTGTATCCTTTCATCGTATTTATTCAATCTGTATGCTGAACAAATAATCCAGGAAGCTGGACTATAGGAAGGCTCATTAATAACCTGCAGTATGCAGATGACACAACCCTTCTTGCTGAAAGTGAAGAGGACTTGAAGCACTTACTGATGAGGATCAAAAACTATAGCCTTCAGTATGGATTACACTCCATCATAAAGAAAACAAAAATCCTCACAACTGATCAATAAGCAACATCATGACAAATGGAGAAAAGATTAAAGTTGTCAGGGATTTCATTTTACTTGGATCCACAATCAACACCTATGGAAGCAGCAGTCAAGAAATCTAACAACGTATTGCATTGGTCAAATCTGCTGAGAAAGATCTTTTTAACGTGTTAGAGAGCAAAGATGTCACTTTGAAGACTAAGATGCCCCTGACCAAAGCCACTGTCTTTTTAATAGTCTGATATGCCTGTGAAGGCTGGACAGTAAATAAGGAAGACTTAAGAAGAATTGATACATTTGAATTGTGGTACTGGCAAAGAATACTGAAAATACCATGGACTTCCAGAAGAATGAATGAATCTGTCTTAGAAGAAGTACAGCCATAATGACCCCGGAGAAGTGAGAATAGCTAGACTTTGTTTTTCATATGTTGGTCATGTTATTAGGAGGGACTAGACCCTGGATAAGGATATCATGTTTGGTGAAGTAGAAAGTCAACAAAAAAGAGGAAGTCCCTCAATGAGATAGACTGGTACAGTGGCTGCAATGATGAGTTCTAGCATAGCAACAATGGTGAAATGGCACAGGATCAGGCATTGTTTCATTCTGTTTAATTGAGTTCATTAATTGAAATAACTCAATTAATGACTAAAATAACCTTGAAACACACCTTTCCTGATTTTATACCACATAGTATTCCCTTGTTCAATGACTGCCTATTTGTCTAAATTAATTGAAATTGAGATATTTCAATTAATAAGTAAAGACCAAACAAGTTGTAGGATGACATCAAGGACATCATACATGAATAAAACAAAATTTCATTAAAAAGACAAGAAAGAAAGAGAAGACCAAAATGAGTTTCAAAAGAGACTCTGAAACTTACTCTTGAATGTAGAGTAGCTAAAACAAAAGGAATGAATGAAGTAATAGAGCTGAACAGAAGATGTCAAAGGTGGGTTAATAAAACAAAATAAAGTATTGTAATTAAATGTGGAAAGACTTGGAATTAGAAAAACAAAAGGGAAGAACATGCTCAGCTTTTATTTTTCAGTTTTCATTTCTCTGAATTTTATTTTATTTTTTATTTTTATTGTGATTTAGGTGAAAGTTTACAGAGTCAATTCATTTTCCATACAGCTATTCACATACATTTTGTCTCATGAAATTGACTGCTATTCCCCACAATGTAACAGCTCTTTTCTCGCTTCCTCCCTATAGTTACCTCTTCTCTATGTCCTTCCCTCCCATGCACTCCTAGCTCCTTAGCTATATCCTTATGCAAACACTGACCTTCTGTTCTCCCATGCTGGAAAGCTCCAAGTAGTGTATCTACCTGATATAAATGTTCAACCCGTATGCCTGTCTGTTGTTTGGCTGGAAGCCACCGGAGTGAGCAAGGACCATAGTCTTAAGGGTCTGACCAGGCTCTATCAGACCAGCAAACCTGGTCTTTTTTTTTTTTTTTTTTTGAGTTTTGTTCTACGTTGTTCTCCCACTCTACCCAGGATTTCCTATATAGAACCCCCTCTGAGTGGTTGACAGTGGTAGCTGGGCACCATCTAGTTCTTCTGGTCTCATGGTCATATCGGCTGAGGATTGCATGGTGTACCAGTCCCTTGGACGAATTGTTTCCATGTATCTTTGTTTTTCTCCATTATTCTTTGCTCTGCATGAGGAGAGACCCATCATTGCATCTAGATGGCTGCTTGAAAGCTTTTAAGATCTCAGTTGTTACTCACCAAACTAGGTTGTAGAACAATGTTTTTGTGTAGTATGTTATGCCAGTTGAGCTTGATGTCCCCAGCAACCATGGTCCCAAGCCCACAGGGAGCCCACAACTGCTTGCTCCATCCAGGTAGCTGGCTGTGGCCAAGAAGTCACCACAACTTTGTCCCTTGTCAGCTCTACTATACACCTGGCACAGCATTTCTTAGGTTGAAAGAACTGTAGAAAAATTTCAGGCCTCCAGTTGTAATATTGAAGCATTCTATTGGCAAAACGTTGAATGATGGAGGAAGCATCAATAGAACATGGAAGGAATACAGAGTCACTGTACAAAAAAAAAAAATTTGGTCAACATTCATCCTTTGCAGGAGATAGCATAAGATCAAAACCAATGGAAATGAAGGAAGAAGTCTAAACTGCATTGGTGAAAAACAAGTCTCCAGAATTCATAGAATATCAATTGAGATATTTCAATAAACAATGCAGTGCTTCAAGCACTCACTCATCTAGTCCAAGAAATTTGGGAGACAGCTACCTGGCCAACTGACTGGAAGAGATTCATATTTGTGCTTATCTCCAAGACAGGTGACCCAACAGAATTCAGAAACTATTAAAAAAAATCATTAATATCACATGCAAGAAGAATTTTGCTGAAGATAATTAAAAAATGGTTATAGCAGTATATCAAAAGGGAACTGCCAGAGAATCAAGCCAGATTCAGGAGAGGAAGTAGAATGAGGGATATCATTGCTTATGTCAGCTGGATCTTGGTTGAAAACAGAGAATATCAAAAATGTTTATCTGTTTTATTGACTATGCAAAGGTATTCAACTTTGTGGATTACAAGGAATTATGTGTAATGTTAAGAGTGGGAATTGTAGAACACTTAAATGTTCTCATTCAGAACTAAATGTTCTCATTCAGAACTTGTACAATAGACAAACAGGCAGTCATTCAAACAGAACAAGGGGATACTATGTGGTACAAAATCAGGAAAGGTGTGTTTCAAGGTTCTTTTATCATTTTATTTACTCTGTATATTGAGCAAATAATCCAAGTGGCTGGACTATACGAAGAAGAATGTTGCATTAGGAATGGAGGAAAACTCCTTAATGACCTGGAATATGCAGATGACAAAACCTTGCTTGCTGAATCTGAAGACTTGAAGTACTTACTGATGAAGATTAAAGATTACAGACTTTAGCATGGACTCTACGTCAACATAAAGAAAACAAAAATCCCCACAACTGGACCAATAAGCAACAGTATGCTAAATGGAGAAAAGTCGTAAGTGATCTTTTTTTTTTAACTTGGATCTACAATCAACACCCATGGAAGCAGAAGTCAAGATATCCAATGACATTGAACTAAGCAAATCTGCTGCAAAAGACCTCTTTAAAGTGTTCAAAAGCAAAGATGGCACTTTGAGGACTAAGGTGAACTTGACCCTTACCCATGGTATTTTCAATGCCTCTTATGCATGCAAAAGCTTAACAATGTACAAGGAAGACTGAAGAAGAATTAATCCATTTGAATTATGATGTTGTGGAAAAATATTGAATATACCATAGACTGCCAGAGGAAAGAACAAATCTCTCTTGGAGGAAGTATAACCAGAATGCTCTGTAGAAACAGGCATGGCGAGACTCTGTTTCATACACTTTGGACATGTTACCAGGAGAGACCATTCCCTGGAGAAGGATATCATTCTTTTTTTAAAAATTTTTATTGTGATTTGGGTGAAAGTTTACAGAGCAAATTCACTTTCCATACAGCAGCTTACATATACTTTGTCTCATGACATTGACTGCAATTTCCCACAGTGCAACAGCTCCCCTTCTACTTCCTCCCCATAGTTACTTCTTCCTTGTGTCCTTCCCTCCCATGTACTCCTGCCCCCCCGAGCTATCTCCCTATGCATACACAGCCCTTCTATTCTCCCATGATGGATCTCTCCAAGGAGTGTATCTACCTAATGTGAATGTTCAGCTCACATGCCTGTCTTTTGTTTGGCTGGAAGCCAATTGAACCCAAGGAGTGGGTTCAATTCCAGACCTGAAGGGCAGCCAGGGCCATAGTCTCAGGGGTTCCATCAGGCACTATCAGACCAGCAAAACTGGTCACTTTTTTTTTTTTTTTTTTTGATGATTTTGAGTTTTGTTCCACATTGTTCTCCCACTCTATCCATGGTCTGCTACATAGATCCTCCTCCTAGTGGTTGACAGTGGTAGCTGGGTACCATCTAGTTCTTCTGGTCTCATAGTCATGTGGGCTGGGGATTGCATGGTGTACCAGTTCCTTGGACTAATTGTTTCAATTAGTCAACTTTGGTTTTCTTCATTCTTCTTTGCTCTGGAAGAGGAGAGACCCATCATTGCATCCAGATGGCTGCTTGCAAGATTTTAAGATCCCAGTCACTATTTGCCAAAGTAGGATGTGGAATAATTTTTGTGTAGTATGTTATGCCAATTGAGCCTGATGTACCCTGAGACTATGGTCCCAAGCTCACACATCCAACTACTCACACCATCTAGGTAGCTGGCTGTGGCCAAGAAGTGACTACAACCTTGTCCCTTGTCAGCTCTACTATGTACCTGGGGATTCTTACAGAACATCCAAATACACTTGTAGAATTATTGTCTGCCAACCCCTAAACATGGTCTTGGGCACACTCCTCCCTGCATAGACATACCTAATAGTTCAGCTTGTCTACCCATCTATTCAGTCGTAAGGGATATCATTCTTAATAAAGTAGAGAGTCAGCAAAAGAGAGGAAGACCCTCAATGAGATGGACTGACAGGGGCTGCAACAATGGGCTCAAACATAACTACAACCCTGAGGCTAACACAGGAGCAGACAGTGTTTTGTTCTGTTGTACATGGTATTGCAATGAGTCAGACCAGACTCAACATCACTTAACAACAACAACAACAGTTTATTTGAGAAATGACAAAATAAAAGAATGATAAGGAAGAGAGGAAGTAGGGCAGGGCAGGGAAGGCAGCCAGGAGAAGGTATGTTATCCTTCAGGGTACTACCATGGGCAAGTGGGGCTCAATCATTGAGTTGGACCCCAGGGACAGTACAGGATATACTTTAGAATCATCCCTGCAAAGGAGCAAGTTTTCTGATGTGAACTTTATCTACCGAGTTTTGGTCAGCCTTGGTAGACAGCTGTTTAGGAGCATATTTTGTCCAGTGTGAAGCAAAAACTTTGCTAATCTTTCTTTGCTGTCATATTTCAGTGCCTGATTACTAATTGTTAAAGCTTGAGTTACCCAGTTTAGGAATTAGAGCAAAGTCAATTTTGCCAGTTGTTAACCTCTACTGTATCAAAAAGCAGTTGGCCTTGTTATGGACATGGACAGAGCACTTGGCCAATTTCTACCTCATATTTTGCCTCCCCACCCTCAGGAAGGCCACATTGCACTGGGCCTGCTCCTCTCTGGGCTACCAAGTGGAGGCACGTAAACTGCCAGTGAGAAATCCCCACCAGGGGATGAATTTATAGTGTTGAGTTGCTCTCTTCCATATGCTCTTTGCAAGTCACATCCATGTGGCAAGCACATCCCAGAGACCTGAAATTCCAGTTGCTAATTCCAAATATGTTTTCAGAAATGCTTTGAAGTTGAGTCATACTGGGACTGATTTCACTATCTGAAATGTCAGAAATCGGGCACTGACATTTCTGATGGGCTCAGCCCATCCAGGTTGGGTTACATTGCTTGCAATAGTGTGAAATATAGGGAAGTAAGAGAACAGACACACCTGCTGACTCAGGACTACTCTGCAGCTGGGGTGCACAAACTGAGATGGGGGTGAAATGCTGGCATAGGCACTCACTTCTGGAAACAAGTTAGTGTAGCATGATCCTAGCTGTAGCTGGTTTAGAAAGGACTAGATGTGACAACATATTCTTTCTTTGCATGTCCTTTTCCACCTAAAAAGTACAAACGCTTATGTACATGTGTCTATGTATGTATGTATGTCTGTGTATGTATAATTAACCTCTTCCCAGCCCCTCCTCTTCTATGCCTGGAACTTGTACACAAGAAACACCAGTTTATAAGCCACAGTCATTAGCACATTCACATCACTGAGCTTTTGTTCATATTGTTCCTCCACCTGAAATGTTTTGTCTCCAGTGAACGCCTATTCATTGGCTAGTCTACACCTAAATGAAAACCAACCATCCTTACAAATTCTGATGGAATTCCTTGTCACTCATTCATGCTCTCACTACAGTTTTCACATGCCTATGTTATAGAACTTTAATTATTACATCTGCTCTATGCACCTGCTTTTCCCAGGCTGACCAAGAATGACCGGAGGGCAGGGACTCTGTATCAGTATCATTCCCATATTTATATACCAGAGAGTATTGCATACACTAACCAAAAAAGCAAGCTAGTTGCCACTGAGTCAAGTCCAACTCTTGGCAACCCCACATGTGTCAGAGCAGAACTGTGTTCCATAGGGTTTTCAGTGAATGACTTTTCACAAATAAATTGACAGGTCTTTCTTCACAGGCAACTCTTGTGTACTTGAACCACCAACCTATTGGTTAGCAGCCAAGCATGTAAGCCATTTGTACCATCTACAGACTCTTATGGAATATACTAGCTACTCAGTAAATATGTGTTGAATTGAACATAATCTATATAACTGAATTATAAGGATATGAATTACCTTAAAAATAAGATGGCTTGCCAAATACTTATGAGATATATATAACTGCAAGAGATATGCTAAGAGTCACAGTGTTCAGGTCAAGCATAAAATTCTTCAAGGAGATGACAATCTATTTGAAAAGATCTATATAAGCAGATGGACAAATATCTAGTAATTCTTTGCAGTGTGTAATGAGTGCTGAAAATAACATACATAATGAAAAGTTTCCATAATGCAGAGGAGAGAAAATGAAAGAGTGCCTACAGTTAGTAGAATCAAGAAAAAAACAACATTATAAGGCAAGGCTTGAGCTGTGTCTTGTGGAGTGAGTGGGATTTAGGTATATGGAGAAGGTGAGAAGGAAAAGAAAGCATTTCACTCCTAAAACCCTACCACTGTCCACAGGGCAAAGCCTGAATCCCTCAGTGTCATTTAGTGCCTTCCCTGAATGGCCTGTACCTACCTAAAGGCTATAGAGTCAGTCATTCATTCAACCAAAACATCATAGAACTTACCAAGCACAGTTATTACTTTGTGTACTACAGATAAAACAATGAACAAGAGTGCCAGAGAGATTACATTATTGTGGCAAAGAGAGGTGATAAATAATATGTAACATATAATGTCAGTATAGAGAGTGATTAGGATGGTCATAACAAAATATTGTCTGAAATAACGCAGGAACATGAGATTTCTAGATTACTACAAATGCCACAACAATGGACTCAAACATGTTCCTAACACTATGAGCCCCAGAGTCTAAAATATGTACTGTCTGGCCCTGTATACAAAAAGTCTGCTGAGGACTTCCCTAGATCAAAAGGAATATGAAGGATCCAAATGAGAATGTGGCAACAAAGGTTATGAGTGTGAATTTTGGTTTTGCAATCTAAAATCAAGGTCAATACCAAGAAATCTGTAGGAAGATGAAGGAACTTAAGTTGTCAGTACTCATGGGGAAATACATATTTTTAAAAGCATGGCATTTGATATTTAAAAAATATATATTCATCATCAGAAATAATAAATTTCTTACCATGATTTTTATTATTTTAATTTAAACTGCATATAGCATATAGGTAAACATGACTATGCAAAATCATTTTACTGTGTGGAACGTAACAAAGTATGGATAACATTGTGAAGAATAGGAATTTCGTAACACTTAATTGTGCTCATGAGGAACCTGTACATAGACCAAGAGGCAGGTGTTCAAACAGAAGGGGATACTGAGTGGTTTAAAACAGGAAAGGTGTGTGTCAGGGTTGTATCCTTTCACTATACTTATCCAATCTGTACGATAAGCAAATAATCCAAGAAGCTGGACTATATGAAGAATGAGGCATTAAGATTGGAGGAAATATCATTAACATCCTGTGGTATGTACATGACACAGTCTTGCCTGATGGACATGAAGAAGACAGGAAGCACTTACTGATGAATATCAAAGACTACAGCCTTCACTATAGATTCCACGTCAACATAAAGAAAACAAAAATCCTGACAAATAGTCCAATAAACAGCATCATGATAAATGGAGAAAAGTTGAAGTCATCAAGGATTTCATTTTACTTGGATCCACAAACCAGTGCCTATGGAGTGGCTGGTGGATTTGAACCACCAACCCTCTGGTTAGCAGTCAAATGCCTCAGGCACTATGTCACCAGAGCTCCCATGGAAGCAGCAGTAAAGAAATAAAAAGACATATTGTATTGGGAAAATCTGCTGCAGAAGAGCTCTTTGAAGTGTTTAAGAATAGGGAGAAGGAGAACACAGAGAGGTGCATGAAAGGTACAGACAATACTAATATATAGAAAATACTACACTATCAGGAATAACAGACAGTAGTCTACAGGTGGATAGATAGGTAGACAGGTGAAAAAATCAGGTATGGGTAGGAGAATGGAAATATACCCACTACCATAGATATATTTTACTGATGATATTCTTACATGTGTATTTGTGCTACAAAAATATCCATATACATTATAGAACTAACAGGGGTCAAGGTTGAGGAAGCTTTTTAGCCACAATCAAGCACATTGAGGGAGTGAGTTGCCAGGCCTGTGTCTTGGGACCATGGTCTTTGGTGGAATCAAGCTCAAGTGGCACAACATAATACACAAAAATATTGTTTTATAAACTCCTTTGGTGATTAGTGACTAGAGCCTTAAAAGCTTTTGAACAGCCATCTAAGATGCAACTATTGGTTTCTCCTCATCTGGAGCAAAGACAAGTGAAGGAAATAAAAAATATACGGGAACAATTAGTCCAAGGGGCTAAAGGATGACGGGAACCTCAGGCTACACAACCCTGAGATCAGAATAACTAGATGATGCCCAGCTGCCAATGCCAACCACTTGGACAGGGATCAAAATTAAAGATCCTGGATAGAGTGGGAGGAAAAATGTGGAACAAAATTCAAAACCACAAAAATGACTAGAATTACTGGTCAAATAGAGACTAGTGAAACCTCCAAGACTATGGACCTGGGTTACCCTTTGGGTAACTGGGTTAGCTCTCAGCCAAACAATGGAATGGCCTATGAGCTGAATACCTACCCCAGGGAGATGCACTTCTTAGAACAGTCAATGATGAGAGAATGAGAAGGGCAGCATTTGCACAGGGGGAAAACTAGATAGACAGGAAAGCATAGGTAAGAAGGACACAGGGAAGGGATAGTCACAGGGAGGAGGAGGGAGAAGAACTGTTTATTGTGGGAATTGTACTTGGTGCCATGAAACAAAATGTGTATAAAAATAAATGATTTGTTTAAGAGCAGAGAAGCCACTTTGAAGACTAAGGTGCACCTGACATGAGCCATGTTATTTTCAACAGCCTCATATGCATATGCAAGCTGGACAATGAATAAGGAAGACTGCAGGGGAATTGATGCATTTGAATAGTAGTATTCACAAAGAATATTGAGTGTATCATAGACTGCTAGAAGAATGAACAAATCTGTCTTGGAGGAAGTACAGCTGGAATACTCGTTGGAAGTAAGAACGGCCATACTTCTTCTCTCATACTTTGGCCATGTTGTCAGAAGGGTCCAGTCCTTGTCGTAGGATATCATGCTTGGTAAATTAGAGGGTTATCAAAAGAGAGGAAGATCCTCAACAAGATGTATTGACACAGTGGCTGTGACGATGGGCTGTAGCTTGGCAACAGTTGTGAGGATGGTGCAGGACCGGGCAGTGTCCTGGCAGTGCTATTAGTGGAAACCAACTCGATGGAACCTAACAGCAGCGTAGCATGCAGGGGCAGAGAGAGGCACATTCAATTCTTCCATGTGTAGGGCCTCTAAGTTCTTAATTCAATATAAGAAAGAGTTGTGTTTCTAGTACTAAACCTAGAGGCTGGTTGTCACCTTATTGTGGCTACTTCTCTTTGTGTTTTCCTGTTCCTAAACCACCATCTGTTTGTAGATCCTGACATATGGCACCTTCTACTTTCCAGTAGACTATTTCAGTAAAATTTTTAGCCCCACCATTTTCTATGATTTGTGGTAAATTACTGAATGTTTTTTTCCCTCCTGTTTCTCATCTATAAAATAAAAATTATAGTATCTACTCATGGAATTAAATGATATAATCCATGTAGAGGATTTAGAATAGTATATGGCACATATTTAAGTATCCAGAAAATGTTAATCCTTTTATTTGCCTATTGTCAATACTTTGCTCTAAAGAATACTTAGTAAAAGCTGGGAAGGGACAAGGAGAATTAACATCTTTTGGAATGAGAAGAAATTAGCTTTTCCTCTGTCAACCTTAGATCTTTGAATTTAACATTGCATTATGTCAAATTTGTATCAAATGGTTCTTTAATCACTGGTTCTACCCACAAGAATAGAAGCCACTTTAAAAAGTATTTCAGTCCCTGAAAGAAAGAGAAGAAACTAACACTGACTGATGTGCCAGCTTCTATGCTGAAGCAATGTTATCTACCTAAATCATTAGAACATTCCTGTAAGGTAGCCATCAATTCTATTTACTGAAGAGAAAACCAAGGCTTACAATAACATCTTATTTTTCTGAAGACACAAAGCTAGTGGATAGCTCTATTATGACTCTGAAGATTGTATTGGGATCCTTTGGCTTAATCAGTATTTCTCAAATCAGGGTGATTTTGCCAGCTAGGGGACGTTTGGCAATGTAGAAGGGGAGAGTTAGGGACAGTGCCACTGGCATCTAGTGGGTAGAAGCCAAAGAAATTACTATACATCCTAAAAGGCACAGGACAGCCCCAATTTATCTGGCTCAAAATGTACATAATTTCAGGGTTGAGAAACCCTGGGCTATATCATGTTGCTCCTGAGATTATTATTATTTTATTTTATTTATTTTTTTAAGGAAATAAATGAAAAGAAAATACATGTGAACAAGATTTATAAAGGATTGGCTGAAATGATTGCAGTTGATTATTCAGAGCTGTTGATAAAAATACACTCGTTAAGTTTTATGTTTTCGTATTTATCCTTTACCTCTTGCATTCTTCACTGAGACTTATTAATGTGGCTTTTTGTAAAATATTTGGAGCTTTTCAAGGAGAGAAGGAGATGTCATTTGGCATTGCAAATACCACGTCAACATTGCCCTACATTAGCAAAATTCCCTCAGAAGAAACTCAAAATGCCAGACATGGTTCTCAAGGCCACAATGAATAATGTCGTGCCAAGTAGTGCAATTTGAGAGTGCTCTTGAGTAATTTTTAATACTCTAGTTGTGTTTGTGACTCATGTCTCTTTAGGACTTTGGCAAACACAAGGTAAATGCTGTTGGTGTCTCACAGAAATTATAGGAGAGGTGCACCCCTCCCCCAGCTGCTGGGAGTATTGGTTGCTAAAGGATCACAGGTGCCCCCTTCTGGGAGACTCACCTGGCATGGAATGGGTGCTTTCCATAAGAGACTTTATGGCCCAGCATTACTGAGTAGCCAAATGTCAATGACTGGCTGACAAAGAGTATAAAAGACTGAACACCTTGCCTTCAGTAGGAATACCTTTGTGGTACAAGACATGTTCCAGAGCTCCCTGTGGTATTAGGCTGAAGCTAGCCTCCAGCAGATACCATATCCTTGCCTAGATTTCTTCTCCTGCCTTATTCTGCTTATCACACGCCCTTCTCCTGAGAACAGTTGCTGTTAACTACCATGGAGTTTGCCCCCTGATGCACAGTAACCACATGCACAACAGAATAAAATGATGCCTGGTTTCATCACTCTCTCATAATGATTAGTTGCAGATTGGACCAATTTGATACATAGGATTCTGATCCATAGAGTTCTTATTGGTTGTTTTTCAGAAGTAGATTGCCAAGCCTTTTTTCCTAGTCCATCTTAGTCTGTAAGCTCCATTGACACCTGTTCAGCATCATAAAACACACAAGCCTCCACGGACAGATAGGTGGTGGCTGTATAGGAGGTGCATTGGGTGGGAATTGAACTTGAGTCACCCACATGGAAGGTGAGAATTCTACCATCCAACCACTAATACCTCATCTTCTGAGAGCAGTCCCCAGTGAAACACTTTCACAAAAACAGGTGCTGCAGGCTCTGTGTCTATAGGACTTGACCCAAAATACATGGGGTCAACAAATCCAAATGACGAGTATTACAAGTCCTTTCTTTTCCATTACAACATTGTCTTTGCTCTGTCTGCATCTCTATTCAGTAAAGGGGCTAAAGGAGATGCATGTGAACAATCAGAGCCCAGAGAAGTGTACTCAGAGATGACACCTGATGATCAAAGGTCTGTGAGCACTTGTCTATGTAAACACAAACTTTTCTCTGAGAGGAATAGTTTGCTTGACCTGAAACCAAGCCCCAAGGCAATTGCAATTTTGCCAGACACCCAGCTCCCATCCAAATTAATAGGGAGAAATTTTCCTTAGTTCACCATTCCTAAGGAATTTACACGATTAATATTGTCAGCACAAAATAGCCCACGAATTTTGCACCCCTTGATAAGACTAGTAACTATATATTATCTGACTGTAAGGAGCTTTGGTAGCATAGTGCCTAAGGGATCTGACTTCAAATGCACCAGCCACTCCACGGAAGCGAGATTGGGCAATCTGCTTTCATAAAGATTTAATACCTCAGAAGCCCGACGCGGGTCACTATGTGTTGGAATCAACTTGATGGCAGTGGGTTTTTTCTTTTTTTTTGGTTATCCGAGTATACCTAATTGAAAGTTCCCTGTTTTTGCTCAAGATTCCTTAAGGAAGTGAGAAATATTTTGACTATTTGTGCTACTCAATCAGAAAAAAAAAAAAAATCTGGTCACCAAATAAATAAATCACAATTACAATGATTTCCTAGCAGTCTCTGGTGAATTATTATTATTGGATTATTATTATTATTTTAGTAATATCAGGTTTTGTACAATGTATATCCATCAAGTTAAAGGGAAATTGATGATTTTTCTCTCTACTGTGACCACGCTTATGTTTTCAGAAGAATATATTTTCGTCTAGGTGAAGACATACATTCACTTTCTCATTCCTCATGTATTACTGTAATAACTTCTCTGTTCCAGGCACTGTTATAGGCCATGGAATTACAAAGAAGAGCAAAGCACACAAAGCCCTGCCCTCTTGGAGTTCACTTTCTAATAGGGATATAAATAAAAAACAGAATACACTAATAAATATATATTATGAGATCAGATAGCCAGAAATGAAATGAAGCAACATTTAGCAGGATTACCCCACATCTTAGTGGGAGGGTGCACTGAATTAGTTAAGATTGTGGTGCAATGTTTCTCTAATGAGACAACAACTGAGTAGAGACTTCAATGAAATCAGAGAACAAGGGAGGTAGATATTTGGAGAAGAGCTTTTCAGGCCAGGACCAAGTGGTGCCAAGTCTCTGAGACTGAAACATGATTGGCAGGTTCAAGGTATACCAAGAAGGGCAATGATTGGAGAGCAGGTAAAGCAATGAGGCATATGTATCTCATGAAAAGCACTAAACATTTTGAGTACGTCAATTCTTCAAAGTCCCTCCTATTACTGGACAATTAGTTTCCTTTGCTCTCAGGTACTAACTGCCAGTAGAATGCAGTTATTGTAACAATTAAACATATGCTGTACACATTTCTAAAAACATACTGGGATGTGATATGACCCCCAGTGGAGGATTAAGCTTTATATAGAAAGAAAGTGGTGTTTTCTATGATCATGTTTACCTTGTTAAAAGTATCTGTGCCTGCTGGGTAGAAAATAGACTGAATGGGTGGAGAGCAGAAAAAGATAAGCATTTGAGGATGCTATGAGAGTGGTCTAAGCTATCCATAATAGTAGCCAGGGCTAGAAATAATAGTGAAGAGGTAAGAAGCAGCTGGTTTGAGGATATAATTTGAAGGTGGAACTGACAGGATTGTTGACATTGGAAGTAACTGTGAGTAAAAATAGAGGTATGGAAAACTCTAGGATTTCCTGTTGTTATTATTGTTATGAGCAAGTGCTAGAATAAGATATTATGCTATTGGTTGCCATTGAGCTGGCTTAGACTCATGCTAATCTCATTATACTCGAGTCCTTTGTTGCAGCCACTCTGTATTTTGAATGCCTTTCAATCTGTTGTACCAATCTAGGGGCTCATATTCTAGAATCTTACTGGAAAATATGCTGTTGTGATCCAAAGGATTTCCAGTGGTTAATTTTTAGAAGTATATCACCAGTCCTTTCCTCCTAGTCTATCTTAGTCTGGAAGCTCCACTGAAACTTGTCCACTAGGAGAGACCCTGCTGGTATTTAAAATACCAATAGCAGGAGTGTGCCCATGACCACGTATAGAGGTAGCCAGCAATGTTTCTACAAGCGTATTTGTATGTTTTGTAAGAATTCCCAGGTATATAGTAGAGCTGACAAGGGACAAGGTTGTAGTCACTTCTTGGCCACAGCCACCTCCCTAGAAGGAACAAGTAGTTGGACCTGTCAGTTTGCGACCATAGTCTCAGGGGACATCAAGCTCAATTGGCATAACTTACTACACAAAAACATTGTTCCACATTGTACTTTGGCGAGTAGAAACTGGAATCTTAAGAGCTTGCAAATAGCCTTCTAGATGCAATGATAGGTTTCTCCTCGGCCAGAGCAAAGAAGTATGAAGAAAACCAAAGAAGTATGAAAACAATTAGTCCAAGTGACTTGTACACCATGCAATTCTCAGCCTATATGACTATGAGGCCAGAAGAACTAGATGGTGCCCAGCTACCACTGTCAACCACTCAGAAAGGAACCTATGTAGGAGATGCTGGATATAGTGGGAGAACAATGTGGAACAAAACTCAAAATCATTAAAAAAAAAAAAAAAAAAGAAAAAGAAAAAGAACCAGGTTTGCTGGTCTGATAGAGCCTGGTAGAACCCCTGAGACTATGGCCCCTAGCTACCCTTCAACTCTGGAATTGAACCCACTCCTGTAGCTTCCAGCCAAACAAAAGACAGGCATATGAGCTGAACGTGTACATTAGGTAGATACACTCCTTGGAGAGAACAATCATGGCAGAAAAGAAGAGCTGTGATTCACAGGGAGATAGCTCAGGGGGCAGGAGTACATGGGAGGGAAGGATACAGGGAAGAGGTAACTATGGGGAGAGAGTGGGAGGGGAGCTGTGGGAAATTACAGTCAATACTATGAAACAAAGTGTATGTCAGCTACTGTATGGAAAGTGAATTTGGTCTGTAAACTTTCATGCAAATCACACACACACAAAATACCCATGGTATAGCTTCCACCATCATAACAATATGCAACCCATTGCAATATGATATATTGACACATGGGTAGTGGAGAAATAGTAAAGAAAGCTATTTTATCCTTTTTCTAGTTATCTTTGTGTTTGCATTTATGTGTGTGTGTGTGTGTGTGTTTGTGTGTAAATGTGCCTATATGTAAGACTTTGCATTTGAAAGTTACTTCTAACCCTAAGCCAGGTTTTCTCAACCTCAGCACTATTCTGCCAAGGGGCTGTTCTGTGCCTTGTTGAATTTTGTGCAGTGTCCCTGGCCTCTACTCACTGGATCATCACTAGCATACCCTGGAATTGTGGCAACAAAAATATCTTTAGACATTGCCACATGTGGCTTGGAAGGCAAAACTGTCCCCAGTTGAGGACTGCCCTAAGAAAAGGTGGCAATAAGGCTGTGTGTGATCCTGACTCTGCTTCTAATCATGTGCTCCTAGGCAAGCCACCCAATCTTCTGGGGCCCTATTTCCTGCTGTGTTTACCATAAATATGAATAAAATGTCTGCTAACCCAAACTGGAAACTCTATATGTTAGTTAACCAAGTTTTTCTTTCCAGAGAATTAACTTCCAGTGAATTTCAAGTGAATAGTACTTCAAAAATTCTTATTAATATAAACATAAAATTAGTTTTTCTTCTGAGAGTGAAAAAAATGCCCCCACCAATTATAGGACCAATTTTTGCAATCTAGGCCATAATTTGAACAGGCAAAATCTGCTAATAGGCATTGCTAGATTCTGAAATAGCTTCTACCATCTCCCTATTTTCAGAGGACAATTGAGGAGTCATAGCTACAACTGTCCACTGTCCATATGTGATTTGTTGCTGGCCTTACTGGGCAATTTGGTTCAAGAAAGTGTAGCTTTTGGTTGACAATATTGAATTATGGTAGACATTGCTGAGGTTTATTTTGCTACATTATGTCTGCTCTTTTGTCTAACAGAGCTGTTAGTAAACAGATGAAACTGGAAACAGACAGAAAGATTTAGTAGCAATTTCTTCTGTTATCTCACATAACTCCTAATAATTTTTTTAAACTATTTCCTTTAAGTAATTGCTTTTTTTTTTCTTTTTTACTCACACCAAAATTTGAAGTTGAAGGTGTTAATAAGCAGAAAGATGGTACTCATTTGAATACACTGATACTGAGATATGTTTACCTGTCACCTTTAGTTGAGTCCCAACCGTAGCCTAGATCTCTTGACCTTTGGTCTTGGATTTTGCTCACCACACCTATGATGCCTGTTATTTACCAGATATTGAGAAATTAGGCCAGCACACAGATCTAAGGCTGAGCTATGAAAGTGTATTTACAAAATTATGGATACAACAGAAAGTCAAACTGCTATATATTTATGTGTTATAAAATGGCTAAACGCTATTGTGTATGTTTATGTCTCCTTTATTTGGATGACCTATTATGCAAGCTTTCTACTTTATGAAATCTATGAATGCTTTTTATTAAATGAAAAAGGTAAATCAATTTTCTATATTTATCCTAGCATTCTAGCTCCTCTCAGCTTGGCCACCGTTAGAGCCTTTTAAGGAAAGCAGAGTCAGCTGGAATGTGCTTGCCTCTTTTTTACTTTTCCTGAATTCCAGGAGGCCAGGAATTTCACTCCTGGCTTTATTCAGTGGCCAAGGCATGCTACTAAATGGTGGCTTGATTTTGATTCTTGAAATTGATAATTTTACCTTAAGCACCTATGTGGATAGAGGGAGCCCTGGCTGTGCAAGTGCTAAGCCATTGGCTGCTACCAGCCAAAAGTTTGGTGGTTAGAACCCACCCACTGGCTCCATGGAAGAAAGGGTTGTCAATTTGCTGCTGTACAGATTACAGCATGAAAAACCTAAGGGGTGGCAGTTCTACTCTGTCACATGGGGTAACTATTTCACAATTTCACAACACTTGATGATAAAAAAATGTGCATAGAGTGGTACCAAAAGGGCTGGGTCTGGTCACTTTGACAGGGGCAAATGTGAGATGGCTTTCATTACTCCAATGACACTAAGGCAATTGAGCTTGAGAAAGATGGCATTGATGTGGGCCACCGTATAGAAGATTCAAGATTTATTGAGCACTTAGCTCTGCAAAGCTCTGTCAAGCAAGGCTTTACCTGGAAAAGTGGTTGGATAAGACAACAGATACATTTATATCCCCAGGCAGATCATCAGCACACCGTAGAATTCACTTACCTAATTGTTGGTACTTCTAAGATTTTCATTGGACAGAGGAATTCCAAAATATTTCATTGCTCTCTTTATTCTCTCTTTCAACAAATATCTGAATGCCTAGTTGTAACAAGGCTTAATGCTAGTAAGCAAGAGGAATACATGGGGCCTACCCTCAAGGGATTTATAGTTGCATGAATCAGACTGTCATGGAAAATTCTAATGTTACCACACATTCATGACAAAAGGAAATATGTACTATGATAGAGGCAGTGGTCAAATATTATACCATAACAGAGTAAAGTACAAATAATTGTACCTGAAAAAGCAGTTTTGAAATTATAGTGGAGGTAAAAATTAAGCAGAGCCTTGAAGGTTAAGAAAGCTTTCAGTTGTATTTTCAGGCCAAGAGACTACAGGTAGTCCTCAACTTACAATATATTTGGGTTATGAAGAACAGCACTTATGACTGTCAGTGTATCCAGAACATTGCATCTTCCTGGGAGGAAGTTACAGGAAAATGTATGCAGAAGGTATGGAAAAATTTTCTGGGTTATGTTAACACACTTTAAGCATTTGATCAAGATAATATGATGGAAGAAATCGGCGGAAGAATTGTCCATATGGCAAGAACACTGAATTTAGAACTTGATATTGTCAGTGTGGAACAGCTCATAGATCATGAAGAAGAGGAACTGATGAAAAGGACTTAATGGATTTTGAGGAGGAAGAGGAAGAGGAAGAGGATGAGATAATGAGGAAGAGGAAGGAGAGAAGTTGTCAAAAATTTTACAGTGAAAGCTGGAGTTTTTTTCTAAACTAAATCAGGGGCTTCAATCACTTGAAAGCATGGACCCAAACACTGATCACTTTACTAAAAGTCCATAGGCAGATTTGGGAAGCAATGAGATGTTACTGTGAAATATATGAAAGAAAAAAGAAAACGGCCATGCAGTCAACTCTCACTAATTTTCAGACTAGAAATGCCATCCTCATTCTCAGGGATGATCCAGACGATCTAGAGCCTTCCACAAGTAGAGTTATTACTGCAACAGACAAAATGCCGGTGCTGTCCAACTCTTCTTCAACATCAGAGTAAATTTTTATAACTTGTACTTTTTTTTATGTATGTTCTGTTTTGAAATATACATATGTAAGTTTATATGTAATGTTTCCAACCCCCAAACACAAATAAAATTTGGATTTATAAAGATGCTGATAGTAAACCAAACCCATTGCTTTCAAGTCAATTCCAACTCACAGTCACCCTATAGGACTAAGCAGAACTGCCCCATAGGTTTCCTAGGCTGTAAATCTTTAAATCTTCACTGAAGCAGAAGACTGGCACATCTTTCTCGTGTGACTAATAATAAAAAGCAATAATAATGAAAACTAAAAACTGAAGTCAGAACCAACTTACATCTGAGTTGTTGAGATGGAACCCTGTTGTAAACTGAGGACTGTCTGTACTGTGAATAATAGCAAGGAGATCAGACAGTGTATAGTGAGTGTATTCATTAGGATGTTTCCAACTATAAGCCACAGAACACCCAACCAAAAGTGGGTTAAGCTGGTGCTTCTGAAAACTTACTGTATTTACAAGTCACCTAGGGATTTTGTTAAAATCCAGATTATGATAAAATATTTCAGGATAGTGCCTAATCTTCTGCATTTTTAACAAACTCCACGTGATATCATTGCAGTTAGTCCACTGATCATACTTTGAGTAGCAAGGACTTTTGAAACGAGGCTTTGTATTATTTCACATAATGAAAGTTTGGAGTTAGGTGATTACTGGGGAGTTTTGGTGGCCAGAATGCTATCAGTGAGGATCCAGACTCTTCCCATTCTTCTGCTCCTCCATTCTCCACATATTAGGTTTTGTCCTCAGGTTTGACCCTCATGCTTTCAAGATTGCTGCCACAGTTCTCGGCATCACACATAGACGTGATAGAGTACATAATCAGTAGAAGAATAGAGATCTCTTTCCTTTTAAGATTCTTTTTATTGAAGAGAAAGGCTTTTACCAAACACCTCCAAGCAGGATTCCCCTTAGGTTCTATCAATTGGAGTCTTGTCTGATTCCCATCCTTCACTGCAAAGACAGCTGGAAAAGCAGGTGTCTGAAAATTTCAGCCTCTGTTGTGAGATATGGGCTTCTCTGTTTGAAGAATGGTGGGAGATGTATGTTTATTGAATGGCTAGCCAACTGAATCAGCTAACGTGTGGCTGAGGTTCTTGGAAAGTTTAGATGTCTTTGGAAATCTTGAAGGGTTTGGGATGTCCCATGATGTTGGCACAAGGAGGGGACGATTGGAAACCATCATAGCATGGGCCACTTAGATAAGTCAGGTACCTTATTTTACCTCAAAGCCATCTCCCCTTATTGATCCAAGTCTCACCATCTATTCCTTCTGTTGTCTTGTTTCTCTCCTGAAATACTGTTATACCTTCTACACAATCTCACTATCCATGTCCCTCCCCTCACATCTCCCATCCATTCTCCAGAAAAAAATCTCAATTGAACTTCCTGGCCTGTCAATGGGTCTGTGATATACCTTGCTCATAATTCTTTAATGCACCCATATCTTTCATGATAAAATATTAGCTTCATAATAAAGTCTACAAGTCTCATTATAATTTCCTCTGTGCTACTTGTCCAAGTTCACTTGCCAACACTTACTACTAAAAAGCTGAATTTAAAATCTTTGATCCTAAGGAAAACAAGAGAAAATAATTTTGCTAGAACCCATAATTAAGTTTCATGGAGATGTAGTCATCCACTTAAGAATTCCTTGCAATATCACTCTGCAGATCATGAGAATAATTTCTGGGCTTCCCCTGATTTGGAGCATCTACATTTTCTGATCCACTACATATGCCAAATGCTTGATCATGAAGATCATCCTCAAATATGCCAGTGAACTTTAACAAGGAGAACTCCAGCCTTCACCACATAGCAGGTTCACTGGGAGTGAGAGTTATTTGGAGTCAAAGTTCAGATTTTCTTAATATTACCTTTAATTTGCCTTTCTTTCCATGATTTATTATTTTCTACCAAAAATTATAAAACCTTCTGACTTTAAAATATGTATGGATTTTTATTAACAGTATCTCTGTGCATCTCTCATTACTATCTTTATTCTGCTGGATGTAGGATACAGACTGCTTTTCCGTCTACCTTCCCCCAACCCTGAAATTATTCTAATTTTCAGGAAATCACAGGCATGGAGCATGACATATTTTAGGTGCTTAGTAATGCTTTTTCCATTCTCTTCCTTAGGCAAAGATTTATTGAGCACATTTTGTCTGGTCTGGGAGCTACAAAGATGAAAACCCAGCCTTCATGTGATCACCCTTGAGTTCTGACAATGTGCTGGTTTGATCATTGCCACATTGGAGATATATACACAGAACAATGGAAATGGGGAGGAAGTTGTTCTCAGATCTGCCTGGAGAGTGAGAAAAAGCAACTCAGGGATGGGTTGGTGGCAGATAACTGAATGCTGAAGAGAGGCTGGCTACATGAGTTTGGGTTGCCAGACAGTATTCTAGCGAAAGGCATGAAAAAGTGAGTTTTGGGGGGGAACTGTGAGCAGCTAAGCTTGGCTGGACCATGGAAGGGAGAGCGGAAAGAGGGGAGGCTGGTGAAACAGGCAGACAGGAGATTATGACGACACATGTAGGCTGTTTAAAGGAGTTAATATTTTATCATGAACTATTGAAGTATTTTGAGCAAGGCAGGTCACAGTCTCACTTGCAGGTTGGCTGGCTAGAAGGATCACTTGGGCTGCTGTGTAGAGAATGACAGAGGAGGAGGGAGAGCTGGGAATAATGAGACTTTTGGGGAGGGAAGTACAGTACTAAGATGAGCAATGATAATGTGAATCAAGTACTGTTTCATGGTATATATGGAAGGTAAGGGAGAATATGACTGAAGGGTGAATATGTGGCAAGTAAAGAGAATATGACTTCCAGGTCCCTTCATTTGGAAAAGACCCCACTTTGCTGAAATTATTACATATGCAGAGGCGTGTACCTGGAATACCTGTAAACAAACTCGATCCTGGTAAAACCGATTAGCAAATGCCTCTCCCCATGTAACCCCTCTGGAAGTAAGCACCGGGGCTCACAGAAGCAGAACACTGGCCACATGTGACTTCTGCACTTTTCCTCTTGGGTATGATCTCTATTTTTATTGAACAACTGTCAGTAGGCCATGCAGCATTGCCACAACACACTGAAAATAGAATGAAGACAATTACCTCAGCAAAGATTAACGCAGAAAGTAAAATTGCACTTATGTAATACTCATCTTCCAGGATCTGGAACCAGCCTGCTTTTGGTTTCTCTGTATCCGTTTCAGCATAATAACAGGACGAGCCCACCAGCACTCAGCCCATCGGAGAGAGATCCACCCTCCACATCCCCCCCTCTTCCTGCAAGCTCCAACCCTTTCTCAGAGCAGACACCAGAACACAGAGCTGCTCCCCATGATGATTTCCCAGCCCAACGCTGTGAACAGATAATATTAGCTAACAACATATCAGCACTCTTCTGGTGTTTGGCAACGATTTGTCAGTAAACGTAGGGAAAATGCTTGAGTTTTGGAGAATGTCAAACCAGAGGACTTTAGCAATGATTTAGATCATTCTCATCTTATAGAGGAAAATACTGAATCCTTGAGGGATTTGATTCAATGCCTTGTCCACGGGTTCCTTTGTCCCTTAAGTTTGGAGAAAGAAGGGGAAACCTGGCCTCTACCCCAACAAGGACATTTCCCTCATGCCCTTGGTTTCTATCAGTGAATTGGGGGCAGACAGTAGAAAGCTTCCTTGTCAAAACCCTGAAACACCCCCAGTGGGTGGAGAAAACTTTAATACAAAAGAAGAAAATCAACCCCATAATTAGATACAGAACTGACTCCAGACCAACTAGCAGAAATATTCTGTTGCCTTCCCTGAGTGCTACAGAAGGAGGAAAGAAAAGCCTACATCAGCAACTTGATGCTTCTGTGTAGGTTTAATGGGATGGTACCATTTTCACAAGAAGCAAAGAATAATGAAAATAGCTATGATGGAATGTAGAAGGAATAAGAACAAATAATTGCTGAGCCACTCAACATTAATTGTTAATGTTACCCTGCTATTTTTTGCAAATCTCTAGTATTTAAATTTAAACTGGCTCACTGTATCTATTAAATTGTAGTAAAAAGAATATTAATCCCACTGTCAGGTCAAATCTTATATCTGAAAAGTAGCAGAGACACAGAAGAAAACAGAGATCTTAGGAAGAAATGGGGTACCTGAGACACTGGTGATCCTATCTTGTGCACCTAAATCCCTATTTTAATTAGAGACACAGAGATATATTTCTTATGAAACACAATGGTGTCACATACACTATCTCAGTTCACTCTTCAAGCTACCTTACCAGATGAGTATTGTTTTGCTTTCCTTTATAGGGAGGAAAACTGAGGTTCATAGAGTTTTGGACTTCCACAAATTTGGGTCCAGCATTTCAAAACTTTCTAATTTTGAAGTAATTTTATATTTTCAGAAGAGTTGCAAAGATAGAAAAACTATTCTCATGTATTTTTCACTCAGCTTCCCCTGATGTTAACATTTTTCATAACCATATGAACCTATTTTCTTTAAACATCTTTCTGGAGATATAATTCACACACTGTACAATTCACCCATTTGAAGTATATAATTCAAGGGCTTTTAGTATACTCACGGATATGTGAAACCATTATCACAATCACTTTTGGAACATTTGCATCACCTTAAAAGAACCCCTAAATTCTTTAGTTATAGTCCCTATTTCTTCCCCATCCCCTGTTGTTGCTGTTATTAGCTGCTTTTGATTTCCATGATCTCATGATGACTCCATGCACATAAGAACAATATGCTGCTGGGGCCTGTGCCATCCCCATGATTGGCTACTGACTAGGGATGGGACCATTCTGATTCATTGGATATTCAGAAGTAGACCACCATAACTTTCTTCCTAATTCAGCTTAGTCTGGAAGCTCAGGTGAAACCTGTTCAGCATCATAGCAACAAGCAAGCCTCCACTACAGACAGGTGGTGACTGCATGTGATGTGTTTAAGTCATGACTCAAGCCCAGGCCTCCTGCATACTAAACCAAAAACCAAATTCACTGAATGTCAAGTCAATTCCAACTCATAGCGACCCCCTTTGGGTTTCCAAGGTGGTAAATCTTTATTTATGGAAATAGATTGCCTAATCTTCCTTCTAGGAGCTCTGGTAGCATAGTGGCTAAGGCAGTTGACTGCTAACCAGAAAGCTGGCGGTTCAAACCCACCAGCCACTCCTCGGAAGGAAGGTTGGGCATTCCTATTTCCATAGTGATACTGTCTCGGAAACCCAAGGAGGGGTCGCTATGAGTCGGGGCCGACTCGATGGCAAACAA
>NW_006921590.1:6236307-6242088 GCF_000298275.1 Orycteropus afer afer | reverse complement strand
AAAAAAAAACAACAACAATCTTCCTTCTGCGGAGAGGCTGGTAGGTTTGAACCACCAACCTTCTGATTAGTAGTCAGATGCCTTAGGCACTACACCACCAGAGCACCTTAGGCTTCCTGCATGGAAGGAGATAATTCTACCACTAACCTACCATTGCCCTCCCTCGATCCCTAAGCAACCACTAATCTGCTTTCTGTGTCTGTTGTGTTCCTTGTTCTAAACATTTTATATGGATGAAATCATACAATATATGGTCTTTTGTGGCTGGCTTCTTTCACTTAATGTAAGGTTTTCAAGGCTCATCCATGTTGTAGAGTGTACTGGTGCTTCATCTTTTTTATGACCAAATTATATTCTATTGTATGAATATACCACATTCTTCTGTTGATGGAGAGTTGTGTTGTTTCTATTTTTGGCTAATGAATCATGTGAACTTAATTTTGACAAAGATCAAAATGTCCACTACATTGTTAATAAAGCAGTTTAGAGAACATGATTTTCGATTTATAAGTATCTGGAGGGTGTCCTAATACATTGCTCCTGTATTAAAATGACTCATGAGCCAGAATCAACTCAATTGCAGTGGGTGGGTATCCAGTCACTAACTGAAGACTTTCCCATGAGGGCAGGCCCTTAATCATATAGCATATACTAATGTGTATTACCTATGGATTTATGACCTCCAAAAGAGAGGCACAGAATGGGTAATTATCTGTCTGTTCTTTTAAAATCATCTACCAGGTAATTTGACCTTTTCCCTTAGAGATCTTGTCTATAACATGAAGATTAATTCTGTTTTCACAAAATCATTGATATGCAGAACTGGAATCATATATGAAGCAAAATGCCACTCAGACCCTGCCCCCTTTCAGCTTCTGACTACAGAAATTTCTGCCCTCTAGAGAAATATGTTAATGAGTGAGTTTGGTATGACAGAAAGAACACACATTTTCGAGATAATCAGTCCTGGGTTCAAATCCTAACCCTGACTACAGAACCTGGTGGCCTTGAGGACATTACTGAACCTCTGAGAGCAAGATCCCTAATCCATGGTTGATCTTCTTCCCAAAGATCTGGTCGGAAATTAAACGAGATGTTTGAAGACACTTAGCATAAGGTTTGGTTTACAGTGTGAGTTCAGTAGATAATTTTTTCTTATCTCGACTGGAAGTGAGGAAGAGTTACAACAAAGAAATACATTAATTTATCCAATAAATATTTATTAATCCCCCACCATGTGGAGCATTCCCTTGTCATTGCTGGTGATTAGTGTCAAGGTTTCCAAATCCCTACCCTCATGAAGCTTACATTCTAGTAAATCACAAACACAGGGTTCCTGGTTTTTCACACTCAAGGTCCCATTTGCACTGTCTGGGATAATAAGAAGGATCTCTGGTGGTGTAATGCCTAAGGCATTTGACTGCTACTTAGAAGGTTGGTGGTTCAAACCCACCAGCCACTTGGCAGAAGGAAGACTGGGCAGTCTACTTCTGTAAAGATTTACTGCCTTGGGAACCCAATGCGGGTTGCTATGAGTCAGAATTGACTTGATGGCAGTAGGTTTTTTTGTTTTGTTTTGTTTTTTTAGGATAATAAGGCTCAATTAATGTTGCTCACCATGTTTTTAATTTCTCAAATTGTAAGCTTCATGTCGAAGTGTCCCCAGATGCACTTTCTTCAACTTTTAATCAAATATTTTCTGAAAGGCTATTCTTAATTCTTTCTTCAAGGTGCCACTAGTTGGAATTGTTTGGGTCCCAAGTAACAGAAAACAAAGGTGAATTTATTGAAATGAGAGTATGAATAAAAAGCTGCGGTAGAGGCAGAGACGGGGCTGGAACCCCAAACAGTTAAAGTCAGGTACTCAGAGCCTACTGTCTCTTGCATTGGTCTGTGTATAAGCTTTATTTCTCTCAGTGCAGCAGGGCTTTCTCCATGTGGCAGAAAAAATGGCTACTCATGGCTCCTAAGATTTACATCTTTCAGCTTTAGCCATTAGCGAGACTAACTCAGCCCTTCCAGTTTCTAGTTCAAAATTCCCAGGGAAGAAATTCTGATAGCTTGAGACATGTATCCTCCATTGTGTCATTCAGCTTCATAGTTACATGACTTCCCCACAGTAATTATATGGCTGGAGAATCCCATAGTTACTCACACTACTTGTCAACACCGAGAAGGCTGATTCTCATGTGATGGTTACCATTTTGGCATGAAGACTGGAAACATAATAGCTCTGAAAGCTGAAGATGTGAAAAAGAAAAGAAAAATAAGTAAATAGTGCTAGAAGAGGCCATGTCTTACTCTGTTCATACAAAGTGTTCATTAGAATAAGTAAGCCAACAATACATTATTTTCTGCAAATTTGTTGAGTATATTCAAAACAAACACATTAAAAAGGGATTATTCACCATTTATGTGTCAGGGAAGTAATAATGATGTCTTATTGCACATATTAATGTTCTTGAGTGCTTCCAAAGTACTGTGGAACTTCAAAACATTTTCCAGTTTCAGAGAATTAATTAGCTCCCCTGTGGAGCTGCTCACGAGCAATATTGCCATTTTGGAGACAAGATGATTGAGTTGAAAAGGCAAGGGGTGTTGAATTATTCATTTTTTCAATAAGTATTTATCAACTCCATGGATGGCTCTGGGCTGAGAGTTATGGAGGCCAGCACTGATTGAAATAAAGTCTCTGCTCTCAGGAAACTTATATTCTAGGGGAGGCAGATTTGTCAACAATTAGCACTAATAAAAGTGAAAACATAAGGTGCATAAACATGAGAAGTTAGAGGAAGCTAAAAGATAGGGCAGGAAAACAGGTTAAATTGCAGAGGCCCATGAAAACCATGACAAGGAATTTGGTCTTAATTATGTGGAGCTGTCACAAAGATTTTTAAAAAGAACATAGAAATTATTGTGAATTCATTTCATTGGCTAGTCCTCAGTTCTTGCTAAACTGGTTTAAGTGGGGGAAAAAAATGGATTCTTTGGCTTCAGTCATTCAAATGATTAACTAATTCACTAGTTTAGTTTCTAGGGGTGTAGTGCCTAAGGCATTTGACTGTTAACCAGAAGACTGGACATTCAAACCCACCACCCACTCCTTGGAAGGAAGATTGGGCAATCAACTTCCATAGTGATTGTTGTTGTTGTTATGTATCGTTGAGTCGGACCTGACTCATAGCGACCCTTCCTTGGGTTTCTGAGGCAGTATCATTATGGAAGTAGATTGCCCAACCTTCCTTCCAAGGAGTGGCTGGTGGGTTTAGACCACCAGACTTCTCATTAGCAGCCAAGTGCCTTAGGTACTATGCTACCAGAGCTGCTTCCATAGTGATACTCCCCTTGGAAACCCAAGGAGGGGTCCCTATGAGTTGGATCTGACTCCATGGCAATGAGTTTTGTTTTTGGTTTGGTGAATTCTGCATTTGAATTTAGAAAATTATATACAGACTAGAGTTTTCATTATCAGGGAAGCTCTGATTCATATTAGGGTTCTCTCTATGAACCTAATCACCATGCAGTGAGGAAGTCTATAAGAACTAATAGAGAGACCCACTTGAAGAGGCCCATGCAGAGAGAAACTGAGGTCCACGGCCCTTAGCTGCTGCTGAACAATCAGGCAATAGGCAGCCCAGCATGCTGGGCAAGTGAGTGAAGGTGTTTGGAACTGTATCCTCCAGCCCTGAATCCAATAGCCTCAGGAGGACGCTCAGTGCAGCAGAGACTTCCTCCCTGAGCTTTGTCCAAATTTCAGGTTCTGGCTAAAGAAATGAGTTTGTTATTTTAGCTATGAAGTTTTGTGATGGTTCATTATACAGAACAGTTAACTGGAACATCTCTCTACAAAGAATTTATGATATTAACATGTTCCTGCCTTGATTCAATTTATTTATTGTTGTTGTTGTCGTTGTTATGTGCCGTCGAGTCAGACCCGACTGATAGCAACCCCTCCTTGGGTTGCCGAGGCAGTATCACTATGGAAGTAGATTGCCCCATCTTCCTTCCGAAGAGTGGCTGGTGGGTTTGAACTGCCAGCCTTCTGGTTAGCAGTCAAGTGCCTTAGGCACTATGCTACCGAGCTCCTATTTATTCATTAGACAGCAAGAATTCAGACACCCCAATATTCAGACTGCAGAAACTCTACTCCTGGTCTTAGAGGCATTCATTTCTATTTCCATAGAGAATCTCAAAGGGAGAACAGAATTTAAAGTTCAAAGAGTTTCTGTGTAAAATTTTCCGAAACATAATGATTTTAAAACTTACATCCCACCTGCTAAAGAAAGTTTAATTGACTATACCAGTAAATGATTCTGGCTCTGTATTTCTGGAACATTTACAATATATACAGCCAAATTTTACAAAACTCCACCTCTGTCCTGAGGGGCCACAAGTGTGAGTATGAAGGTCATTGAATTTCATGGTCCTCCAATGCTAAGCTTCCTTCTCTAATTGACTAATTAAAGTTACAAATATAACTTCTGATGTTGTCACTTTCCTTTTTTTTTTTTTTTTAATTAACTGTTAAGGCAAGGCAGGGGCAGCAACTAAACAACTCTTCATATGAAACAGCATATTTAGTTGAGCAGAACTTGATTCCTGGTTGCTACAAAACAAATCTGAGTTGATATTGGAGATGACAAAATCCATGCCCTGTCATTTATCCTTTTTATAGCATAGGTGACACCTACAGTCACCAAGTCATGTTGATGATTATATGAATCTAATAGGGCAGAAAGACCCAAGTCTACAGGTTGTCTATGACAATAGTTAGGCATTTTTGTTATATTAATTAAAAGAAGACTAAATTAAAAACAAATATTATTGCTTTTTTGATTAGTACATAAAAAGTGAAAAAACAAGAAAGAAAAAAGATACCCATAATCCCAGTATTGGCAGGTTTAGCTTCATTAATAGCAAAGTGCTTATTACTTTCTCTAGATAAGAGTATGTGTATGTGTATATATAACAAAAACATACATTATACTCTAAATTTGCCTTTACACATTTAATGATTATCAAAAGGAGACACACTGAGATTTACCTATGGGCTAGGTACTGTACTAAGTGCTTCACAAATACAATTTCACTTAGAATTCATAACAATTCTATGAGGTAGATAACATCAAGACAATTATACAGTAAAAGAATTGAAGGTTCAGGTCCAAAATCAAGTAGCTAGTAAATAGAAAAGCTTGGCTTCTACCCAGATCTGTCAACTCCAGATTTTAATTTTTACTATTCTACTTCTCATCTTAAGGAGCCATGGTTGTACAGTGGTTGATGAGCTCAACTGCTAACCAAAACGTCTCAACAGTTCCAATCCATCAGCTGCTCTGTGGGAGAAAGATGGGCAGTGTTCTTCCATAAAGGTTGCAGCTTGGAAACCCTATGGAGCAGTTCTACTCTGTCCTACATCATCATAATTAGTTGGAGTCGACTTGATGCAATGGGTTTTGTTTATGGGTTTCACCTCTCATCTTGTGCATCTGAATTTTTCCAACAAAATTATATTATAAACATCATTCCTTACAATATTCACCTATTCACCTGTAATATTTTTAATGCCTGACTACTATTCCTCTGTATAGATTTACAAAATATTTCACTATTATGCTTTTGTTTTTGTATTTGAGTTTGCTTTTGTTTTTAATCTTACATGAAAATTTGTTATCGTGGTGACCTGTTGATGTGACTTTTGAGGCTGAGCCACTGGTGTTTCTAACCCAGCAGGATGTACATGGTGCACAGATATCAGCCCAGCTTACAGACTGAGACAGA
>NW_006921590.1:6197223-6233732 GCF_000298275.1 Orycteropus afer afer | reverse complement strand
GAAAAAGAGTTGATGCTTTTGAGTTGTGGTGCTGGTAAAGAATGCTGAAAGTACCATGGACTGCTAAAAGAACTAACAGATCTGTCCTGGAGGAAGTGCATCCGAAATGCTCCTTGGAAGCGAGAAAGGCCAGACTTCGTCTCATCTATTTTGGTCTTGTTGTCAGAAGGGACCATTCCTTGGAGAAAGATGTCATGCTTGGTAGGGTGGAGGGCCGAAGAAAGAGGGGGAGGCCTTCAACGAGATGGATTGACATGGTGGCTGCGATGATGGGCTCAAGTATAGCAGGGATTGTGGAGCTGGTGCGGGATCGAACAGTGTTTCATTCTGCTGTGCGTGGGGTCACTATGAGTCGGAAACGACTTGATGGCACCTAAAAACAACAACTACCCTTGTAGATCAATCTTGTACATCCTTAATTATTTCCTGAGAATGAATTTCTAGAGGTAGAGTTCTTGGGCCAATGGCATGCAATCATATTATGCTTTTGATAATTATGCCAAATTTTCATTGAAAAAATTATACCAAAGTATGTACCTTAGGGTATATGTCTCTTAGGGTTATCTAGAGAAACAGAATCAGTTATTTATATATATATATATATATATATATATACACATATACATATATATGTATATACATATATATGTATATATATATACATATACATATACACACACACACACACACATATATTTATTGTTGTTGTTGTTGTTATGTGCCGTCGAGTCAGCCCTGACTCATAGTGATCCCCCTCCTTTGGTTTCTGAGGCAATATCACTACGGAAGTAGATTGCCCAACTTTACTTTCGAGGAGTGGCTGGTGGGTTTGAACCTCCCACTTTCTGGTTAGAAGTCAAGTGCCTTAGGCACTATGCTACCAGAGCTCCTATATATATTATATTTAGAGATACAGATATTACCTATCTATCTATTTATCTGTTGTTGTTAGGTGTCTTCGAGTCGGCTCCAACTCATAGCAACCCTATGTACAACAGAATGAAACACTGCCTGCTCCTATGCTAGTCTCACAATCCTTGCTATCTATCTATAGACAGGGTTACCTTTAAAGATTTGACTCACACTATTGTAGGTACTGGCAAGTCCAAAATCTGTAGGTCAAGTACCAGCCTGGAAATTCCCACAGTCTTGTGTCCCAAAATCTGTAGGTAAGGTGAGGGAAGACTGGAGGAGTTCTAGTAAGATGTTTATGTACAGTCTGGAGGCAGATTATGCCCTCATGAAACTTCCTTTGTTTGTTTTTAAGGCCTTCAATTGATTGGATGAGACCCATCCACTTTATGGAGGGCTATCTGCTTTAGTTAAGGGCAACTGATTTAATCACATATAACTACAACAGTATCTGGACTACTGTTTGACCAAACGGCTGGGCATCATAGCCTGACTAACCTGAAACATAAAATTAAACATTACACATGCCATTCTTATGTTCTGTGTATGGGTCCTAAAACATCATTAAAACAAAACAAAACAAAACAAAATGAATAAATAAAACTTTAAACTATAACTTTTCAAGTCAAAAATCTTAGAAACAAAAGATATTTTAGGAGTTATTTAGTCTAATCTCCTACACATTATAGAGCTTTGTCATAGAGCATCCATGATTGGGGATTAAACATGTGATAATTTATGAGAGGTGAGGACAAAAAATAATGTTTTTAAATATTCCTATACGAAAGAGTATATTTTTTCACCTCTCAGTAACAAAACACTGCTCAAACTGTTCTAAAAGGCATCCAGAATAAGAAAGCCTTATTGGAAATGAGGAAACCTTGGCAGGCCTTCAACATACTTGACACAGGTCAAGAAACGACAAGTTTTTTGGTCACTGTCCACCTGGAATGGGTTTGCTATAGGTGTTGGCTGAAAATATAATTTTGCTCTATGCAGTTGCTCAACAGCTTGGTTCTTTTTGGCTTTGGGTATTCAGTAAACAGAGGTGGGGTGGTCAGTGGGGGAAGATATGGTTTGCCTAGAAACAAAAAAGTGCATACTTTTGCATTACCAAGTCATGACAGAGGACTTTGAGTGTGATTATATGTGCCCCCCAGAAACTTATAAGACTTTCCTGACCCCTAAGTCACTGTAATGTTAGAGACTGGGATTTAGCTGTTCTTACAAGAGGAAATGACCTTCAACTGGATAAACATTCCTTGTTTATCAATTAGAGGCAAACACTAATGGATATTGAAGCAGGAAAAAAAAAAAAAAAGAATATTCACAGGTAACTGAATAGAAACCTATAAATACGTACATTCTACAAGTGATTGGCAAATACAGCTCTGTGGCAGTAAACAGAGGAAAGGAATAATTAGTTCTGCTTGGGGGGCGGTAGCAGAGAGAATGTCAAAGGGCTTTAGGAAGAAAGTGGTATTAATTTTGAGATTTGAAGGGTGCAGATTTACCTAGTGGCTGCTGTAGAGGCTAGGGAGGCAGGTTTCTTTGCCCAAAGCTGGTTTCTGTAGCAGATCTAATAAACAATTAAAAGATGAAATAAGAACATCTCTAAAACTAATAACTTATTTTCATTTTAAAAAACAAAACCACTTTCTTAAGAGGCCTATAGATTCCATCACTGCTGCACACTTCAAAGTCATCTCTAGAAAGGGAAGGGAAAATTGAATTATCCTTTCACCTTTTGCTTGGTGACAATGGATTGATTGAAATTAGGGGTCCAGGACCAAAGCAAAAACTTTGGGCTTCATGAACTGCTGGGGAAACTAACTGTAGAGGCAACTGATACTGAAATCTGGTCATGGAGCCTTGAGAATGGGGGTCTCACCTTATTCAATCTCGTCCATGAGAACCTAGCACAGAGCTGAGTACTCAGTAGTCACCATTTGTAAAACATATTTTAAGAATCCACCTTTTTCCCCATTAGAGGGCAATCGACCCATTGCGTCTTTTGTCAGCTTAATTCAGCTCGAATCTCAATAGGAAGAATGGGGCCAGAGCATCCTGCAAGCGAACTATGCAAGGGGGTGTGAGAAAGGAAGACAAGCAAGGACTGCTGAGGGAGCTAACACTCCCACCTCAGCTCATCTCCGCGCTCAGCAAGGCGCAGCCCCCGCCCCCTCTCTCTGTTCCGGACCCCCCGCCCTGGAGGCAAAGGGCAGCGCTGGCGAGGAGGTGGCGGAGCGCTGTCACGTTCGTTCTCTGCTGCTTTTCCAGTCCCTAGTCGCCTCGCCCCTCCTCCCTCAGCCCCAGCCCGGGTTGGAGTTGATTCCCCTCTAGTGACTGGGCCGGCCACATCTAGGCTAGCAGAGCTCCGCTTTGCTCGCGTCTTTGTCTCCTCCTCCTGCGAGGCTCGGGAGCCCGGCGCAGGGTCTGCAGCGGCCGCCGCAGCAGCGGGAGCCAAGCTGTGCCCCGCACCAACGACCCGAGCCGCACCCTCGCTCGGTGGAGGCGCCGGAGGACGCCAGCCACGCCACGCACCGCCGCGTCCCGCGCTCCAGCTGAGCCCTCCCTCCTGGCTGGGTTTGGGGTGGGCAGCCCCGCTTGCAGCAGTGGCTGGGGGTAGCGGCCGCTGCAGCCTTGGCAGCGCTCACACCCCCAGGCATACGCACCCAACGCCTCCTCCCTGCGCCACCAGGATGGAGCAGCCGCCTCGGCCCGATATTGGCGTAAGGTAAGGTGCAGCCGCCTGTTGCTTTTCGCAGAGCGTGGGACTGTCCCCCAGTCTGGGTGGCTAGGCCACCCCTTAGTGCACTAGCAGAGGGGAACTGTCACCCCAGTACTGAGCCATATCTGTTCACACTTCCTGGTCCCTTTGGCTCAGACCCCTGGAGAGACTCCGCCTGGCATGGTGGTGTAGACCCTCTCTGCCGGCGGTGCGGTCGGCTGCCGTGCAATAGTCTGCAAACTTTTGTGCCCCCCTTCCTACGCTATGCTCACCCGTGGCAGTGCAAGTTGCATATCTAGTTTTCTTGTGTTCCCTTCCCCCAGCCCCCCATTGCCTAATGCATCTGCCCATTTCTGTGTGCTCTTGCCAGAGGATTTTACACTCCCTGCAGCTCCCGTCCAGAGGCGAGGGTTTGGGACCCAGCAGTGCTCATTCAGCCTGTTGGGGATGGGTAGGAGCCTAGGACCTGAAATGGGAGAGGCGGGACGTGGGAACGGCTGCGGCCACCGCTGGAGCTCTGTCCAGCGCAGCTGGGGGTTGGTCCAGCCTTGCACACGCCACCCCCCACTCTGGTAATAAAACCTTGGAGTGGCTTGCGGCTGTGCGCTGTGGGAACTGGAAGTGCAGAGCTGGGTGGGTGAAGTAAGTGGCTTAGGTTTCCGATCGGGTGGGAGGGGGATCTGCGGGTTGAGGGTAGATCTGCCTACCCATAAGAGGGACGCAGAGGCTTAGTTAACGTAGGCAAGGGGGAGAGCCCCGGAGCTGTGATCTAGAGAGGAGAAAAATGGATTTGAGCCTGGAGGGCGCTGGCTCCGGTGTGTAAATACAGATGGGGGAGGGGCTAGGCACCTGGAGAGGTGCAGGGACGTAGAATAGAGCCCTAAAATATGCAGAAGCCCAGTGGGACTTGGAAAGGCTGGCTGCTGGCTTCCTGGGATGGAGTGAGCTGTCTCCCCAGGAGCAAACAAACCTCCCCGAGAGTATCTGAATGCATTGGCGACCTGGGCGGTGACTGAGTGGTCAGATCAGGGGTACTTTTCTTGGTGCTGGGAGGACCGCAGTCCCCTTCCTTCTACAGCACCCGCTTTTACACCCCTTCCACTTCCGCAGCCAGGTTCGTAGACCCACGCCCACCATCCCTGCCAGGTGCTCGAGAGTAAAGGTTGTCTTCAAAGCCGCAGGATAGGAAGGGGACTCCTGTGCTCCAGAAGGAGGTACCCTGTGTGCCGGATAGGGGGAGTCCCCAGCGCCGAGCGGGTAGACATGGGTCCGAAACGGTAAAGGAGAGCGCAGGGGCGTTGGCTGCGGTGGGAGCCACCTTACCCTGCACCCCCGTCCCTCTTCAAATCGCACCTGGGCGGAGCGAGAGAGTTGGGGAACCCGGAGCTGCTCGGGAGAGGCACGGGAGCGCAGAGCTGGAGGGAGTGCAGGGAAATGCAGAGCTAGGGGTTACCCGTACCGGATGAGGAAAGACCCAGGACCGAGCGGAGGTGGGTCTGCCCACCTTGAAGTCCCCAGGTAGATTTTTCTGGTTGTTCCAGACGGTTTGGGGGACCCAAGAAGCACGGATTCTTGCTTTCAGCGCACCCCAGAACTCTGGAATGAAAGACCCATTTACCGGAGAGAGCCTAGTCTGCTATTGTGAAGAAAGCCCCTTCCACCCCTTTCAGCCCCTAGGCCTCTTCTGTGAGAATTGCTGCCAAAGCTGGACTGCCTGAGGCGGGGATCCATTGCACTTAACCCTTTTCGCTCCGGAGGAGGTGCACGCCCCTCTCCAATTGGCGCCTTTAGCTGAGTGTCAGATCCCGGTTTTAGCATGTGCCTTAGGGAAAGAATTTGGAGATTCCGTGGGTCTGGAGCGAGTAAAATCTTGGTCCTCACTGTTCAGACCTCCCACGTGCAGGCTTCTAGGGACACGACCATCTCTGCAGGTGTCCTGTAGACGCGTCCTGCTCTCCAGAACCAGCTTGGAGAAAGCAGAGCTGAGCTATCTCCCATTCTGGGCCTCACGCCTTGGCCAGACCCTTATAGTGGAGACAGCATCTCGCCAGGGCTTCCGGGTGGAATCCCGAGGTTTGTCACTCCCATCTCCCGGCATCCCTGAAGCAATGAGCTCCCTCTTCCCAGAGGCAAGTTCCTGAGACCCAAGGAGCTGGAACGGGGATTCCCTCCGCGCCAGCTCTTGGTGCAGCTTCTAAACATAAAGGCCACACCCTCACAGCCGGGCCTCGCTTTTGATAGAGCGCTGGCTTCTTGGAATTACCTGGATACCTGAGGTAGGATCCCAGATACTAAGTCCCTCGCTCCCTGAGATTTAGCTTTTGACACACCATAGACCTTTGCTTTCTGATGTGTATCACCTGAATTTGTGCTCAGCCACCGCCCTTTGCATGTGAAACAGGTTAGAACCTATCCCTTGAGAACTCTGTAAAGATTGAAAGAAGACTGCAAAACCTCACCTTGGTTAATTATTTATGTTGCTGAACCTTTATGGGGAGACATACAGTAATAATAATAATAACCACAGCTAGCATCTTACTATTTTCCCATCTACATATTGTACATGCATTGTTGTAATTTTAATTTCACAACAACTCTGAGATGCAGGTAAAGTCATTTTTCCCATTTTATAGATGAGGAAACCAAACCATGGAGAAGTTAACTTATTTGCTTCTTGTCATCCAACCAGTAAATGATGGGGCTGGTCAGTCTGGTGGGCAGAGAATCTTGGATGCTCTCAACCTTATTTGGTACTAAAGACTCTCTGTCCACAAGGAAGCATGGGTGAGGCCACTTACCCTTTACTCAAGCCCCAGGGGCACACGATAAGTGCCTGTCCTTACCTATGTACACCTCATGGCTGTAGTACTGTCGAGAGTGACCATGCATATTACACCCCTCAGAGCCTGCTGAGATGTGCTTTGGTATGATGGTGTGCTAATGCTGGAAGCAACCTTAGAAATTGGCTACTAGTATTGGACTTTCTGAATCTTTTGGTAGATATTTCATTTTTAAATGTGAGGAGAAATGAAATAAGCAGTCCATGTGTGAGCAGAGGTTTGCTCTATGGTGAAAAATTGGAAGGAGTTTTAAATAGGAACTGTATTTTGCAAATGAATCTTTCTCTGGTGATGGAACCTCAGAAAATTAGTGCTAAAAGGGACCTTGGACATCATTGCTCCTAGCACAGAGAGGAGATTCGGTGAAGTGCCCAATGCCACTCAATGCATTTGTAATGAAATTAGTGCTAGAACCACTGTCTTCTAACCCTTAGTCAAAAATGTACTATGCTCACTGCTGCTGGTTTTTAGTATCTTAAAACTAATTATGGACATTTTTTTAAATTAAAATGCAGACTTTCTAACTAATACTTGATAAATACCTCAATCAGGATAACCAGAAAAACAGTCCCTATTTTATAATGGAAGGAGCTCTGGTGGCACAGTGGTTAAAGCATTCAGCTGCTAACGGAAAGGTCAGTGGTTCAAACCCATCAACTGCTCCACTGAAGAAAGATGTGGCAGTTTGCTTCTGTAAAGGTAGCCTTGGAAACCCTGTGGGGCAGTTCTACTCTGTCGTGTAGGGCCACTATGAGTCAGAATCGACTTGATGGCAGTGGGCTTGCTTTAATTGTATAATGGTCGAGCCATCACAAATGTGCCTCTTTTGAAAAAAAAAAAAAGTTGTAGTAGAATATTTATAATCCTTCAAATTAACAAAAACTCAGTAGAAATGCAACCCTTTGCATGATACTAAAGAAGATTGAATTTCCAACCTTCTGTCAAATTGAGTAGTTCTGTCCTGCCCTATTCCCAAGTATTTGTGAAAATAAGTGAAAATATAATATAACCTATGGAAAACATGCTTTTAAATATGATTGATTGAATTGGTATGATTTCTCCTGGATGTTAGATCTTTGGGTTAAACTGTGTTGTCTTTGATTGTTAGGTGCAGTCAGGTCATTTTTGACTCATAACGACCCAACGTGACAGAGTTTAACTATCCCCTTAGGGTTTTGTGGCTATAATCTTTACGGGAGCAGATTGCCAAGTCTTTCTCCTTCTTAGCCATTGGGTGGGTTAGAACTACCAACCTTGTGATTATCAATCGAATGCTTAACCATTTGCACCACAAGGATTCCTTAGACTCATATAAATCTGAGGAAAAACAGTATCTGTTATTGTGTTTATACTTAATAGTGTTTATACTTAGTAGTGTTTATACTTGGGACTTAGAAGGGGAAAATTGTTCCTTGCTATTTTCTCTTCCACTGAGTCCCTTCAACAAAGGGAACTTTCTTAGCTTCTTAGGGATTTCAGATACCCCTAACCAGTCTTGTAGAATAGAATTCTGGTTTTGAAGAACACCCCATGCTTTCCTCTGTAGTTTCAGTATAGTGATGTCCTCCCTCAAGAGACAAAGTAGCAAAAAGAGTCAGCTAGGGGAAGTAGGAGGGGCATTGAGAAAAGCCTGTCTTTTAGAATTATATCAGGGAAAAGAGTTTTAGGCAGAAGGTGGAAAACCAGTGTCTTTTTAAATTGAGAACAGGATTTCCATCCCTGAAGCTTTGCCAAGCCAAGGGAGAGGTCCTTCCTTAGGCAGTGACAGGGTGGAAGAAGAAAAGGTGAGGGTTGGAGGAGTGGTGCTGTTGGGGAAGGAAGGGGATGGGCAGGAGGGAGCGGCGATTTAGTTAACTAGGGAGCTCTGGTAGCATAGTGGCTAAGGCACTTGACTGCTAACCAGAAGCTGGAGGTTCAAACCCACCAGCCACTCCTCGGAAGGAAGGTTGGGCAATCCTACTTCCGTAGTGATACTGCCTCGGAAACCCAAGGAGGGGTCGCTATGAGTCGGGTTTGACTCGACGGCACATAACAACAACAACAACAAGGAGCCATAGTGTGATAAAGCACAGACAGCTTTCATGTCAACTTTTCCTCACCAGAAATGGATGCTCTTCTAACCCCCTTCCCTCCCTACCCACCACCTCAGTCTGTCATCTGTGTCAGGGATGACTGATCTGAATCCCAGAATCAGTTACCTCAAGGGGGAACATTTAGGTTCTAGATAATGTAATAGAAAATGAATATTGTTTTTATGTAAGAAGAAGAAAAAAATACACAGCTGCCCCATGCTTCAGGGAGAGCCATTGAAAATTAGACTATTCCAAAGGTAACCTTTTGAAAGTAGGGACTGTGGTTTAGTTGGATCACAGCAGGAAAAAAAAAAAAAAAAGATATGACATTCAAATCAGGTTTGAAAAAATACTGCAGGAGGGAGAATCCATTGAGACCTGGGCAGACATCCTAGTTTCAATTCCTAACCTTCTCAGAGATGATAGGGGAATTAGCTGATCCTATTTATGGTGTCCTCATTCGCTTTTCTTACTTTATCATGGCTCCTGTGTGGTGTGGTGTTAAAGGACTCAAGCAGTACTTTTGCTGGGACAATTTTTTGAATGTACATTTATCTTTAGCCATGCAAATCTGAGTTTGTTGATACTTAGAGTAACAATTGCTGTCAAGGAACATGTTCTAAGAAAAAACTTAAGGACAAATAAAAGCCTTTTTTTTTTTCAGAACAGAGTGATTAAATGTATCCATACAATATATACTATGAGTTAAAACTCTCATTTTGTGTTAGATATTTTGAAATAAAAAAGAACCAAAGCATTTGACCTTGACCAATTTTTCAAGAGAAGCTAAGTAATAAGTTTATTTGGAAACCGTTTGAAGAACATGTTGAAAGAGAAAAGCAAATAAAGACCAATATAGAACCTGAGAACTTTACACTCATGGATTTTATTTTAAATAAAAATATAGTGTCTCAGTCTATATTTTTAATTGAGTAATCCATAAGATTAGTCCATTTAGAATGAGTTTCATCTTCAGATGTAACTTTGATGAGCTTTGATTGACAAGTTGTTGGTAGCCATGGCGGAAGCTTTTATATATGAGATACTAGTTTTTATACATGCTCTTAAAAAACTTAGTGAGTTAGTCCATCCCAGCACAACGTATGAAATGGCCATTTCAGGTACAAAGGAAATCTGGAATTTTCTCCATAGTGGACAGGCTTGGAACACACTGTTTTCCCAAAGGTGGTAAGTTAATAGTAATGATCATATACTTATTTTAAAGTAATTTTTGTTAAAGTCTGGAAAAGAAACACTATTTAAAAACATTTTCTTTAAGAAGATAAACAGATTAATGAAATTTATTATTTCATTTAATGCTAAGCCCACTAAGGTACTTTTTATGTTAATACTTATCTAGTGCAAATGTCACTACACTTTGAGACAGCTTTTAAAAGGGGATTTTCAATGATTTATTAGAAGTAAAATAGAATTGAATATTATTAAAAAGTATTGTGACTTATTCTCAACCATGAAATAATACTTGACAAAGCAGTATTTTTTTTCAAATGCAGGTTAGTTTCCTTTTCTTTTTCTTCCTCTTCCTCTTCTTATTTCCTTCTCCTTTTTTAGATCATTGATAGAAATTTTGGTCTGCATATAAGTATTCAGTACCTTACTGGAAGAGACTGTTGTTTCAGGACAAATGTTCCCCTTAGTGAGGGACAGGATAAAAGTGCAGTGTGCTTTTATATCGAAAACTAAAGCACAAATGTCATGAGGGTACGGTGGCTTTTCCCTTAGTCTAACCTCAGCTCTGATTTAGAGCAGCAGTCATTGTACAGGCATGCCTACCGAGAACTTGCCCATTTAGGGGTGACTGAGCACTATACTTTCCTGCTGCTTCACTGGGAATTTATGCACTGAGAGGAATCCTGGTGCAGCCTGCTGACCTTCCCTTGAAGTCTAGTCATCAGGAATCATCAAGCAGGGATGCTTGCTACAAGTTATATTGAAACTTGGGTTTGCAAAATTATGTAGCCTCTTGCCATGGAGTGTTTTGTAGTCATGTATTAGGGTGGATAGTCTATTTTTTAATTGTGTCTTATAAACATATTTTACAAATAAAATGATTATCATTCCTAAATGGAAGGTATAGTGTGGATATTTGGTTCCCAAAGCATCTGGTGCAAAAACCAAGGAGGGATGGCTTGTAGCCAACCAGGTCAGAAGGACCAAGCCAGACAGCAGAAAAGCAGCAGAGAAGGTTAGGGATAGGAGAGAAAGGGGGAAAAGACTGGCAAGGCCACAAGGGGGGAAACAAAAACAAAAACAAAAACAAAAAACACAACTGAAAACACCCTAGCAATTAGCATAGGAAGATTAAGACAAATTTGATAGTAAACTTCAATTAAAGGATAGAAAAAAAGGCATAAAAGGAAGGAAGACGGAAAAAAGCTAATGGAAGATAAAAGACTTGAAAAAGAGGAGGTATAAAAAGAAAAAGAATGTATCTAAATAATTCCTAGTGGTTTAGATTAATTCAAAGACAGGCTGACTGCTCCACCAGAGGGCATGGCCACTTCCTCACATCCTCTATCTCCTTTCATTAATGTAGCTCCTTAATCACTAGGCCAAGGGCACTTAATCTAATTTATGCCATCAGCCCCTTTGGCAGTTTGGTGAAGTCTAAGGGCTCCAGAATACTGTATTAAAATATGCATATAATAAAATGTGTAAGAGTATAACAAACCAATTTTATTGAAATAATCATTAATAATTACCTGTTGTGTGTGTGTGTGTGTGTGTGCGTATGAGAAATCATTGTGACTCATTGCCATATGTGCTATGTATATATAACAACGTCTAGTGGTGGGTCTGATGGCTACCATAATTTTAAAGTAGGGAAGTGTGCACCACAGTATATGAGATACCTACAGTAACTGTATTGTGATATGAAAATATCCAATTTATATTGGTGATACAATCACTGCTTGTTGTTATTAGGTGCTATCGAGTCAGCACTGACTCATAGCAACCCTGTGTACAACAGAATGAAACACTGCCTGGTCCTGTGCCATCCTCACAATCCTTGCTGTGCTTGAGCTCATCATTGTAGCTACTGTATCAATCCATCTCTTCCCCTTCTTCACGGGACCCTTTGCTTTACCAAACATGATATCCTTCTCCAGGGACTGGTCCCTTCTGACAACATGACCAAAGTCTGGTCATTCTTGCTTCAAAGGAATATTCTGGCTGCACTTCATCCAGGACAGATTTGTTTGTTCTTCTGGCAGTCCATGGTGTTTCAGTATTCAACAACACCACAATTCAAAGGCATCACCTCTTCTGTCTTCCTTATTCATTGTCCAGCTTTCATATACAAATGTGATGATTGAAAACACCATGGCTTGGGTCAGGCAAAGTGACATCTTTGCTTCTTAACACTTTAAAGAGGTCTTTTGCAGCAAATTTGCCTAGTGCAATACAAAGTCTGATTTCCTGACTGCTGCTTTCATGAGTGTTGACTGTGGATCCAAGTAAAAGGAAATCTTTGACAACTTCAGTGTTTTCTCCATTTATTGTGATGTTGCTTATTGGTCCAGTTGTGAAGACTTTCATTTTCTTTATGTTGGGGTATAATCCATACTGAAGACTGTATAGTCTTTGATCTTCATCAGCAAATGCTTCAAGTGTTCTTCAGCAAGCAAGGTTGTGTCATCTGCACTGTTAATGAGTCTTCATTCTGATGCCACATTCTTCTTCATATAGTCTTTCTCCTCAGATTATTTAGTCAGCATACAGATTGAATAAGTAGGGTGAAAGGGTACAACCCTGACATACACCCTTCCTAATTTTCAACCATGCAGTATCCCCTAGTTCTATTCAAACAATTTTATTTGAACAATCACTGATACTACTACTATATTAGAGTTTGGTGGCCTCTGTTTATAATGTAATGAAATGTTAAATTGCAGTTCAAGGTTACTAAACCTAAAGTTGTGATGTTTTTCCACGTCAAGTTCTTGGATCCCCTGAATTCTATCTATATATGCCTTGAGGGTCTATGATCCCAAGAACTCTGGACGTAGGTGACCATCTAATTTATCATCTACATTGGAATGCTTTTGAGACTAAAAGGGGCCTTAGTTAATTACCCCAAGGCAGTAGATGTAAACTCGGATGGACCTAGTTGCTTTTACTTCCCCAGAATCTTCCTCAGAACAGTTTTAATTTCTCTGGCCCAAGGAATTGGCTTTTTATGCCTTATTCATAAGGATCATAGTTGTGGATCCTGAAAGACATCAGAAAGTGGGGAATACCTGTAGCTGAAATAATGTGTCAGGGTCTGTGTCAGGACCAGGCTGTAGGATGCCTTTGTGATAAATGGAAAATGAGGCTTCATTGGGGGCAGTAGCAGCTTCTTGGCTCTTGGCTAGGTCAACATTGGGAACCTGGATTTCAGTTCCCATTTGCCTCTTGCTCTGTAATCTTGTCCAGTATCACCTGAAGTGAGGTTGAATTATCAGACTACTTGCATTTCAGCCAAAACATTTAACTGCCCACCTTCTTTTTTTTTTTTTTTTTTTAAGCAGAGCTGCCACAATGGCTTTTTAGGCCCACTTCCTTTCCTTACCCACTTTCTCGTTATCAGGAAATGGTTTCAGGGCAGGCAGGAGGGTGGAGACCCATGGGAAAAGGCCATAACCTGGAGAATTCTCAGACTATAATAAGACCTTGAATAATGGAGAGGGGACTGTGGTCAAGGAGTGTTGCCTAAGTAGATGGTTCATATTGCATTGTGTTGGGGAAAATGTTTCTGTTTGTTCTAGTGGTGAAATGGAACCTGCTTGGTAGAAGAACAAGCTCTTCTAAGAAAGCCTGTGGCCTGTGACTGTGCATGGGGAGGCAAGATCGCGGAAAATGCCTTCTTGATGTGCACGTCGACTATTTGGCTGGGAACTAAACAACCTGATTCTAGTTACAGCTTTGGCCCTAAGCAGCTGAGTGGCTTTGGGCTGGTTATGTTGATTTTCCTGGGCTCTATTTCCCATCCATAAGAGAACAGTTGGGGACTAAGTGATTTCTAAGGCCTCTGCCAGGTAGTCTGTGGTCTGCAAAGTTAATGGCATGTCAATCATTGTTAATAGTTATACTTCATACAATGCAACCTTGTTTAAGTGGGTTCAGGCTCACTGCTTTGCTTAGGTCTCCCAACTCCTATGGGCCATAAATCTGATAATGATAAATGGACAGTCTGTAATCCTGAGGCTCTGTGACACCTGTAGCACATCTGAGAACTGGGATAAGAAAATTGGAGTGTGGGGGAGGACAGCTGACTGAGAAAGGGATGCGAAGGAAAGGGGTGGAACTATGGATAACTTTCCCTCAGCAATAATTGTCACTTAGGCAAGATGAAGGAGGAGTTCTTAAATTCTTAAATTCTGACTGTTTGCCCCTCTTGTTCTATCTCTTCAGAACATATGATCATGTCACTCCTGATAAAAATCTTAAGTTACTCCTGGTTACATATAGGAGGATTGCATCTTTACCACATTTTATAAGGTCTTTCATCACCTGCTACTGCCAGGCTCTTTATCTTCATTTCCGTTGGCATAGCCTATGCCTTGGATTGCCAAAGCTAGTCTACACTGTGATTGCCCACATTTCTTTCCAACTTTGCATTCAGTGACATCATGTTGGTAGCCTGAAGTCAGCGTGCCAGGAGTATTTACACCACAGAAATTAGCAGACACTACAAAGCAGTGTTTTTTTTTTTTTTAAACCCACAGAGCCAGTAGTTAAAATTTACTAGAACACACCACTCTTCTCTGCCCATCCAAAATATTTGTGTTCCTACAAACAGAACATGTACTTTCATTCTTTGCTTCACTTGCCATTCTCTGTTCATGACAGTTCTTCTGTCCCTCCCTCCCTTTCTCTTTCCTTTCTTCTCTTCTTTCCTTCCATCCATCTGTCCATCTACCCATTCACTCATCCATACTGAGGTTGCCAGACATCAGACAGGGGTCTAATTCCTCTTCTGCCACTTGAGTGAATGACTCTGGGAAAATTTCCTACCCTTAAATATGCCTTGATTTTCTCTATGTAAAATGAGTATAATAATAAGTAGTTGTGATAACTGAATGAATTAACATGCAAAAGATGCTTTGATCAGTGTCTGGCACATGGAAATACTATTTAGTTCTTTGTTATTAGTATTGATCAAAATACTACTGATTGCTTATTGTGTGCCTGACACTGAAGATGCACATACGAAGAGAGGTTCAAGAAAACAAGTATAAGAAAATGTTCAAGAGCCTTGAACCAAGCCTGGTTAGTTCTTTGAGAGATACCAGAATTAGCTTCATGGAACCAGGGACATTTGGACTGACTCCTGAGAGATAACCACTTATAGCTCCCAAACTGACAAGACAGTAAGGGCATCCCAGGATCTCAGCAGGGAATTGAATGGAATGAATCTGTTCAGAGCCCTGATTTAAACATCAGGAAAGTTCCCATAAAAATCTGGATTTTTGACTTCCTAAACCTCAAACCAGTAGTGTTGGCAGGCCACAGAAAAGCAGAGTGAAGGAGAGACTTCAGCTCACTTCTGATGGATCTTGTTGTTGTTGTTATGTGCCGTCGAGTCGGCCCCGACTCATAGCGACCCCTCCTTGGGTTTCCGAGGCAGTATCACTACGGAAGTAGGATTGCCCAACCTTCCTTCCGAGGAGTGGCCAGTGGGTTAGAACCGCCAGCCTTCTTAGCAGATCCCAATTTGATCGAAAAACCCTTCTCCTCTCACCATGCCTGCTCACCTGCACAAATCTGACAGGTCGTGCTGGTCCCTCTGCTGTGCCTGTGCTCATGTGGCTTTCTTATGCTCTTTAGGATCTTGTTAAAATCTATACATAAAATGTATATTTACATTTTAGCAGGAGCCCAGGTGATTCTTATAGATCCCCGAGTGAGTCATAAATCCCCAGGTGATTCTTATGTATTCATAATGTTCTTGTTAAAATGTGTACATAAGAATGTGTACGTAAAAATCACCTGGGGGATCTATAAGAATCACCTGGAGAATCTTGTTAAAAATGTGGATTTTGATTCAGTAAATCTGGGGTGGAAAAAAATAATCGGTTCGAAGCCATGGTTTAAATGGTAGCAACAAAACAAGTTCAGTTAATTACCACCCACCTATTAGTTTGCTGTACTGTCGTGGCTTGTGTGTTGCTATGATGCAGGGAGTTATACCATTGGTATTCAAATACCAGCAAGCTGATGCATATAGAGAGGTTTCAGTGGAGTTTATAGACTAAGACAGACTAGGAAGAAAGACCTGGCAATCTGCTTCTGAAAATTAGCCAATGAAAATCTTGTTGTCCCCACAGAATGTTGTCTAATATAGGAAGATAAGTCCTCTAGGTTGGAAGCCACTCAAAATACACAGTGGCTGCAACAGCAGACTGGAGCAGACCAACAGCCAGGAAGATGGCACAGGACCAGGCAGCATTTTGTTCTGCTGTACGTGGTGCATGATGCGGCCAACTCGAGGGCAACCAACAACAACAAATTCAATTACAAACAAAGCAAAACAAAATAAACAAAACCACTGTCCAGTCCAAACAAACACACCAACAGTCTATTTCAGCTTCCCACAGAAGAGTGGAGCTCTCGGTGCTGAGCTTATTTAAAGATGGTAAGATCTGCAATTGGAATTCCTAATTTTGAATATGGTTCTGCTGTTAGCTGTATAGCTACAGGTGAGGGTCCCTTAAACTCTGTGAGCCTCAGTTGTCTGCCAAATGGCAATTGTATTTCTTGTCTTGTATGCCTTGCTGTGATGAGCCTTTTGGATGATGGGGGAAAAGAGGCTTTGCAAAGTACCAGAAAAGTGTTAGAATTATTCCTAGGACTAGCATGCTGTGCACAGCCATACACAGTGTGTGTAATACACCCCAAGTGTAGTTTAAATCACCCAAAGACACCCAAATGTCCTCACCTGACTTTGTAATTTTAAGAGTAGATGGGGGGAAGAGAAAAGTAGGTGTATGTTTTTCTTCTTTATTCTGTTAAAAACATCACAAGGATCTTGATGTTCCATTTGAGAAGTCTGTAAATCCGAGCTCCAGGTTCTGCATGGATTCATTGTAACAGGAAAAAGTGCACTCAGCCTCTTTGTGGTATGTGCTGATTGCTTCTTTGGGATGGGGGCAGGGTTCTCAGAAAAGAAATCAGCTGTACTACATGTTGATGGGAGTCACATCAAAACTTGCACTTACTTGGTATAATTTCCCCTGTTTTGATCCCTTTTCGTTTCAGGCTGGCTTTGATGGTGCAGGCTTTTAAGGAAGGAATCAAACTCTCTGGTTGCTGTTAGGTGCCATCAAGTAAATTTTTCACTCATAGTGAACCAATGTAACAGAATCGAACTGCCCCATAGAGTTTCTAGGCTCTAATTTTCATGGTAGCAGATTTCCTGGTCTTTGCTCTAACAGGGCTGCCAGGTGGGTTCAAACCTCTGACCTTTCCATTATCAGTCTGACACTTCATCATTGTGGCACCTGAGTTTCTTGATCAAACCCTTGGAGCATTGAATTATTTCTCGCTGAAGGGTAGAGCTCAGTGGATGTTGGCTTTCACAGAGCAGAAAAGTGGATGTCCATTCAGCCTGCTTCACTGGGCCTGGTTAAAAATTCTGTGTAAGTACAGCTTTGTGAAAATTTCTGGCTTGTTATAATACATTGAATCTTAATGTTAATTGTGATTTTGTGTAATCTTTGTTTTGTTGTATTGCCCTATTTAACTTAAGCATAAGCAGCTTCAAAAATGCAAGCAGGCCTTAAAGCAAGGTTGTCTGACTGATGAAGGCACAGCAGTTACAGATTTTGCACCTGGGTGGTGTGTATAGTTAAGCTCTCAGCTACTACAGCTCTCAGCTACTAACCAAAAGGTTAAGAGATTGAACCACTCAAATTTGTTTTGGAAGACAGGTCTGATAATCTATGCCTGACAGATCACAGCCATTGGAAACCCTACAGAGTACTTCTATTCCAAAACACATGGGGTTGCCATGACCCAGAATTGACTTGGCAGAGGTCTTACTACCTTTGCTTGAGTGTTGATCCCAGCCTCAGGTCTATTCAGTCTCCTCCAAGCCCCAAATCATGTGAGCCCTCAGAACTGAGGTGTTTGATGCTGTTATATCTCCTATTCCTTGATGGTGTCTGGAGGCCCTGTTCCCCCCAGTCAGTGAAGGGGTTAATGCCCAAAGGAGCCAAAATCCCAGTCTTTTGAGATGGGTTTGAAACATTCTGGGTAATTGAATTAATATTGTAGGTAAAAGTGTATATTTGGCATTAAGGAGTTTATTATGGGTTAGCCTGGGTACCTACCCACCTTGTGAAATATCACTTTGGATGTATTTTTGTATTTTTATATCACTATGTTTGGTGTAGGAGCTCTGGTGGTGGTGTGGTTAAAGCGTTTGTCTGCCAACCAATAGGTTAGTGGTTCAAACCCTCCAGCTGCTCCAAGGGAGAAAGATGAGGCATTCTGCTTATGTAAAGATTTTACAGCCTTGGAAACTCTTTGGGGCAGTTCTACTATTTATAAGCAAAGATTTGGAAAACAATTCATTGGAGGGTTGGGGACTCTCTGTAGTTAAGATTGGAGAGGAAGGAAAGATAAGTTATTTTAAGATATATGATATAAAGTTAATAAATACATACCAAGATGTTAGTAGCCTGCACTTTTTTTTTTCTTTAGCTTACCCCACAGAGATATAATGATAGTAAAATAAATACAGTCAGCATGCTTTCCTATTAACCAGCATGCAGGCAAGTGACTGTTTCTAAGCATTTGCAGTTGCATCAAGGTCTCCTACAACTATTCTCAGGAAAGAGATGCTGAGTTGGGCTGCTAACCTACCAAAACCTAATTACCTGAGTTTAGTCTAAAAAAAAAAAAAAAAAATTTTTTTTTTTTTTTTCAGGAAAGGCATTTCTTTATAAGAGAATTTTAGAATCTTGACATTGGTGGAAACTTCTGTGGTCCTTTTTAACTTAAACTCCCCAATATGTAGCTTTCCACAGAAAAATGTGATTTTTTGTATGGCAACATGGTGACTTTGGGGCTCTACCTTATGGCTCTGACTATGAGGATTTTGACAACGAGCTGTTTGCACTGTGGCTTTAGCATTTGAGTATGGAGTTCTTTCCTCAAGATGCTGTTCATCTTTATTCATATCTGGATGCAGATGAGTTCAGGATGTGTGGGTGCGGGATTTGAAGAGTCTGAAGTGCTTAGGTAACAGTTGGCATGCCAGTTGTGTAATGAAGAATATGTATTGACAATATTAAATTGTGGGCTGAATCTCGTTTTCAGTGTTTTAAAAAAGAAGAACAAAATTTGTAAAAGCAACAGTGTTGTTTTTACGCCAGGGATGTTTCTAAATGTTGGGACAACAGTGCTGAGAAATATGGGCCTCCAATATGCGTCACTTTCTTCTGCCCAGCCTAGGTTTACTGTGTAAACCCAAGGAGTGCTCTTTTTATCTTGAGGGTGCTGTAGTGTTTCTAAATATACATTTGTATTGAACTCAACTGACTGAGAGAAATATTTCAGTAATAACAGTTAAGACTCATTCATTTTTCATACTGAGGGGGAGGCAAGGGCCAACTGGTTTCTAGAAAAATTAATGGTAATTTATTGAATTGCTAAATTCAAACCAAACTCACTGCCATGGAGTCAAATCTGACTCATAGCAACCCCTCCTTGGGTTTCCTAGGCTGTATCACTACAGAAGTAGATTGCCCAACCTTTCTTCCGAGGACCACTGGCCTTCTGGTTAGCAGTCATGCTTTAGGCACTATGCCACCAGAGCTCCCATTGAATTACTTGGAAGCTCCTATTTGCTTCCCAAGCTCTAATACCTCATTATCTCCGGAAACTTCTAGGGCTTCTCAGGTGAAATTGTGTGCTTTTTTTTTTCCCCTTAAAAGTCATGCTCCTTGCTTTATGTTACCTTACCTATTCTTTGTGCTGACAACAATGGAGAAATAGTATAGAGATATCTTCTTTTTACTCAGTAGTGGGTGGAGTGGGAAGTGTGAGCTTGACTATGACCTGTGGAGGTAACGTTTGTAGAATCTACTTATATAGGATGTGTCTCTAGTAACTATTTATGTTTGTTGTTGTTATTGTTGTTGTTGTTATGTGCCGTCGAGTCGGCCCTGATTACTAATGTAATACTGAGATTGGTGGTAGGGACAGGAGAGTTAACTCTTTTTGTCTGCTATGGATTCATTGGAAGTCTGCTGAACCAAATGAACCTCTTCTCAGAAACTATTAATGTATAAATTGTATACAATTAATGTATATATTATATATTAATGTTAATTAATATATATGCTATATATGGATATATATTTCTATGTATACATATATAAAATCCAACAACATAGGAATACAAATAGCAAAATAGAAAAGAAACAAACTAATTCCCACAGAATTTTTATTATTTATGACCTACATCACTGCCTAATCTGTAATCTATAATTTCAAAAAATTACTTTAAATAACACACTTCAATAGTTGTCTTATCCATCAGATGTATTTGACCTTGCTTGGTCTGTAAGCTACCTGCCTTTTCATGTCTCAAAAGACAATAGTATATTATAAAGTTAAAGATTCCTATTTGAAATGTCCATTTGGTCAGAACTGTAACAACTAATTCAAATGACTGACTTATTTCCATGTATTGATGAACAACAAGCAGTTGTAGACAGGAAAGACCATAAAGCATCACTGAGGTCTGGATCGGAGTGAAAACAGGCACCTTTTCTCTTGTGGCTGAATGACTACAAAGTGAAGAGTTGATCAGTAGTTGCTTCTATGTAGATAGAATGAGGGACAGGGGTCAGGAGGACTTAACTCTCATGATTTTAAAGTAGTGATGTGAATACATGGTATTTTGGGATATTTGGAATGATTGTATTGTCATGATCAAAAAACCTTTACGTTTTTAGGTGATGTTGCAGGTACTGCTCATAGTAGTATAATCTGTTTTCTACCTTTATAATTGAAGAAAATTCCAAATTCTAGTTGGCAGTTAAACCACACACACACACACACACACACACCCCAAACTCACTGCCATCCAGTCAATTCCGACTCATAGTGACCCCTCTTTGGTTTTCTGAGGTGGTATCTCTACAGAAGTGGATTGCCCAATCTTCCTTTTGAGGAGTGGCTGGTGGATTTGAACCACCAGGCTTCTGGTTAGCAAACTAAAGCCTTAGGCACTATGCCAAGTTGGAAGTTACTGGAACAAAAAAACAAAGTCCTTGTATAGTTATTGGACCCCTACATTCTAGCCATGACCTCCTTGAGGGTCTGGACCACAGGTTGAAAATCTCTGCTTTAAAGTATGAGTCACCAACATCTGGTGAAACAGACAGTAATGACCAGTACAGTTTTCAGACAGATGAAACCTGCAGATGGAATGATAAAGTAATTTCATTTTGCTGTTTTTTAATTTATTTAACAAATATGCCAGAGTTCAACCTGAGGCATGTGATTGGCTTCATAACGGGTCACTTTGGAGAGATGCTGTTATCTTTATTCAAAATAGTCTTGGATTTTCTTAATACCTAATTGTATAATGTTTTTAATATTCTCAGCAGTGACATATGTTAAACATTTTTAGAGGAAATCTGATTTTCTGAAATGGACCAATGTCAGTTGTAGTTAAGCTGCTGAGTAAAGGTGGATTAATAGCAGATTGCACTTGAAAATCCTAAGGGTGCTTTTTGGAAGGGGCTCCAGAGGGCATGAAGGTAGAATGCAAATGAGATCCAGAAAGGGTTGTATTTCCAAAATTATAGCCTTTTTGGAATGCTGTGATCATCTGGGGTAATTGCTTTTTGGAAGCATATTCATTTCAATGTGCAGATTCCAAGGTGAATAACATGTTTAGTGGCAGTATCTAATAGTCACATTTTATCCAGTGTTGAAGAGAACTTCATTGTCCAGTAGAAATAGAATGCTAGCCCTTTCTGTGATTTAAATTTGCCCAGTAGCCATGGAAACAGTGTAAAATGTAAAAATGAAATTAGTTTTCACATTCTATTTTATTTAACCCAACATATCCAAAACTATCATTTCAACATACAGTCAAATTAAGAATATTGAGTTGTTTTATATTTTTTCTACTAGTTCTTTGAAATACAGTCTGTGTCTTATACTTGAGGTACATTGCCCTTTGGATGCTGCTTTTTCTTTAGAAACACTTGCTCAGTATATGTTGTTGTTTTTTGTTGTCAGGTGCTGCTGAGTCGGTCCCTCCTCATAGTAACTCGATACACAGTAGAATGAAACACTGCCTGATCCTGCATCATCCTCACTATCCTTGCCACGTTGAGCCCATTTCTATATTTAGATTTCATAAAGGTTACAGTTGAAAAATTAGGTTCACCTACTAAGTTGTTCGAACCATAATAAAACATTTTCCAATGACTAAATCCGACTCATAATGACCCCTCCTTGGATTTCCAAGGCAGTATCTCTACGGAAATAGATTGTCCAGTCTTCCTTTTGAGGCGTGGCTGGTGGGTTTGAACCTCCAACCTTCTTGTTTGCAGTCAAATGCTTTAGGCACTACACCACCAGAGATCTCAAATTGAGTATGTGCTTAAATTTAAATTAACCAAAATCAAAAATTTAATATGTACCTCACTTGCACTAGCTATATTTCAAGTGCTCAGTAGCCACGTGTGGCTAGTGGTGACCACAATGAACAGCAGGTGTAGACTGGATGGGAAACAATTTGAGAGGGATCCATAGGCACAGTGTGGACATCTAAATTGCCTGTAAAATACTGAATGATATGCTTGTCCTTTCGGTTGTTACCATTCTTTCTCGGAATCAGTTATTTTAGTCTTCCTATAATCTAGTATTTTTTCTAAAGTTCCCCTTTTTCTCTTTAGAATCCTTGTAAATGCCACCTGTTTTGGTTACCTAGTACCACTCTGGCAAGAACATGCCACAAATGGGATAACCTTAACAAACAGGAGTTTATTCTCTTACAGTTTGGAGGCTTTAAGTCCAAGTTCAAAGTGCCAGGCTCTAGGGGCTGGGTGAAAGCCCCTCAACCTTGGGGTCCAGCTTTGCCTCCTGATCCCAGCCCACTGGAGCTAGAGGTGTTTCTTCACTCAGACAGTGGCTGAACAATGACACAGTTTCATGAAGAGGCCAAGCGTGCCATAGGCTAGAGACCATTCCCAAAGATGCTGCTTATATAGGAGAAGCAGACCACATACCCAAAGCAGCTACTCAGCTGCTTGTGGTAGATCCCACCTTGGAGTTGATTGCCAGTCTCATCATGGAAAATAACTACCACCAGCTGCCCAGCCACTCAACCAGGCCCAGCCATGTTGACACACAAACATAACCACCACAACATCCTAAATGGCCTTTCCTTATGAGTATTTGTCATTTACATCTGAGGGTACTGTATGGTCTCTGCTTCATAGAGAAGATTAGTTTATATGATGACAGGAAATTAATGCCCCCCACTTGCCCTGGTTATTATATGACTATAGTATATTTCCTTGGCTCTGAGCCCCCCTGGACATGTACCACCTCAAAGTACCTCTGATTCTGAAGATTTTGGGTAGGGCCCAGGAAACTGCATTTTTCCCAAGTACCCTTTGCGTCCCCCACCCCCTCTTTCTGCAAACAAGTGATTCCTAAGAACAGCCAAATTAAAAAACTACTTTCTTAAGCACTTCTCTTCCCATTGTCTTCTTTTTGCCAGTGTTTCTCAGGGTGTGTTCTGAAGACCCCCTTCAGATTCCTTGGTTTTGTTAGATGGGAGAGTCCTAGGCATTGCGTGAAACATATTAATCAAAATATCTGGAAGTATGGCACTAGGAATCTTCATTTCTAACAAACTATCCAAGTCATTCTTATTCCTATTAGTGGGAGTTCTGGTGGCATAGTGCCTGAGGCATTGACTGCTAACTAGAAGGCTGGCAGTTCAAACCCACCAGCTACTCCTCAGAATGAAGACTGGGCAATCTACTTCCATAGAGATGCTGCTTTGGAAACCCAAGGAGGCATCGCTATGAGTTGGGACCGACTCGATGGCAGTGAGGTTTTTTTTTTTTTTTTTTTAAGTAAACCTTAAAAACCATTGCTTTATGTAGAAATATGGAAAATTTCAATTCCAGTCTGTCCCTTTTACTTGCCATTTAGAAATCCACCAGGCCATATTTATTCTGCATCCCATTTATTCAGGTCATTTAACAAATATATATATTTGTTCCAGGAACAGAGGATACAAAGATACCGTCAGTGAGAGCATTTCTCTGACCTCAGAAAACTTGCAGACAGAGCCGGGTCTATGGAAAATTGAGTTTGTAAAGCATTCCAGGTGGAGTGCTACATGTACCTGCTGGGTGCAGGAAAAACGCAAAAGAAGACAAAGAGCATAGCTACCTAGGTTGTTAGTTAGTGAGATTAAAGGCCTTAAAAGGCATCAGAGACCCTGGGTTGGTTCTGGAGAGATAAAATTACTCTCCTTCCAGACAGGTAGGATGGAAGGGAAGGGAGACGATTCAGGCCTCAGCATGTGGTGGTGGGACAAGCCTGCCTGGGAATCTGGAGTTGTGGATGCAGCTCCCAGTCTGTCGCCCTAGCTGTGTGACCTTGGAAAACTCACAAAGGGTCTCTGGGCCTCGTTCAGTCTTCTGGTCTGGGAAATCTGTAGGGCACAAAATGGCAGTAATCCTGTGTTTCAAAATGCATATTTTACAGGCCACAAAGAGTGATTTTCTGGAGGACACAGTGATTAAATCAGTGTCAGAATTTGCCTGAGTAGCATTTTCCTGAGCTCCGTTTTCAATCTTGCCCATTGAATGATTTGAAAATGAATGGAGAAGCAATCAATCTTAAGTCAGGGGACTATATATAGCAACTGTGTCTCTTAGGAGTTGTAGGTCTTGTCATTTTGTTATTTGTTTGGATGTTGTCCCCAACCTTGGCCTGACAACCTTGGCACTTTCCTATTTCTTAAGAAGGCCTTTCACACCAGCTTTATCTACACACACACAACACACACACACAGAAAGAGACAGCCAGACAGACAGATAGACAAAGAGCAATTTGACTTCCCTGTACTCATCATTATTTCCCTAAGTGTGCCACTGCGGTATTGGAGGTAGTTTTATATGTGCATAGACTTTTGTTTATTTGGTGTGTATTTATGTATTACTTTGATACGGATTTTAAAATACAGTAAGCATATTATTTCCTAGAATACTAAATCATTTAAATAAGTAAATTAAAGAAAAGTTTGAAAACTAATATAGGTAGAACTTGGATGTAGCAAAAATCATGAAGGTTTATGTGAGTGACATGTGGGAAGGACTAACTTATTCCCTATAAACACCCAGCCTGAGGGTGAGGGTGGGCTTACTTCCAGTGACATATTGTTGGGTCTTTTGTATTAGCAACTTCAAAAGCAGAGACTATCTTACCAGGCAATATCTGATGCTTGTGTGAGAATGGTGTTATTTTTCATGGGCTTGATAATTCAGCCCAAAAATTCTTTTTGGGAACTTGAGTTGTTTCATTTATTGTTTATATTGGTCCTGTTAGGTAGTTAGAATGTTAAATTTTAACCTGAATATAATTAGGAGAAACAATCAGCAAATCAAAATGAAGAGAAATTCTGAAAAAAAAAACTGCCTTGGACTCTTCAAAAATATCAATCTCATAAAGAATAGGACCAAAAAAAAAAAAAGTCTACTACTGAGGAACTGTTTTAGATTAAAAGAAATAAGAGACATAACAAGTAAATGTCATGTGTGATCCCTGACTGGACCCTGGATTTTTAAAAATTAGCTGTAATGGCCATTTTGAAGGCACTTAAGGAAAATTTAAAGACCAACTGAATATTATAATGCAGTACTGTTATTGTTAAATATCCTAAGTATGATGATTGTATTGTAGAGAACAAGAACATAAGTGCAGGTCATCTTCTCTTTATGTTGGCCTTTTAAGAAGGTTTAATCTAGAAACCACAGAAAGCCCATCATTTGCTCATCCTGACACATGATGATGAAAGTGAGTTATTGTCCCTGAATAATTCTGCAGGAAGCCTTCCAACCAGCAATTTTCAATAATGCCTCATTGACACCCCTCTGAATTACTATCTGCTTTTGGTAATTGAATATGACAGGTTTCAAAAGCAATTTGAGTTCATGTAAAAGCAGTGAGAGCGAGAGTCTTCAAACTCACTTAAAGGCGGGTGGGGAAAATAACTTATATTACATTCTCCTTGCAGCACTGATCAAGATCCATATGGATTCATTTCCTGGATGTATTAAATATGTTTTTGCTCTTCTTTTAAGTCACCTTTTCAATTTCCTCTGTAATTATATTCTATCTACAGTGCTTGAATTTACCTGAATGTAGAAGCAGTCAGCTGGTTCTCTATGCCAGAGGTCTCCAAGGACAGACAGTGACAGTGACAGCAGTTTTCCTGAGCATTTAGGAAAATCCCAACTTTCAGAATTTAGGCCTAAAGAATATCCCTCACGTAAAACCTTTCAGCAGATGATAGGGCAGGTATAGAGGCTCCCGTATGGGATTCAGGAAGTCAATATTCTATTTCCTCTCCCTTCCACTTGGGTGAACCAAACCTGGCCTTCCAGATGGCAGGAGGTAGGAGAGGTAGCATGGTATAGTATGAGGAGAGGATCTGGAGTCAGAGAACCTGGTTTGAGTCCCAGCCCCACCACTTAGGGCTGTTAACTTGGCCTAAGGTCTGTACCATAGTAGGAACTTAACAAATACAATCCTGCCTCTTGGTTTCCTTCTGCCCCTCCTTGTTTCTTTATGTATGCTCACGAATCTCCTCAACTCCTCTCTGAACTGTTGTCACCCTCAGCTCCAGACATGCTGACCTTCTTCCCACTCTACAATACCCATTCCAACCCATTATCCTTGAGTCGGCCCGACTCATAGCGACCCCTCCTTGGGTTTCCAAGGCAGTATCACTACGGAAGTAGATTGCCTCATCTTCCTTCCGAGGAGTGGCTGGTGGGTTTGAACCTCCAGCCTTCTGGTTAGCACTCAAATGCCTTAGGCATTACGCCACCAGAGCTCTCCTTTCTACAATAGGCAAAGTGTATTCCTGCTTCAGGGCTACTGAACTTACATTTTGTTCTGCCTGACATGGCCCTCCCTTAGATCACAATTTGGCTCTGCTGCTCACTTCTTTCTGTTCTCAGCTCAAATGTCATCTCTAAGAGCAGCCTTCCCACTTCTGGTCACTTTCTAACACATTACCCGAGGGTTTCCTTCGTGGCATCTCTCACTGTCTTAAATTATCTTGATGACTCATTTGTGGTTTGTACTTATTACCCATTTCCCCCTTTCAGCCCTAAGCTCCACAGAAGCAGAGACCTTTGACCATGGTTTGTTCACCCCTGTATCCCAGAACCTGGCACATACTCATGCCTAATACATACCTGCTGGATGAAAATTACTTGGACCTTCCTAAGAGGTGGAACAGCCTTCCAGGCTTTGCTCTGAGGATCTGAAGATAGACATTTTACAAAACTTTGGAAATTATAAAACACTATGCAATTGCCCCCATAAAATCCTTCAATACTGCATCTCGAGACCTGAATTATTTTTTTCAGTTCTTTCAGCTTGAGAAATGCCAAACAAAAAGTGAAGAGGACTTGAAGCACTTACTAATGATGGATTACATCTGCATGGATTACACCTCAACATAAAGAAAACAAAAATCCTCACAACTAGACCAGTAAGCAACATCATGATAAATGGAGAAAAATAAAATGAAGCTGTCAAGGATTTAATTTTACTTGGATTCACAATCAACACCCATAGAAACAACAATCAAGAAAGCAAATGTATTGCATTGGGCAAATCTGCTGCAAAAGACCTCTCTCTTTTAAGTGTTAAAAAGCAAAAATGTCACCTTGAGGACTACGTGTGCCTGCCCCAAGGTATTTTCAGTTGCCTCATATGCATGTGAAAGCTGGACATTGAATAAGGAACACTAAAGAATTTATGCCTTTGAATTATGATGTTGGCAAAGGATATTAAATATACCATGGACTGCCAGAAGAAGGAACAAATTTGTCTTGGAAGAAGTACAACCAGAATGCTCCTTACAAGCGAGGATGACGAGACTTCGTCTCACATACTCTGGACATGTTATCAGGAGGGAACTAGTCTCTGGAGGAGGACATCATGTTTGTTAGAGTAGAATGTCAGCAAAAAAGAGGAAGACCCTCAGCTAGGAGGACTGGCACAGTGGATGCAACTGTGGGATCAAACATAGCAACAATTGTGAAGAGGGTGCAGAACATGCTGTCTCTCTGAGTCAGAACTGACTCAATGGCACCTAACAACAACAATATGCAATACTCAAATGCCGAAGTTTTCTGCCTTTACTACATATATGCTTTTCAGGCTATAATCAGGACATAGTATATTGGCTTTAAAAGAGCTTGATTTAAATTGTGGAGGGAAGGGAAGGGGATTTTGGAAGTCTCAATCCATTCTTCATTTGTGGTAGGCTCTCCCTACCTCATCCATGAAACACTCCCCCCCACCCCTTGCCTCAGCCTGAAGTATCCTCTTCATACTCTTACAGCAGTTTGACTCTCTGTAGAGACCTGGTGTTCCTGACACACAATTTAACTCCTGTTACAGCTCATTGGCAGGAGTTTGATGTGAAACTTGGAGAAATTTTAATCAAAAGGCAAAATCCTCCAGCTTGGAAATTGCTATTCAGCCAATGGTTTATAGATGTAAGCTTCATTCCCATGGAATACATAGAGCATCCAGCATTAAAACTATGCTCAGCATTGGAGGGAGCCTGGATTAAGGATTTAAGCCACATACAGCTTCCTCATGCCAAGTTTGGTTTTAAAAAATGTTATTATCCACCAGGTTTGGGGGAGGCAGGAAATGTCTACAGAGTTCATCTCCAAGGCGAGCACAGTAGTTTCACGGCCTGGTTTTGTTCCTTGTGTTCCTTCAAGCCAACAGAGCTATGATGAAGAGGACAGTGCTCATGATGAGCTGCTGAATACATCTTGCTTGTGTATGGAATGAAGATTTTTTTCTTCATCTGTCTACCATTGTGGAAAAATGTCAACATTTACTGAAAAGTTATAACCTTTTCAGGCTGTAATCAGGACGTAGTATGTTGGCTTTAAAAGAACTTGATTTAAATTGTGGAGGGAAAGGAAGGAAATTTCAGAAGTCTCAATCCGTTATTCATGATGTTTAGAAAGATGTGTTTGGTTTTATTTTATTTAAGTGTGAAAATCATCCTGTAGAAACCGAATCAGGCAACTCACAGTGCTGATTTTAGAGGTGAGAATTCCGCCACTCTCCCCAGGCAGACGCAATGGGGCTGGGCCTTTCTGTTACTCACTCACTCTCTTAATTTTTATAGGAAATAAGAATTGGTTCTTTGTGTTTCAGTGGAAGTTGAAATCTGCAGCTTGAAAAAAGGAAACCAAATCTTGAATTTGGGAAAAATCACTTCACCTGTAACTCTCAAAATGGATGCCCTGCCCTGTCATTAAAATATAATCTTGAGGATTTGCATAAACTGAGTCAGAAAAAGAGCTCTCATCTAGATTCAGTCCATGTTCTTCTTCCCCCTTCAGAGAACCGGAATCCTATCTACACTTTATAGAGCATGAGATCTCTTTGTTAAACTTCTGACAGAAACCCTCACATAAATGCTACCTACTGAAGAAAAAACAAGAAAGGTTTATAGCACAAGAACGTTGATGTTTGATTCAGAAATGGTTTAATTCCATTTAATTTTAATTTTTAATTTGAGTCACTTGAGGTCACAATTCAACACCAGATTTGCAATATGGACCATTTCTGAAAATCAGAACATTACCTGTAGTGAGAACAATAAATATGCAGCTTCCTTAAACCCCCAAACTTTCATTGCTCCTTTAATGCAACTCAACAATCAGAGTGGGACATTTTTCTTTTTGGAAAGCTGAAAGTTCTTGCAGGGAATATTATTTAAAGAGGAGAGGAGAATTTAGCAGCACAGGGGAAATCACAAATTAAGTCCAGCCCTGAAATACAGCTCATTTTTTAGATGATTAAAACAGAGCTTTGTATGTGTATCTATGTGAGTGTTTATAATAGAAGCTATTTATGTTCTCAGGAAAAGAATTTAAAATAGATGGTAGATAGATCTTAAATTCCTGAAGCTGTTCAAGGCTTTCATCAGGGTGTTATCTGACTCAAGGCCAGGCTATTCCAGGTAGGGCAAACCACAAGACAGAATTTCCTTGGAACTTCATGCAAATAAATCTTTTATTTCTTGACTTGTTTTCAAGGATGGACAGCTTCTAATGGCTTAAATGGAGAAACCAACATATGGACTGTAATGTTCAAAGAGAATTCTTTGCTCTGAGTTCTCTATACTGTTTCTTCAAGAACATTTAGTTTAGTCTGTTTCACATGGACTATGAATGATATCAAGGAGTTGAAGATATCATTCCCAGATGCCAACTGTGTAACTGTTTTTTTTAGATGTTTTCCTTATACCCCCAAATTAAAAATAAATTCAAATTCTGAGTTTTGATTTACTGTGTTTGACCTCTTGTCCATTGTTGGACTTTTCATCTCCTTTAAAACAGAATTTCCTCAATTCAGGTCTTTATCAGTTAATGCCTGTGTCCAAATTTGTTCCTTGTTTACTGCCTCACTCTATTTCAGTCCTTACTTTATACTATGAACTGATTCATCTTCCTAAAATGCCACTTCAGTTGGGTTACCTCTTTGCTTAAAGCATTTGGTGACTCTCAACCATCTATCAAATCAAATTCCTTAACCTGGCATTTGTGCCCACCCTATTGCTCCATTCTACTTAATGTATTTCACTATGCTTCTTTATGTGCACATTAAACATACTCCAAATTATTGCTTGTCTTCTCAACATACTCTGCATTTTCTTACATCCCTGGTGTAGTCACCTCTTGGAATTCGCTCTCTTCTCTTTCTTTTTAGTTACCATTCCTATTGCATCCATTTGGGACCTGAGTCAAATATTACTGCAGACATTTTCCTTGGCGACCCATGATGAAAATAATCTCTATTTTCAATAAAATACTTTATCTTGAATTTATTCACTCTTTATTTTATGCCTTTTGTACGCTGAGTGTCGGACCTGACTCATCGCGACCTCTCCTTGAGTTTCTGAGGTGGTATCACTACGGAAGTAGAGTTAGAAAACCTTATAAGGCAGTTCTACTCTGTCACATGGGGTCACTATGGGTCAAATAGACTCAGTGGCACCAAATAACAATTTAACAAGTGGTGTATTCTACATGGAAGTAGATATGGAGAAGTCCCAGTTACACCAATTGACACAGAGGATATCAGCTGTACGCTGGAGAATAAGTACATGACAGTTCCAAATCCTTCTCTCATGTTACATACAGCCCCTGGGGTACTATATGTTCCTATATTTTAATCATAGATTCCATATAAATACATAAACAGTGAAAGTATAGTGGTTGTATAAAGCAAGAAACAGATCTTGAGCTACGTCAGTTCTGCCATCCTATGTGATCATTGTGGGTTTTTTTTTTTTTTTGGTACTAAACATGGTTATGGCAAGGTACATGATTTTGTTTGCTGAGTTCAAATTTTAGTTTATACATGAAATGAATATATGTGTTCCATTTCATGATGACCATTAAAAATAACCTTGTCATATGAAAGAAAAGAGTGTTAAAAAATTACTTGCTCTGAATGTCATATACACTAGGAATTACTGACCATCTCATGTCCTTCTGTTCTGTTGAAGGACAATTCCCAAGGAACCCCTAGAGAAGATGCTACCCAAATGTCACCTTGTTAGAGAGACTTGCTGACCAACCTTCTGAAATATGTAATTACTCCCAACCTCCACCCCACTCTCTATCTTCATCCTGCTTTTTCTTCATAAACTTATCACCACCTGACATAGCAGAAATGAGCATCTATGTGTGCATGTGTGTCCATTTCTGTGCTGGTTTCTAAGTTCCATGGGATCAGGAAATTTGTTTTATCAATTCTGTGTCCTGGTCACCTAGAACATAGTCTAGCATATATCAGGTGGTCAGTAAATATTTGTTGAAAGAATGAGTGAGTGAAAGAAATGTGATAATATATTCCACAGAGTGTATGTTGTATTCATCCTCTGCTTGCTGGAGCCTCTCTGAAATGTGAGGAATGAAGCAGACCTTCAGATGGGTTACAGAAGTAGTTTTTACCTAACCTAAAACACATGGCCTTCTTGAAATAGAAAATTGCCCCGTCTTCCCAGTCCATTATCTCAACCTGAAAACCTAACTCAGAAGGGTACTATGTAATAAAAATTGCTATTTACTGGGAGTTTAATGTAGTTAGACCCTTTAATATGTATTATCTCAATGAATTCTCAAAAAACTTATCTTGTAAATGAGAACATACTGACATATCATGCTGGAACTTGCCCAGAGTCCTGTGGTTAGCAAGTGTCAGAGGGTAGGTTTGAACCCAGGTCTGACAGCAGAGTCTAGCTCTCCTCAGTGACTCATTCCTGGTACATCCCATAGTTTTGCTGGGTATGGTGGAGGGTATGCAAAATGTGTACACTACTTCCTGTGAGACAGAAGAAAATCCGGAAGAGTCTCTGCAAACCTGGAAGAATGTGGTATGTGTGGGAAATTTTCAGTGTGTCTGGGCTGAGGGAGGGGGGTGGTGGAGAGGACAGCTGGGCCTGCAAGGCAGAGCCTAACCCTTCATGGGATTCTTTTCATTTCTCACCATCTCTGCTGCTTTGGCACCTGCCCCTACCAGCATATGCTGCTGGGAAGTGTTAGATGTCACCGCACAGCTGTGAAGTCGGGCGGAAGAGAAAAGCAGATGGGAGAGTACAGAAGAGCTGGGGAAGTAAATACAAGGCTTCAAAGGGGTAGGAGAACAGAGTGTTAGCCCCAAATGCTGCAAGACTAAAGGAGATGGTCTTTTGGGGGAAGGAGGTAAAAAAATTATTTTGTCCTTAGAGCTAACTCCACATACAGAGGATAGGCTAGTTTCCTGTGTTCATACACTAAAATGCTTTCACAATGGTATTCATTGTTTTCTGTTTCACTCCTTGGAGTACCCACCCCAAACCCCACACAACCCTATTTTTTAAAAAATGTATTGTGTTTAATATATATATAACAAAAAATTACCATTTTAACATTCATTACATATACAATTCAATGATACTAATTATGTTTATCATGTTACTCTGCCATCAGTATTATCTGTTTTCAATTAGTTCCACCATGCCTCACAGACAGTGTCCCCTAAGCAATGACTAGCACTTTCTTTCCTTCCTGCTCACTCCAGGTAACCACTAATAAACTTTAGTCTCCAGATAGTTGCCTATTCTAGATATTTCCTATCAATGAGATCATATCTTTTTTTAAAAATAATAATAATAAATCCATGGTTGTTTTAGTGACTTTAAATCACAGTGTATTCAAACAGCATACCTTTTATTTAAAAGTTTAAAATTCTACTAACAAAGCTGTAACAGCGTTAAGGAAAATAAGTCATGCATCTCCCTAAAATTCACCAAGTCAAAAAATGCTTGTACTTTTTTCTGGCTTCTTTCTTTCCCAGCTCTTGTCTGTCAGCATGAATAACTGTATTTTAGAGTAAGCCTGTATAGTTATTGTTTTGGAATCTCTGTCTGGATAATGGAGCTGTGGCTTCCACTGCCACCAGGGCAGGCATAGCAGGAGTCAGAGTGGAGGTGAAGGAGATGCCTGTACCCTTTGGTAGATCGACACACTTTAGGAGAGATTGTAGTCCCTAGGTGGTACCAGTGGCTAAGCGCTTTACTTCTTAACCAAAAGGTTTGAGGCTTGAGTCTACCTAGAGAAACTTTAGAAGACAGCTGTGGTGATCTGCTTTTAAAAAGTCAGACGTTGAAAAGCCTATGTAGCAATGTTCTACTCTGACATCCACGTGGTTGCCGTGAGTCAGAATCTACTCTATGGCAACTGGTAAAGAGTGATGATACCAAAACCTGAGACCAAACTTATGGTGAAAATAATACATGCACAAATGTGTCAGGGAAGATGCTAAGGAAAAGAGAAGGAAAATTCCTTTAAAAAAAAAAAAAAGGTACTGAAAATAATCAGAGCTCTGATAGCATAGTGCCTAAGCCACTTGACTGCTAATCAGAAGGCTGGCAGTTCAAACCCACCAGCCACTCCTCAGAAGGAAGGTTAAGCAATCTACTTCCATAGTGATACTGCCTCGGAAACCCAAGGAGGGGTCGCTATGAGTTGGGGCTGACTCGATGGCACACAACAACAACAACAACTGAAAATAATTAAGACATAGGTGAGGAAAGAGAAAAATGAAGAAGTGGAAGACATTAAAATCCCACTGACATCAAGTCAATTCTGACTCATAGTGACCCTATAGGACCAAGCAGAACTACCCAATAGGGTTTACAAGACTTTAAATCCTTACAGAAGCAGACTGCCTCATCTTTTTTCTGCAGAGTGGCTGGTGGGTTCCAACCACCAACCTTTTGGTTAGCAGCTGAATGCTTTAACCACTGTGCCACCAGAGCTACTTGAGGAAGACATTAGTGAGAATTAGTGTAAAGAAAATGACTTGTATCTATCTCCCTGATACTCAGTTCAGCTGACTTGTGGTAGCCAGATCCTGTTCCTGAACGGTGTGTCCATGGACTGTAGAATTCCATTTTCTGGAGGCAGAGTGACAGAAGAAAGACTGATTTGAAATATTCTCAAAAATGGGCTTTGGATGTACATGTGAATTTAGATGTTGCAGAAATTGGTCTGTCATTAATAATGTTTTAGGAGAAGTTGACATGTCATTTCTCACTGATTTAAGCCTCTGGGAGGCTGAGAGAGATGGAGTATAAAACAAAACATGTAAACCGTCAAAAGGAAGAACTCTCAGGATAGAAAGCTGACAGTGTCCTTTAAACAACTAAGATAACCTGAAGTCTAGCAGAGATTTCAAGAACTCTAGATCATGCTGGGTTATACAAGTCCTTAAATCATTTCTTTGATTACTGCTCAGAACCAGAAATTGTTATACCATGAGTTATGATGTCAAGCATTTAAACTCACATTAAACTGTTTGTGAGAGCAGACTGTACCTAGGTGTGTGTCATGAAGTACTCGGGCATGGCCATGATAAAAGACACTATGTTGGAAACAATGCCTGTGCTGTTTGGTCTATAAGTATTATACCTAAGTATTATACCATATGGATATTGGAGAGAAGGCATATAGTATCCATACCTGGTGGCACCAGATGGCTAATTTTTTCCATGTCTAATTAACAACATAAAATAACTTGCATGATACATTTCCTAGATGCAGAAGCTATCCAAAGCCTTGCTAAATTGCTGTGATGATGCCTTCCTATTCCTGGTGGTCTGTTTCTAATAACCTGTATTATAATGTAATAGAGAGGAGCTCTGGTGGCGTAGTAGTTAAAGCATTTGACTGCTAACCAAAAGTTGGTGATTTGAAACCATCAGCAACTCCATGGGAGAAAGATGTGGTATTCTGCTTCCATAAAAGTTTATAGCCTTGGAAACCCTGTGGGGCAGTTCTACTCTATCATATAGGGTCACTATGAGTTGAAATTGACTTGATGCTAGTGGGTGTGTTTATAATGTAATAGAATTGTGATTTAAAATCCATTGGAGATTTGGGTGTCCTGAAGCTCTGGTGGCATGGTGCCTAAGGCATTTGACTGCTAACCAGAAGGCTGGTGGTTAAAACCCACCAGCCACTCCTGAGAAGGAAGGTTGGGCAATCTACTTCCATAGTGATACTGCCTGGGAAACAAGGAAGCTTCACTATGAGTCAAAATCCCTTTGGTGGATTGGTTTGGGGCCAGACCAGGATGAGTGTAGAAAGCCCAGGCCCAGATCTGTTCAGAATGCTGAAGTGGGTGCTGGAGTCTTTCTTTACTGTCATTCCAGCTGTCCAAAGACAACCAAATGCAAAAAACTGTCACTAGCAAGGGGTTAGAGACTATCAGGGTTGTGTAGAACAATAGTTCACAAACTTTGATGTATATTACAATTTCCTGGGAGGAGCTCTGGTGGCACAGTGGTAAAGCACTGAGATGCTAACTGAAAGGTTAGCAGTTCAAACCCACTGAGCAGCTCTGTGAGAAAAAGATCTGGCAATCTGCTTCCATAAAGCTTAAAGCCAGGAAAACTCTATGAGGTCACTACTAATTGGAATTGACTCAGTGGTACTTAACAACAGCAGATTTTCTTGGAGAGCTTTTAAAAATCTTGATGCCCAGCTGTACTCTATACATATTAAATCAGAATTTCTAAGGTTGGGGCTAAGACATCAGTAGCTTTAAAAATTCCCCAGGGGGTTCTGATACACAGCTACAAAATAAGAAATTATAATAAATGCCAAGAAGTGTGTGGATGTCCTCTAAGTGCCGAGAAATGCAGATATGCTCTAGGAGTACTTCAGAGGAAAGAGATACGACAAAGACTTCGTTAGGAGGAGATAAGGAAGGTGTTCCCAGAAGAGGAAACAGCATAAGCAAAAATAGAGAGATGAGAAAGTATGTAGTGGGACAGGATATGGTTCTTTTTGGCTTAGCCTGGAGGCATAAAGGAATAGCAGGAGAGAGTATCAGCGGAGGGTATCAGAATGTACTAGAAAACAGCTTAGATACCATAGGCAAAGCTAACCATTGGAGAAAGAAAAGTTTGTTGTTTGTTTAATGAACATAACATTAGTGTGTGAAAAGTGCCTAGCAGAAAGCAGAGACTATAAACCTGAATCCTATTAGGAGACTAATTTTGCTTTAAACATGGTATATTTCTAAATGTAGTCATTGCTTTGCCATCTTAATGATTTTTGTGTATTACTCTTT
>NW_006921590.1:6194187-6195588 GCF_000298275.1 Orycteropus afer afer | reverse complement strand
ATGGTGGCTGTGAGGATGGAGAGGAGGGAGTGGAAATGAGACAGCTCAGAGGTGGATGCACTCAAACTTCAGCCAGTGACCCTCTTTTGGCTCTGCGGAGGACATTGGGCGTTTTGTTAGCTTTGCCCCAGAGAATGCAGCCACACTTTAGCAGGCATCAGGCTGACTGCTACAGTAACTAAGGGATGGGCCTGAGAAATGGTAAAAATCACAACAGAGTATCTGTGAAGGTGCTTTCAGATGAAATCATCTTTTCTAGTTCTGTAAAAAAAAAAAGGCAGCTCCTTGAGGGAATGTACTTGCTCTTAATGTAAATGAACTAACTCAACTTTTAATACTCAAAAAAAAAAAAACCCACCAAACTCACTGTCATTGAGTCAGATCTAACTCATAGTGACCCCTCCTTGGGTTTCTGAGGTGGTATCACTGCGAAAGTAGATTGCCCAACCTTCCTTCTGAGAAGTGGGTGGTGGGGTTGAACTGCTAGCCTTCTGGTTAGCAGTCAAGTGCCTTAGGCACTGTACCATGAGAGCTCCCCAACTTTTAATATATAATGTCATTAAATACACTTTGATTTTGAGATCACCATTTTTAAAAATGCAATATGGTATGATATGAGAATTTGGAATCCCATGGAATTTGGAATTCGTGTACTGCATGGAAGAGTCCCTGGGTGATGTAAATACTTAATGTGCTCAGTTGCTCACTGAAAGGTTATAGGTTTGAGTTCATCCAGACGCACCTTGGAAGAGAGGCTTGATGATCTACTTCTGAAAATCCAGCAATTGAAAATTCCATGGAGACAGTTCTACTCGGACACACATGGAGTTGCTGTGGGTCTGCATGGACTGGAGGGCAGTGGGTTTTTTTGGTACGACATGGCTTTCATTTTCAGGGGGTACACATTATTTTGATGATGGTTTGATTCAATTTGAAGCAATGGGAACACTATGGGTATCTGTATGTGTCTGTGTTACATTCATTAAGCACTATGGTTAATGGGAAATTTCCAAAGGAAAGATTAAAAAATATTAGGTAAAGAAACTAATGAAAGAAGGCTGCAGTCTTAGAACAAACATCATCCCCTCCTAAAGGCCAGTGACCAATCAAGAAGGAAATGTACTTCTAGCACTGAGGTTCTCTTAAAGCCTGTGAAAGGCATAATAATGTCTGCATCTTGAGTTACATACTATTTTGTTTATGTGGACTATTAGTAAAAAACCAATCTAGGGCCTTTCAACCAATGGCATGACTGAGGCATTTTACTGATAAGTAAGTCTTGGCTTATGTTGATAGATTGGTTTAAGATTATTATTACCTATTAATGCTGAACAAATATGCTTTAGTTTGTGTTACTGTATCTGTCCTGTTTGCCTCATTAGCATTTACCTTTATTATTTC
>NW_006921590.1:6190671-6193272 GCF_000298275.1 Orycteropus afer afer | reverse complement strand
TGATGTATGAGTGCCCTGCAGAATCAATGCAGAGATGGATTTGATAGTTTCTGTAAAGCAGAACAAGCAGCATTCTGCTGCTGCAGCAGCTGATACTGCTGCTGCCCGAAATGAGCTGGCCTGCAGGGCTGATTGTGTAGCATGCTTCAGATGGCCTAACTGATGATGTAGTAAGTAGACTCAAACATGTAATGACTCAATATAATGGAAGATTATTTTTTTCTTGATCATGTAATTCATTTTCCAGGGCAGTTGGAGATTGGTGGTGGGTTTTAGGGAAAGCTGACTTTGCTCCTTGCAGCCATTCAAGGAGCTGGGCTGACTGTGGCTCTGTTACCTCCCATATGTGGCTTCCAAGTTTGCTATTTGCACCTCCATTCTAGTCACCAGAAGGGGAAAAGGCATATAGGAACATGCATAGGAAGGCTTTATGGACCAAGCCTGGAAGAAGCACAAATTGCTTATACTCCCATTTGGTTGCCCAGAACTCAGTCACATGACTACACTTAATTGCAAGGGAGGCTGGGAAACAGAGTTCACCCAAGTGTCTGAGAACAACAGGAAATCAATTTTGGAAAGCACCCCACCTCAGGTCAGCAGAGTGCAAAGTACCCAGACTCTGAACCCAAAGATTGGGGTTTCAGTCTTGACCATCTATTGCTCGAGTCACTTGAAAAGTTACTAAGCCAGTCTGATGAGCTTAATTTTCTCTCCTAAAAATTAAAATCAGTGGCTCCTACTGCTTTCAACTCCACACAGTAATTTAAGGTCAAAAATATAGTGTCCCTTTGTAAAGCAAAGGCGCTCTGGTAGCACAGTGCCTAAGGCATTTGACTGCTAAGCAGAAGGGTGGCAGTTCAAACCCACCAGCTATTCCTCACAAGGAAGATTGGGCAATCTACTTCTGTAGAGATACTGCCTCAGAAACCCAAGGAGGGGTCACTAGGAGCTGGATCTGACTCTACAGCAGTGAGGTTTTTTAGGTATTTTGTAAAGCAGAAGCAGACAAATATTCACACTGAACGTGGAAGAGTAGATGAAGACCTACAGTGGAAGATGGAATCTAAATTCAGATTATTTTTTTCTGCCACTTCATAGCTACGCGAGCATGACCTGCTCATTTGAACTTTCTGAGCTGCAAAGCCTCTGTCTGTTGAGTCAAGAGTAAAGCACTTGTCTCACCTTCTTTACTGGAATCCACTGAGCATACAAATTGGTAGCTTATGCAGAAGTGTTTGGGGCAGTATGAAATGCCACAGAGATGTTAGTTTGTTGTGTTTAATATCACCAGGGCCTTCTGCTTTAGGGTCTATTCCCTGAAAAGTGCATTCTGAACCCCAGCTTCCATACTTGCCCTTGCCTTCTAGATGAACTAGAGCATTTATGAGTGAAAATAATAATAATTTGTCAAAGAACTGAAATAGATGCTCACTCTCAACACAGCCCATTGGTAACTGTAAACTCTTTGAGGGGAGAGCCTGAATTACCCCCATATTTGAAATTCCCAGCATGCCAGTTATATATGTAGATGGTGCTCAATTGGTGCTTAATGGATTACATTCAATCTTAAAAAAAAACTTCCGGGCTAAAGACAGGAGTGTCAAGGGGCTGACATAATAATAATGACTGACTTGTCTGAGATATAATATGGATCTGTTACAGCTCCCATGTCTTTCTTTGAGAGTACAGTTTCCCTGAAAGTTTTTCTGAAGTGACCACATTCCAACTTTCTTATTTATAAAGTAACTTCTCTGAATTGATAGTATTAGTCATTTAAACAGACTCATGCTGTGCTTTTTTTCATGCCCTCAGTAGTTCCAGACTCAGAGTGATTCATTATTTTCCTTTTCCTCTTTATTTATTTTTTTTCTTGTTGGAGCCTCTTGAAACTTCTTAATTCCAGCCAAAGGATTCATTACTTTTCGAGGTTACCTTCTGAGCCACATTTCAAAGAGAGATGATTTTCTGGCCTGTCTTTTCATTCATTTCTGGTCTTTCCCAGCTCTGAATGGAGAAACAGAGCCTGTTCTTTTCATCATCCAGTGAGATGACTCACTCTTTTTGTTTCCCTGGGTTGTTGCAGGTGAGGCCGAATCTGTCTTTTTAAACTTTAATAAGTAAATAACAAGAGACACATTACAGGTATTCCTTGGGTTATGAATGAGATCCATTTCTGAGTGTGGCTTTAAGTCAAATGTGTAATTTTTTTCCCTCCCTCTTTATTTTCTTCTTTTATTGTGATTTGGGTGAAAGTTTACAGAGCAAATTCATTTTCCATTCAACAATTCGTACACAGTGACATTGACGGCAGTCCCCACAGTGTACCAGCTTCTTCCCATTTCTTCCGTTTGGTTACCTTTTCCCTGTGTCCTTTTTTCCTATGCATTCCTACTCTCTGAGGTTTCTCCCTGTACAAATGCTGCCCTTCTGATTTCCCATGGTTGATTGTTCTAAGGAGTGTATCTATCTGGTGTAATTGTTCACATTCTAGGCCTGTCTATTGTTTGCCTGAAAGTTAAGCCACAGGGGTGAGTTCAGTGAGTGAGTTTCAGTCTCAGGGGTTTCATCAGTCCCTATTAGAGCAGTAAGCCTTGTTTTTTT
>NW_006921590.1:6178895-6187281 GCF_000298275.1 Orycteropus afer afer | reverse complement strand
TTCAGTCTGTTGTCCCATCAGAGTGGCTGACAGTCTGCAGCTCTAACCATCTCTGTACTCACTGTTTTTGTTCAGGTTTTTCCACTAGTTGGTACTTAATCCATTTCTGTATAGTTCTTTTCAAAGCTCAGAGCTCCAGGATTATCTTCTGTATCTCTGTCTGTTTTTTCTTTTCTTTGTTGAAGAGGGTCTGTGTTGCTTTTCTGCCTATTCCTCCATCTTAGAGGAAGTCCTCAAAATTTGTATTTAACTGCAATAATTATAAGCAGGTGCATATAATTTTTATTTAGCCTTACTTTAGTGCAAGAATCACCAGAGCCTCCATGGGAGAAAGATGACAATCTGCTTCTGTAAAGATTTACAATCTTGAAAACCCTATTGGGATAGTTATACCCTGTCCTATAGGATGTCTGTGAGGTGGAATGGACTTGATGGCAGTGGGTTGGGTTGGGTTGAGTTCAGTGCAAGAAAAGGTTCTAAGCCTTTTCAGTGATTTAAAAGTACATGCAGCAAGTGAAGGTGATTGTGATGAAAAGAATTTGTTGTGGGTAGGGACTGGTTCAGTTGTTTCAACATGAGGGCAAATTAACATAACATTAAGGGCAAGTAGGAGTTGTCATAACTCTGAAATTCCATTTACGGTATTGGGTATTGAAAATCAAGGATAGACTAGCTCCTCTGGTTCCAGAATGATTGCCGAGCTGCATCCTAGTGCTAACTGTGAAAGTTAGCTTTACCTTGACTTCACTCACCCACCCAAAAGGTAGCATTCTTAAAATGACCCATCCAATAAAGGAGAAATGACAAAATACGTGTGGAGAGGCAGCCTTGCACTTCTGAAACTTTCAGGTGCATAGAAGCCCTTGGAATTTTCTTGCAATGTAGATTCTGATGCTATAGCTCTTGAATGGGGCCTGAGATTTGACATTTCTAACAAGCTCCCCAAGAATGCTGATGCTGCTAGTCCTGATATCACTCTGGGGGGTGCAGGGAGAGGTAGGAGGAGTTGATGAGGCAGTTGCCATTCCTACCAAGTCCTGATTCTTTATATAAAACATTTTCAGATGATGTGTTCTCTGTGATAAGGAATAATAATGAGGATACATATTTGGAAATGGATAAAAAAAAAGTCAGCTTGGAAGTATGATCTTTTATTTTTCCCAATCTACAATATTTTACAATGTGTCCCTGCTGGGTCATTATGAGTTTGTGTAAGTTGTTGTTGTTGTTATGTGCCGTTGAGTTGGCCCCGACTCATAGTGACCCCTCCTTGGGTTTCTGAGGTGGTATCACTATGGTAGATTGCCTAACCTTCCTTCTGAGGAGTGCCTGGTGGGTTTGAACTGCCAGCCTTCTGGTTAGGAGTCAAATGCCTTAGCCACTATGCTACCAGAGCTCCTGTTTGGCAGGTCTAGTTTTAAGATTGGATCTACACCGATAAAGGAAAGGAAGGTAACGGATCTCATTCTGTCTGAGAGGTGATATGGGCATGACTACAACACATTACTTGACAGGAAACAAAAAACAAAAAACAAAAAACCTCGCTGCCATGGAGTTGGATCCAACTCATAATGACCCCTGCTTGGGTTTCTGAGGCAGTGTCACTACTGAAGTAGGTTGCCCAACCTTTCTTCCGAGGAGTGGCTGGTGGGTTTGAACCACAAGACTTCTGGTTAATAGTAGGGGTGTTTAATTATAAGAGCAGGAGTGTATCTGGATCCACAGGTGGTTAAGGGTCTGGTTTGGGATTAGAAACTAACTTGTTCATAGTTTTGTGGGATAAATTGGGAGTTTTGGGTTATCTAGTTATACATGTTGGGATCATATCTTCACAAATACAGTTTCTATGTTGAAATGAAGAGAAGGAGTAAAATATCTGCATGTATCCCTGGGTGGCACAATTGGCTAAGTGCTCAAGTGTCAGCCAAAAGGTTGACAGTTCAAACCTACCTACAAGCATTCCAGAAGAAAGGCCTGGCAAACTGCCTCTGCAAGGTCACAGCCTTGAAAACCCTGTGAAGCAGTTTACTCTACACATACGGGGGCACCATGAGTCAGAATCAACTTGAAGGCCAACAACAACAGCAATATTAATGTGGTGCTTATTGGCTGCCAAGCACACTGCACAGAATAATTCATTTTATCTTCACAGTAGCCCTATGAAATAGGTACTATTATTGTTCTCCACTTTACAGATGAGGAAACTGAATCACAGAAAGGGTAAGTACATTCTCCAGATCAGCAGAGCTCAGGTTCTGAACCTGGGTAGCCTGGCTGCAGAGCCCATGCTTTTCACACGCTGTCCTTGGAATGACATAGAACAAGGGCATATGAGTTCAAGTTCAGATACTGATATTTGCATTTATCCTTGAATAAGTCCTTTTGTCTCTCAGTCTCAGCTCCATCATCTGTGAAATAGGTCTAATGATATCCAGGAAAATGCTCAGAATTGCTAGGAAATTGAAATAAAATAATACATGTGAGAGGTTTATAAATTATATACAACTATGCTGACAAATTCAGCAATTAGAAGAAAGCACATAAATTGTGCTTGATTGCCATCAGGATAATTTGAATACTATTAGGTTAAACATTGGTAGCTGTGACATAGTGCCTAAGGCATGTGACTACTAACCAGAAGGCTGGCAATGCAAACCACCAACCTCAGAAGGAACATTGGGCAATCTACTTCCCTAGAGATACTGCTTCGGAAACCCAAGGAGAGATCACTGTGAGTCCAATTGACTCGATGAGAGTGAGGCTTTTTTTTTTTTTTTCAGGTTAAATATAAACTTATGTTTCTTTAGTGTCTGTTTCTATATTTTTGCAATTTCTTTAGGAAGAACCCATTCATGCCAGTTGCTGAGATGGAAAATAAAAATAAATATTAAAACAAAAACAAAACAAAAATTCTTCTTGGATTTGTTTTCCTTAAGATTTCTGAAAACCTTTATCCTTTTTAGAGGATAAACACTAGTAGAGGACCCATCAGATGATTTAATTCATTCCTATTTGTGAAAGATTATTCCTTGTAGATTCTCCCCAAAGTGTTAGCCCATCTGGTTTGAAATGATTTTCCAAAGCCTGCATTGAGCTCTTCATTTGGAAAGGTATTTCATGATTAAATCCATTTCACCATGGAGTTTTGCTCTCTGATTAAGCCCCACAGGTTTTTTTTTTTTTTTTTTTTTTTTTTTGGTGCTTTGCCTTATTCCATTATATTTTTCATTCTGCAAAAGCTTTCACTTTTCTTAGAGTTTTAATCTTCCAGCAGCACACTTCCCCCCCCCCCCATACTGAATTTCAGCTGGGGAAGACATAGGGCTCTCTTTATCATCATATTTCTCCATCCCTACCCAGCCTAAGAATTCAGAAGACTTAAGAATATGGAAATGTGCTAAGACAGGACTCTGCATTTTTCTTGTTTTGCCATGATTTCTATGTGTCTCATTCCTGGATGTGTGAGGTGCCTCTTAATTATACATTATTTTTTCTTCCTTTTGTCAGAAAGCCATGATAGTAAAGCAAGTACATTTCAAGCCAGAAATTTATTCCATTCCATTTAGCGAAGTCAGAATTTGTTCTTTTTCTGGCTGAAGACCACGATAAATTGTTCATACTAAATCTTATAGTTAGAAATGATTAGCCCTTTTAAATACATTATTAAATTTGAAAGACAACAGAAACAGAGTGATGTGTGTATATAAACCGGTAACATTTTAAAGCTGATTGAATAAAAGGAGAACCACCAGCCAATTACATCATCATCTTCCTTTAACTGCAACTTCTAAGATGGGGAGCTCTGGTAGCATAGTGCCTAAGGCACTTGACTGCTAACCAGAAGGCTAGCAGTTCAAACTCACCAGCCACTCCTCAGAAGGAAGATGGGGCAATCTACTTCCGTAGTGATACTGCCACAGCAACCCAAAGAGGGGTTGCTATGAGTTGGGTCTGACTCGATGGCACATAACAACAACTTCTAAGATAGGGGTATGTATTTTTGAAGGGGCTACTATAAGAAACTGTAGTAGTTAATATGTGCCTATATCTTCCAGAGTATTGCTTGCCTTCTCTGGTATTGTTGAAGAGTGAATGTTGATAAAGTAGGATGGTCTGTGAAGATTACTAACTTCTGTGATGTTTAGGTGTATATTTCTGATGTCAAAAAAAGTAAAACAAATAAAGGTCAAAGGTACAGACCTTGAGATGAAATAGTATTCACTTCACACACATCCTGCCTTTTTTGTTTCCTAGCTGTGTGACCTTCAGTGAGTTACCTATTTTGCATAAACCTCCATTATCTAGAAAAAAAACCAAATCCATTGCCATCGAGTCGATTCCAACTCATAGTGACCCATTGGGTTTCCAAGGTGGTGGATCTTTATGGAAGTAGATTGCCCCATCCTCCTTATGCAGAGCGGTTGGTAAGTTTGAACTGCCAACTCTGGCTAGCAGTAAAAACCTTAGGCACTGCACCATCAGAGCTTCTTGTTGTTGTTATGTGCCATCAAGTCATTTCCAACTGATAAAGACCTTATGTACAACAGAACAAAACACTGCCCAGTCCTGTGCCAACCTCATGATCCCTACTATACCTGAGTCCATCGCTGCAGCCACCACTGTGTCAATCCATCTTGTTGAGGGCCCTCTCCTCTTTCATTGAGCTGACCAAGCATGATATCCTTCTCCAGAGAATGGTCCCTTCTGACAACATGACCAGAGTAGGTCATCCTCGCTTTCAAGGAACATTCGGGCTGCACTTCTTCCAGGACATATTTGTTAGTTCTTTTAGCAGTCCATGGTACTTTCAGCATTATTCACCAACACCACAACTCAAAAGCATCAACTCTTCTTTAGCATTCCTTATTCATCATCCAGCTCCCACATGCATATGAGGTGATTGAAAATACCATGGCTTGGGTTAGGTCCATCTTAGTCTTCAAGGAAACATCTTTGCTCTTCAGCACTTGAAAGAGGTCTTTTGCAACAGATTTGCTCAATGTAATAAGTCTTTTGATGTCTTGACTGGTGCTTCCATTGGTGTTGATTGTGCAACCAAATAATATGAAATCTTTGACAACTTCAATCTTCTCTCCATCTATCATGATGCTGCTTATTAATCCAGTTGTGAGGATTTTTTTTGTTATATTGAGGTGTAATCCATACTGTAGTCTTTAATCTTCATCAGTAAGTCATCCTCACTTTCAGCAAGCAAAGTTGTGTCATCTGCATATCGCATGTTGTTAATGAACCTTTCTCCAGTACTGATGTCATGTTCTTCTTCATATAATCCAGGTTCTTGGATTATTTGCTCAGCATACAGACTGATTAAGTATGGTGAAAGGATACAACCCTGACACATTCCCTTCCTGATTTTAAACCATGCAGTATCCCCTTGTTCTGTTTGAATGACATCTTCCTGGTCTCTATACAGGTTCCTGATGAGCACAATCAAGTGTTCTGGAATTCCCATTCTTCTCAGTATTATCCATAATTTGTTATGAGTCACACAATTGAATGCTTTTGCATAGTCAATAAAACACAAGTAAGCATCTTTCTAGTATTGTTTGCTTTCATCTAAGATCCCTCTGACATCAGCAGTGATGTCCCTTGTTCCATGTGTCCCCTTCTGGATCCAGCTTGCATTTCTGGAAGTTCTCTGTCAATATACTGCTGCAACCATTTTTTAATTATCTTCAGTAAGATTTTACTTGTGTGTGGTATTAATGATACTGTTTGATAATTTCCACATTCTGTGGGATCAGAGCTCCTTAGGTATTGTTCTTGTTTCCTAGTGCCACTCTGACAAGAATATACTACAAATGGGATGGCTTTAACAAATAGGAGTTTATTCTCTTATAGTTCAGGAGGCTACAAGTCTGAGTTCAAAGTGCCAAGCATTTGGGGCTCTGGGAAAGCCCCTTGACCTTGGGCTTCAGCTCTGCCTCTTGCTACCGGCCCACTGAAGCTAGAAGCATGTCTTCGTTCAGGCAGCTACTTGACTGGTGAGGCTAACAAGCCCAAGGTCGATAAATAAAATGGCACAGTCCTGATGTTATCAAACCACATGGCAGACCATTAATTCAATCCATTGTAAGTCCCAAGGTTAGCAGAGCATGGCAGGCTACTGAACAATGGCATGGGTACATGCAAGGTCCAAGTGTGCCGTAAGCTAGAGACCATTCCCAAAGCTGTTTCTAATATACAGGAAGCAGACCACATCCCTAAAGCAGCTACTCAGCTACTTGTGGTAGGTCCCACCATGGAGCTGATTGCCAGTCTCATCATGGGGAATTACTACCACCAGCTGCCCAGCCATGCAACCAGACCCAGCCAAGTTGACACACAAACATAACCACGACAGGTACTAAGTAATAATAGTATCTACCACAGAGGGTTATGATGAGGATTATGCAGAGTGTGGCATATGGTAAATTTTGTTAAATTATTAAAATTAGAATTACTTTTGATAGAATGTTACCTCAAACCCATTTCTAATCCATGTGGAATTTTAACAGCTCCAATAATGTTCCTTACATTTTAGAAAAATTTCAAAGATGTCCTCTTAAACTATGAGTGCTGCTGAAACAAGTCATTAGAAATACTGACCAGTCATAGGTGCACCATTGAAGTCCCTTTACCATACACACACACACACACACGCATGCACACACACATATACAAAGGCCTGATACTAGACTTTGTTTTGGGAAAGGTCTTTTGTGAAGGGACTGCAAAGTATTACAGTAGCCTTGTTCCAATTTGTAGCCAAAAGAGTGTTTCTTCTTTAAAGTCCACTCTTACTAGCTGTAAACATCTTGCCTGGTAGCGTAGTGCCTAATGAACTTGACTGCTTACGGGAAAGCTGGTGGTTCAAACCCACCAGCCTCAGAAGGAAGGTTGGGCAATCTACGTCCGTAGAGATACCGCCTCGAACCAAGGAGGGGTCACTATGAGTCAGGTCCGACTTGATGGCAAATGACAGCAACAACAACAACAAAACCAAAATCTTGCCTATTATTTGAATTGCCACTCAAAACCCACTATTGTTTTTGATGCATTTTGTTACTACATGCATATTTAAGGAAAATTGGGAAAGTACGAATCAGGAGGAGGTTGAAAATACACCACTCAAAATCTTATTCCCCCAACAGAAGCAATGTTAGTATTTTGGTGATTTTGGGTTCTTTAGGTATTGTGGTGGTGTTGTTAGTTGAGATCATACTTCAGATGATTTTATATATTTTAAAAACCATTTTCAAGCATTATTGTTGTTGTTGTTATGTGCCATCGAGTCGGACCTGACTCATAGCGACCCCTCCTTGGGTTTCTGAGGCAGTATCACTGCGGAGGTAGATTGCCCCATCTTCCTTACGAGGAGTGGCCGGTGGGTTTGACCCGCCAGCCTTCTCATTAGCAGTCAAGTGCCTTAGGCAATATGCTACCAGGTCTATATAAACATCGTTTTAATGACTGCATATCATCATGTTAAGTGCATATGTTGTAGTTTGTCTATTCAACTCTATTGAATAAAATATTTATGTTTTCCCAGTTCTTTTGTATCATAAACTCTGCTGTTGTGAATATCTTTGTGCATAATAATAGAGGAAGCATTAATGGCAGTGGTCTCTTCGGTCTTCCATGTGCCAAATCTGTACAAGTAATTTGAGTTGGAAACTGATTGATGCAACTGCCATCAGTTTCTTACACTGCGTTTCCTGATTCTCTCAGATTCCTCCAGTCCTAGCTCAAAGCTCAAAGTTTGTCTCTGACATTTCTGTGCTTTTAAAGACTGGACTGTCAGGAAGGTGAAGAAAGGTCTAGAATAGAGAGAGATTTATATCATCCCACTCAGATAACTTGCAAAGATAACTGTGTTCTCGGAGTTACAGGTTCTGATCTCTGTGACCCCTCAGAAAATTCCAGTAATCATCTGAGGGTCCTGAGACACCTCCGAGTAGCATATCGTCTCAGTGTTTACTTATTTGTTCTACAAAATTATTCATAATAACCTTGCCATTGTGTATTTCAGATCTTTTAGTGAAAGTCCTCTTTTATCATTCTCTTAAGTTAGATAATTGAGTCATTTTCTCTAGTATTAATAACATCCTGCCCTATCTTTTATTTTTTTCTAAATTTTTATAGTCTATTTAATTCATTTACTGTCCTTAGACTTTCTGGCATGCCTCACTTGTGCTCCACATTCTGATATTCAGAGAGTTTAATATAAGAGAATGATTCTTGTTCTCTAGTATTTATAGTCATCAAAGTATGAGGGTACAGGTGGTTGAAATTTTGAAATAAATTAGTACTGATTAATAAATAGCTTCTGCCACTGTATCCACATAAAGGGTTACTATTCCCTTCTCAGCTTCCTTCCACATCC
>NW_006921590.1:6175610-6178310 GCF_000298275.1 Orycteropus afer afer | reverse complement strand
AGGGGCTATATAAAGTCAATAAAATCAATAGAGAAAAATGGTTCTGCATATAAAGTCAAATGGAGAAAAAAGGGAGGGTTGTGAAGGTGTGTGTGTTACTGGAGGGTGAGGCGGGGAAGGGGAGGTGAATTTTTCAGAAGTGAGAGACTGAACACTCAGTCAGGTGAGTTTTTGTGCTGGCTGTGCCACTGTGTCACTCTTGTTCTGAATGCATGAGGTGCAAGAATAGGGGACTAGACTAGGTTGTGCATCAGCCCCCTACCCCCTGGCACAATCACACTAGTAAAAAACCTCTTCCCAAATTTTTTCAAGAGTCGTCGTCTTTTCTGCAGGCAGTTTTGGGCTTCATTGTGTTACATGTTTGAGAAGGGTACACATTTTGTGGTAATATCTATATACGAAGGTTTTATGTGTTTGCTTCTGTCCATAGAGTAATTTGTGGAATTCATTTCACTGTTTGACTTTTTGAAAGCTAACACTGATTACATGTTCACTTCCCCAACTACAACACATACATGTATCTTCCTTTCACTGTTTGCTTTTCTAATAAATTTTTTGTTATGCCACTTTGTCTAATTCTGTTGAGACTTAGAATTTAATTAATTGCTTAAAAATAACATATTTTCAAAAACTTTCCATTTAAATAAATAATGGCTAAATTGTATTTAACTGGAAGGGCTTGTGTATTAATTGTGTCTTCTTGTCGTTGTTTATTAGTCAGTTTTGTGTCAGTGCTAGTCAGTGCTAATGTCTTCTGTCTTCCAGCACTGACAAAGTTTTCCATAGGCTGTGTTGATTTAGAATATTACGCATACCTAGTTTTCCCAAGGTACGAAGGAGAACAATCTCAGCATGACTGCTTTACTCCTCACTCAAATGGCATGATTATGACTCTAAGTTAATTGCATCACCTGGATTTGTTCTTACCTCCCTTCTTCCCGTCATTCAGGACCATATTTATTCAGTCAAAGGCATGCCCATTTTACCTCCTAAGTATTTCTTGGGTTCCATACCCTCCTCTTGTTCAGGCCCTGGTTATATCTTGCTTGGACTGTCACAATAGCTTTGACTTGGTCTACTCTCTTAAGCCCAATCAGAAGAATCTCTCAATGTATACATCTGAACTTGTAACTCTCATGCTTAAAACCCATCAGCAAATATCCATCTTCACTCCCAGAATAAAGTCCATGCTGCTTAGCAGGAGATAGAAGTTTTCATGTGTTTTAGGACTTCTCACTTTTCCAATTTGAACTTGACACCACAAGAACACCAAATTGCTCATGATAGTTCATTGTTCCTCACTTCTATGTTTTGGTCCATGGTTTTGGCTGGAATACCTTGTTCTCTTTTTCATATTCTCATGCAATAATCCTCATTCACCCTTCAGCAGTCACCTTGGCCTGTTGCTACTTCCAGGAATTTTGGTCAGAGTATTTCTCTAGCGCTATTGACAATGTCAATATTTTTATATTAACAGTATCCACTCATGTGTTTACCTCCTCCCCAGTGCTACTACTAGCCTTAAGTTCTCTCAGGGCAGAGAGAGTATCTTATTTATCTTGTTGTCCCCATCAACTAGCATGGTGACTGGTGTCTTAACCACTGATAATGTAGGACCAGGCCACCAGGCTGGACCCAATGAAGCTGAAGTTTTCAATGAAGAAAATATGTTTGGTTTCATTTCCTAGAAGCAGGCTTTGAGCTGAAGATTCATGTATAATTGATTTATTAGTAAGTAGTCCTAGGAAAAATGATAGCAGATTGGGGAAATGGGGCGAAGAAGCGAAGGGGAGCCCAAGTAAAGTTATGCTACCATGAGAGTCCCATAGAGTGTATCTTTGGTTCAACTCTACAGGGAAGTTCTGGAGACTGTTTCGTTTCCACTTCTGAGTTGTCCCCACCAGGGGTGAGGGACTTGGGGCATACTCTCATATCCATCAACACTGGCTAAGAGCTACTCTTTTTCTCCCATGAGACATAAAGTTCCAGACATTTGGCTCACACTTAGCCCTCCATATCTGCAGGCATTGGGCTCAAAATTGAAAGCATCAGAGTCATGTGGATGGCTTATTAAAATACAGATTACTGAGCCTTACTCCTAAAGTTTCTGATTCATTTATATGGGGTAAAACCCACTGTCATTGACTCAATTCCAACACACACCCTCTAAGGCAGTGTATTACTGCCCCATGGAGCTTCCAACTGCTCCCTTATATATGGGGAAACCAAAGCAAAATCAAACTGCCTGCCATTGAGTTGATCCCGACTCATAGTGACCCTTTAGGACAGAGTAGAGCTGCCCCATAGAGTTTCTAGGCCTATAAATCTTAATGGAAGCAGACTGCCTCATCTTTCTCCTACAGAGCAGCTGGTAGGTTCAAACTGCTGACCTTTTGATTAGCAGCTGAATGCTTTTACCACTGTGCCACCAGAGCACCTTATATATGGGGTAGGGCCCCCTAAATTTGCATTTCCATCAAGCTCCCAAGTGATACTGATGCTGCTGTCTGGATAATGTTCAGAACCACTGGTATAAGCAAAGGGCATTATAGCAGCCTAAGGACCATCTAAGGAGCTCTGGTGGCACAATGGTTAAGTGCTCAGCTACTAACCAAAAGGTTGGCAGTTCAAATCTGCCAGCCACTCCATGGGAGAAAGACGTGGCAATCTGCTTCTATAAAGATTAAAGCCTTGGAAACC
>NW_006921590.1:6174053-6175255 GCF_000298275.1 Orycteropus afer afer | reverse complement strand
AAACATTGGGAGTGAAAGCAAACCATTTGAAAATCAACAAGGGATCCAAAGGGATCTAGGTAGAGACCAATAACACCTGTCCCAGGGGCCAGGGCCCTGGCTATGCCCAAGAGGGTTTGAGCTGCCCAGAGAAGAATACACTGGCCCCATTTGTAATCCAAGGCCAGATCCTAATTTGAAGGACCGACTCATCTATGGATTTAACTTCTAAGGCAGATTTTACTTTGCAGTGATTGAAAATTACGTTTACTAAACTATTTCCTTTTATCATCTTTGGTTCTCCTCTCACCCCCCTCACTCAGTTCTGTAAAAATTCTTCTGATGATACCATAGCTTTTTTTTTTTTTTTTTTAATTATTATTGACTGCTTTTCTAGCCAGCTGATTTTATTTTTGTGTATGTGTTCTCTTTAATTACAACAAGCCAAAGCAAACTTCAAAAATACCTTCCTTTTACGAAGAAAGGAATGAAGTTTAATATTGACAAGTTTAGTAGAAAGTCATGGCAACAACCATAAAAATCCAATGTGGGGAATAAATAACCAGACACTAAAATTAGCTCAACAAGCAAGAAGGAACATGGAATAGAAGAATTAAAATTTTCAATTTGCTAGGTACTCTGGAAATAAGTGAGGAACCCTTTTGGCAGTTGTAGAAATATGGTCAGACTTTATGCAGGTTTTATTTTTTCATAGGAGGATTTCTTGTATGGTAACCTTTCTAATTGTTTGAAGAGTTCGTAGAGCTCCCAGAGGCATCTGATGTTCACAAGAGTAGTTCATGGACTGGGAAATCTGTCTCACTTGGCATTTTGAAATAAATATGAGAGCGCTAAAAGTTTAGTGTTGTAATTAAATCTGACATCATGCTGGAATGTTTGCAAAGGCAATAAATCATTCAAGAATTATGAATTACTCTTTTCATTGTTCACTAATTCAAATCAATTTAACAGAAATGTACTGAGTATGTACTCTGTGTAAAATCCTAGGAGGGTAAAGGGGAAGGAGAACCCTAGAGGAAAAGAAGACATTTGTCCTTAAGAAGCTTACTGTATGATGATGCCTTTGCAAGAGCACAGAATATTATTTGCACTCTAACTTTAGCCAAATGTGTGGAATTTAGAGAGACTACAGAGATAGAAAGACTTTGAGGGACAAAGAAGGATGCATTTTAAAGGCAGTCTAGATCTTGAGTTCTCAAAGT
>NW_006921590.1:6155867-6170323 GCF_000298275.1 Orycteropus afer afer | reverse complement strand
CATAGTATCCTGATATTATCCTTTTGATTTCAGTTGGTTCTGTTGTGATGTCACCCATTTCATTTCTTATTCATGTTATTTGTTTTCTCTCCCTCTTTTTCTTTGTTAAATGTGCCAGTGCAAGGAGGTGTTAAATTTGGAGATGTTGGTTTAAAGTGTTAATTTTGGCTCTTCTTTCTTTTATGATGTGTGCAGTTATTGTTATAAATTGGCCTCTGATAACTGCTTTTGCTATGTCCCAAAGATTTTGGTATGTTGTGTTTTCACTCTCATTTGATTTAAGGAATTTTTAAATTTCAATTTTGATTTCTTCTCTTACCCAGTCTTTCTCAAGGAGGGCATTGTTCAGTTTCCATGTGTTTATTCTTTTTCTGTTGATCTTCCTATTGTTGATTTCTAATTTGATGGCATTAGCTTCTGAGAAGATGCTTTGCAGTATTTTAATGTTTTTAAATTAAGTCTTGCTTTATGGCCTAACATATGGTCTATCATGGAAAATGTTCCATGTGCAGTGGAGAAGAATGTGTATTGTGGTGCTGTTGGGTGAAGTGTTCTGTAGATGTTTATGAAGCCAAGTTGGTGGATTTTATTGTTTAGGTGTTCTACATCTTTGTTGAGTTTCTTTCTCGTTGTTCTATCTTTCAATGAAAGTGGTGTATTAAAGTCTCTCACTATGACTGTGGAGTAATCTGTTGGGCTTTTCAACTCTTTTAAAGTTTGATTTATGTATTTTGGGGCTCTTTCACTGGGTCCATAGATATTTATTACAGTTATATATTCATGTTCAATTGATCCTTTAATCATTATATAATGTTCTTCCTTGTCTAGTTTGGTGGTTTTTGGTCTTAAAGTCAGTTTGATTAGAAATTAATATTGTCACTCCTGCTCTCTTACTGTTGCCATTTGCTTGATATATCTTTTTCCAACCTTTGAGTTTTAGTCTATTTTTGTCTTTAACTCTAAAGTGTATCTCTTGTAGGCAGCATATCAATGGGTTTTATTTTCTTATCCAATCTGCAACTCTCTGTCTCTTGTTGGGGCATTTAATCCATTAACATTCATTGTAATTATTGACAGGTGTGAATCTGTTGCTGTCATTTTGTTATATGCTTTTTCATGGTGTCCCCGGTTTCTTTGTTCCATATTATTTTTGGTGCTAAGATTATTATGTTTATGAATCCTGTTATCATTTCCTTTGTTGCTGTTGTTTTAGTATTTGCTGAATATTAGTGCTTGTCTTTTTTTTTATTGTGATGTGAAGGTTTATCATTTTTCTTTGACTAACCATTTTTTTTTAGTTTATAGAAGTATAATATAACTAATCCCATGGTCTTTCAGCCCCTGGGAGCTTCAGTGAGGTTGCTAGCCTTCTATGTGAATTCTTAAGGATCATTAATATTTGACATTAATTAACAGTACGGAGTACATTCTAATTCTGAATTCTGCTACAATGTCTGGTTATCATGCAAAGCTCTATATATTTATTAAGACTAGGTTTGACTGTTAACAGAGACCCCCAAAATAGAGACTTGATTAGGTGAAAGGTTATTCTTTTCTCATCTAGAAAAGATTCCTAGTCAGCGTTCTTGAGCCAGAATGGGAGCTACAGAAATTCACAAGAGACCTAAGCTCCTTCCAGATCACTGTTCTACTGTCTCTAGACTGGCTCATGGCCTGTGGTCCAGAAGGACCAGTAAAACTCTGTTTATCACACCTACATTCCATGCAATAGGATGGAACCAGAAAAGAAGAGCATCCCTTCTCCCCTTATAAGGAGATTTTCTGGAAGTACTATATAACACTTCCTCTTAATATCTCAGTGGCCAAATTTAGTCACATAGACACTCCCAGCCACAAAGGAGGCTGAGAAATAAGATCTTTATTGCAGGCAATAATGTGCCCAGAAATAAATGAACTTCTATTGCCAAAGGAGAGGAAGAGACTGTACATTGGGAAATAACTAGTGGTCACTAACCCACTTGACAGTGTTGTTCAGCTCCTCTGGCACATACAGGCAAAAATAAGTGGAATGCCACAATTTTCATGCAGCATCAGTCTTGTGTTAAAGTAGTCATGGTTTGAAATTATTGTTAAACTTGCTTTTTAATTGTATGTCAGTATTTGATGTCATCAGCAATGTTGTGTGCTACAATTGTTTGGCTAACCCAACTGTATGCAGAGATCAACAGTGTTTTGAACCTAGTATTAATTTTTATGTCAACAGTGTCAAATAATGCAATGACCAGGATATATCTGGGTTGCAGTTCAACCCTGAAAAATGGCTTGCTCTCTCTACAGTCTGGGCTGAGAATGTACAGAAGAGATAAGCTGTGTATTTCCTTGGATAAATGAGCCCTGTTAAAGAGTTGGAGAGGCTTTGTTCCAGAGGATTTGCTTTGGGAAAATGAGTAGAGTCTTTTAAAGAAATAGGAAGCAAGATGACTATGGAGGGCCATGACAGACAAAGAGTTAGTTAATGAGGGAGTGGTGAAACCTGAGGATAGAGAGGTTAGTTGGGGCATGATCAGAAAGCTTTGCGGGCGTGAAAGACTGAAGCAGAAGCATGACAGCGTAGTTTTTGCTATGGAAATGTAGTTCTTGCTGGGAACTTCATTTTTACGAAATGAGTCACGTTAGTAGAACACAGTTAGGTGTCCATGATTTCCTGCACTACACAGGAATGGTCCCCAGGAAAGTGTGGGAGAAGCTATTAGGGATGTTTTCTAAGAATCATTTGTAGTTGATAGAGGGCTGCCAGGGCAATCCTTATGTGATATCATGGGGTCTTTTTTGATAAGCTTTTAATTTTGGTTATTTGCTTTTTGTTATTGCAAAAGGGATAAAATAATTATCATAGAAAATTTGTAAACTACAGAGAACCAAATAAGTCTCCTTAAACTATTCTAGCCGGTGATGAGCACTGTTACTATTTCAGTATATCACCCTCTGGCTCATTTTCAATGCATATTGACTGAAAATTTTTGTAGAAGAACATACTGGAATGCCTTCTAAAAGTCTATTTTTATGCCATGGAATAGTTAGATTAGAAGAGGAGCTGAACAACACTGTCTTCAGTGGTTCCCATCTGGCAGCTGAGGAACCCTGGGGAGCCATAGATTTATTACAAGGCCCCTCAAATCCATACATTTATCAAATATTGTCTGTAGATTGAACAAATTAATATGTCACACACATGTTCAACCACTGGGTAAGCATACAAAGATGCTGTTTAGGGAGTTTAATAAATGAAACTCATTCAAAAGGCTTACTGAATTGTAGCTTGCTGCAATTAGTTATTTTTCAGTCACTGAACATTAAATAAGTTCAACTATTTTATGTCCACAAATGTACTGATATTCTAGAAGAGTCTTTCTGTTGATAAAGTTGGAAACCAACAGAAAAATGCTATGTAAAGATGAGTGACTTACTGAGTCATTGCTATTTTTGTGACGTCATACTTCGGCCCATATCTGTCAGATGGTTCTAGGGTACCTTCTTTCCCTTCCGTTTTTCCTTCTAACTTATTTCACTAAGGAAAGCAAATCTCTCACATTGTTTAATGATCCTTCTTCCATAGTTGAATTAATAAAGTTGAACTGATTGAGCTCAGTCCAGAAAATGAAAGATTTGATTCCTGAAGCAAAAATATCCACCAAATACATTAGTATATGCAAAATAAGGGTATGGTAATTATTATTGGTTTATACCATGATGACCCCAAGGCTCATATAGCTGAGCCCCAATTTTCACTAACTAATTGATTCTTCTTAGGATTTACTATCTTAAGTAAAATTTGTTCTGTTTGAAGAGAGTGAACTGATAACTTACAGAACAAAAAGACTTCCTGTTCTAAACAAAAAAAAATGTTTCACATTTATAACCTTTCTTTCCCCAGAATTGACTCTTACTTAAAGATATACCATTTCTCCCGAAAGATGCATTCTTGGATTTTCCATAAGTTGATGTGCCAGCAGATACTGCTTCTGCACCAGTCGTTTTAGTTTAATTGAGTTTTTGTTTGGTTTGATTTCCTTTGTTTTGGTTTCCTTGGGAGTAGTGGTTGGTCACCAGTAAAAGATTCAGTTGTCCTCATCCAGTCTCATATAGTCCCATTTTAATTGTATTTCATTAACTTAATAAATAAAAGGAGCTCTGATGGTGTAGTGCCTAAGGTATTTGACTGCTAACCAGAAGGTTGGCAGTTCAACCCACCAGCTGATCTGTGGAAAGAAGATGGGACAATCTACTTCAGTAAAGATTTACTGCCTCGGAAACCCAATGGGAGTCTTTGAGTCAGAATCTACTTAATGACAGTGAGTTTTTTTTGAACTTAATAAAATGCTGTTTCACCCCTTTCTATTTTGATTTTCCTCAATCATTTGAATTAATATCCCTGAACCATTCTGTACCTGAGTTTACCATTGGTTTAGCGCATTGTCCTGATAATTTCTCTTCCTTTTCTCCATTCCTTTTTTACTTGTGTGGCGTAGTACCTAAGGCATTTGACTGCTAACCAGAAGGCTGGTGGTTTAAACCCACCAGCCACTCTGCAGTAGGAAGACTGAGCATTCTACTTTCGTAAAGATTTATCGCCTCAGAAACCCAAAGGGGGGGTCTCCCTGAGTAGGAATCGACTGGATGGCAATGAGTTTGCTTTTGGTTTGTGCTGCTAATTAGTCCCTATCTCTCATCATAGGAGAAGATGAGAGGATGAAGTAGATTCCTTAGCGGAGTTCCCAGTGGTTAGAAGAGAATTTGTTTCATTGTTTTGCCTTTCCGTCATCAGAATCAATGTAGTTTTCTGGAATACAGATAGCATTAGTAGTGTGAGTTGCCCAAAATAACTAAAGGGGTTGGGGTGTGTGCGCTGCTGCCTCCCTCCTATCCCACTACTTATTAGAAAGTCTGCGGTGGGCTATACAGTTGAATGTACATTATATTATGGTCCTGAAGATTTGAATTCTTCATTGAATTCATTCTACCATTTGTACCTTGGGCTAATTATTTCTTCTTTCTGAGCCTTGAGTTTTTTAGTCTATAAAATGGAGCTAATTTTTTTGTTTTTAATCTACTTTCCTTGTTAAGAATTACATGAAATTCCACATGCACTATAACAATATCAAGGATTATTACTGCATCAAACGTTTTATGAACAAGTTGAAAAAAAAATTGTTTCTATTTATTTACGTTAGTGAGCCTGACTATGAATCTCCAGTTCTTAATAGCTAACCATGTGACCAGGGACAAGTAACTTGACCTCTTTGTGCCTCAGATTCTCCAAGGATACAATAGGGGTAATCACAGTTCCTACCTCATTAGGTTGTGAAAGTGTAAAGCAGTAATCCACATAGGAGCTCATTGTCACACTGGGAACAGAATACATGCTCAACACACATTAGTGGCTACATTATTACAGATAAACAGTAAGGAGAATTCTGGCATGAAAGTTCTTTCACTGAATGAGCCTTCGCTGCACAGGACTGTGCCAAATGCACAATTCTGTGCTTCGCATTGGGAGAAGTGGACACAGTCCCTAGTCGCATGTACTGTACAAAAATAATTTTTGCATATGGAGTGATCAAGACTAGCCCTCATTTTACAGATGAAGAGTTTGAAGCAAATTATTCATGTCACAAGCAGAATTTCACTGTGGGCCTAAGATGTCTGCCCTAGAGTCCTTTCCTCTTGTAGGCTTGAGGTTGACATTTTTTCCTGACAGAATGCTCTCCCAGAAAGGCCAAGAATTAGAATGTTCTGGTTTTTAAACACAAGATCTAGTTAGTTGCTAGAAAATTGAAAAGCCAAAGAAGTCACAATGACTCATTTTCATGATCTTTCAAAACACAATGTTTTGCCTGTCCCATCACTAGCTCTATGCTTCAACCAATTGAAATAATTCGTTCAGCAATTGAGGTGTTGGTCCCCCAAAATACTTGCTCTCTGGTTAACAGCTCTACCATTTCTGCATTTACATTTTTATTCACAGAAAAATATATTGTGTGCATTATCTGTACCTATATATATTTCCTAGGAGTTCTGGTAGCATAGTGCCTAAGGCATTTGACTGCTAACCAGAAGGCTGGCGGTTCAAACCCACCAGCCACTCCTCGGAAGGAAGGTTGGGAAATCTACTTCCATAGTGATACCACCTTGGAAACCCAAGGAGGGGTCGCTATGAGTCGGGGCCAACTTGACGGCACATAACAACAGCAATATATATTTCCTAAGGCAATGCCAGCCTTTTAAAACATGATCCTTTAAAATTAAAGTTGATTAAAATTTTTCAGAGAATTGGATGAATTCTGACTATAATTTTCATTTTTCAAAGAGCAACCAAGAAGTTACCATAAGAATCATAACTTTTTAGTTACATGTTGTTGTTTTTAGGTACCATTGAGTCTAATTCAACTCATAGCAGCCCGATTCCCAGCCTAGAAAATTCCCCTGTCACAGAATGGAGTGGAAGCAGGGCCCTCAGTGCTGTTTTCTGGGGTAGCTCTCTCTGACTGCTTGGACTCTTGCTGTGTCATATGCCCTGGGAGGTACCAGCTGCTGTCTCCCTGAGATTGTCTCCATTCTCACCTCAGCCTGCAAGGCAGTGGCCTCTTCAACTGTGCAGGAAGCCTGGATGCAATCGGTCAATTCTAGGAGAGTTTCCCAATGCAGTTACATAAATTGGCAAGTGACATTCACTCCCTACACTATGAACCTTGGCATTTCTTGTTCCTTATATTGACTATAGGTTATGCACCAGTAACCTAGGCAGGCTTTAGGAGAACCAATCTCATCTTCTGGTCTAATGTACATTGTCCTCACTTGGAAATGGACCTAACTCCTTTTTGGAAAGCAGGCTAGTATATAGAAAAGGAGATTTGTGGCAGAGTGGGTAAAGCACTTGGCTACTTAACCAAAAGGTCAGCAGTTGGAACCCACCAGCCATTGCATAGGAGAAAGATGAAGCAGTCTGCTTTCCTGAATATTTATAGCCTTAGAAACCCTATGGGACAGTTCTACTCTGTCTTATAGGATTGCTGAGTCAGAATCAACTTGATGGCTGTGGGTCATGGGGTAGTAAGTTCCAGGGTGGTGTGAACTGTTAATGCACTCATGTGCTAACCAAGAGGTTGGAGGTTCAAGTGTACTCAGAGGAGCCTTGGAAGAAAGGCCTGATGAAAAATCAGCCATTTAAAATCCTATGAAAAACCCTCTGAAACACATGGGGTTGCCATGAGTCTGAGTCAACTCAATGGCGAATGGTACTGGTGGTATGAACAGAATCACAGAGTTGCTGGTGATGAGGTTTCAGTGATTTAAAAGTAATTTACCCCTTTGAATTTTTGCAGCAAGCATGCCATGGATTTTGTGGGAGAGATTATTGTTGTTTCAGTTAATTAAGCCATGGATTTTGTAGGAGAGATTATTGTTATTTCAGTTAATTAATTAATGATGCAGCACTATCAGAAATGGGAGGTTCACTTTCACCATCTCCCAAAGTTAACTCATGGAGATCTTTCTGGAGTCTTTGGGTGGCTATACTATCTCAGTTCAAAGGTTAATTGTGGATATTTGGTAAATGTTTTTGTTGTGATGTTATAGGACAAAAGCAAAGACATTTACTCAAGAATGTGAAAATTAATATGAAAATAAATAGACTTAAATTTAGAAGATTTTGACTAATTCAGCTAAGTCAAAAAAGAAAAGCAAAGTATTGTTGTTGTTACGTGACGTCAAGTCGGACCCGACTCATAGCGACCCCTTGTTGGGTTTCTGAGGCAGTATCACTACGGAAGTAGGATTGCCCAACCTTCCTTCCAAGGATTGGCTGTTGGTTTTGAACCGCCAGCCTTCTGGTTAGCAGTCAAGTGCCTTAGCCACTATGCTACCAGAGCTCCTATGCAAAGAATTGGGAATTGCATATGACTTAGTAATTAGCTTTGATTCCATTTTCTTATTTTTAAAAATAAAGATACTTTTTAAATTTTCCAAATGAATCATAGACTTGAAAATAATTTTTTCCACTGAACAAACACATTCCTTCAGTTACACAAGAAATGCTACTGGTAAAATCCAAATTCTCCATGGAAGCAGGGCCCATGTTCTTGCTTATGCCTGATACTTAGTACAGGGTTTGACATTCAGCATATGTATAAAATAAATATTTTTAGCTGGCTAAAATGATTTATAAATACCAACTAGACATCACCCATCACCTGTCTATTGTACTGTGGTGGCTTGCATGTTGTGATGAAGTTGAAAGCTATAGCATGGGTATTTCAAGTGCAGCAGTGTCATTCGTGGTGGACAAGTTTCAATGGCGCTTCCAGACTACGACAGACTGGGAAGAAAGGCTTGGTAATATACTCCTAAAATTAACTATTGAAAACCCTATGGATCACAACAGAATATTTTCCAATATAGTGCTGAAAGATGAGCCACCTACACTGAAAGTCACTTAAAATGCACAGTGATTACAGTAGTAGATTGAGTAGACCAATGATCATGAAGATGTTACAGGACCAGGCAGCCTTTTGTTAAGTTTTACATGAGGTCACTATGAGTTAGAGCTGACTTGATGGCATTAACAATAGAAACAACTAGACATAACAACCTGGAAGTCCCACAAGCACCTCAAAGTGAGCATTTCTAAAAAGGAACACATCCTCACCCTCTTCCTTATCTGTTCCAATCTACAACCTGTGTCTTCTGTGTTTTCTTTCTCAGTAAAGAGTCATGAGGCCTGACTCCTGCCTGGGAGTCAGCATGGACCAAGTCCTGTCCATTGGCCCTGCTAAAAATATTTCTCAAATCACATGTGCTTAAGTATAATTTTAAGTGAATCCAAAATATTGGTCTATTGTATTCACAGCCACATAACTTGACTTGAAATAATTAGAAACACTCTAGGGTATCATATGTAGAAAGGACAAGAAACACTTCTATTGGCATTTTATAGTCTTTCATTGATGTTTTCTGGCTACTTTAGCAGGAAGTCTTCCCTGTGGAGTTCTTCCAACCTGATGTCTATTGCGTATTCCTACACCAGTTGTCATCAAGTCACTTTTGACCCATGGTAACCCCATGTGTGTCACAGTAGAACTATGCTCCATAATGTTCTCATTGGCTGATTTTTCAGAAGTAGATCTCTAGGCCTTTTTTCTGAGGCACCTCTGGGTAGACTTGAACTGTCAACTTTTTGGTTAGCAGCTGAGCAGGTTAACTGTTTGTACCATCTGTTGCATATACCAAAAAACCAAACTCACTGCTGTTGAGTCAGATCTGACTCACAGCAACCCCTCCTTGGGTATCCAAGGCAGTATTGTTATGAAAGTAGATTGTCCAACTTTCCTTCCAAGGAGTAGCTAGTGGGTTTGACCTGCCAGCCTTCTGGTTAGCAGTCAAATGCCTTAGGCACTATGCTACCAGAGCTTCTTCTATTGCATATAGGTAGAGATAATATAAGTAAACCAAACAAACTCACTGCCATCAAGTTGATTCCGACTCATAGCAACCTCCATTGGGTTTCTGAGGTGGTAAATCTTTACAGAGATAGATTGCCTGGTCTTCCTTCCACAGAGTGGCTTGTGGGTTTCAATACCAGCCTTTTGGTTAGCAGTCATATACCTTAGGCACTGTGCCACTAGAGCTCCTGAGTGTAAGTAAATACCATATAGGTAGGAAGTTTTGTCATGTCTTAAAAGGAGATATTCAGTGTTAGCATGTAAATATAGCTAGTGATTCTTGAAAGGAGGCTGCAATGTGTCTGTGTGTGAGACCCCATTCTGATGAATTCCCTACTGACAGGGCAGTGTGCTTGTAAATTCAGTCCATTCCGTCAGCCCTGGGTTTTAGCAGTAGGTCTAGGTGCCACATTTTCTTCTTGCAATACTTGCTACCTTCAGCCAGACACACACTCCGCCAATTACTCACTGTCTTCCTGGTAATACAGAGAGAAAGAATGAGAGAGGGTGGGAAAAGTGGCTGGTGGCATGGAAACAATTAATTCTCAACTTCTTTCACTTTGCCCAGAATATTCCAAGCTGTGTAAGAAGCCCCAGTGAGTGTTGTTCCCATTTTTGCCAAACAGTGTGTGAAAGTGGAGGTTTGGCAATGATACTGATAAAAAATGAATTGGAGTAACAATTTTTTCCATGAATGCATGAATATATACACAGATTGACAAACTGGTATGGATTAATCATTTCATAAAGGCATGTTTAAAGTAAATTTTTCTCCATTTTAAATTTGAAAATTCATATTTTTGAAGTAGGTCAATATAAAAATCTTTTTCTCTTTTTTGGGAAAGACTATCTCTTCTTCTAAAAGGTTTCCCTTCCTGTTCTCTTTGAAAAAAAGTCACTTCTTTTATGAAATAATGGTGGTAGTTGGCCAAAAAAAAAAAAAAAAAGTGACAACTGTATGCGAGTCCTTGGTTTTATTTTTAAATTTTGCAAGTCCGTGAATTCCAAAAGTCATGAAGAGATTGGTCTAGCAACATGGTTTTGAAAGGTAGGAGCCTACGCTTCAATTTGGGTACTCCCTGGGTGATGTGAAGTGGAGATGCTTGTATTTCAGAATCACGGAAGAAGGTAGGCCTGGGTGAGGAGCCATGCTGGAGTAGTCAGCACAATTCTTATCATCATAGAGCCTGGATTTTCATTTCCATCACTGATTGATCATGTGATTGGTGACTGAGGTCTCAGTCTCCTTATCTGAAAAATGAAAATAAAAATCAAACTCACCTTCCTCATAGGGATATTGAGCAACCAAAGAAAATATCCTTCATGAAACAGTTTGAAACCTAGAGGGTATTATACAAAAATAAGGTGTCAATCATATACTGAAGCCAGGTTTTCCCCTGGTGGTGGGAGTGTGTGGGGAATGATATCTGCTCTTGACTACTAACCAAAAGATTGGTGGTTTGTACTGATTCAGGGACACTGTGGAAGAAAGACCTGTCAATCTACTTTCATAAAGATTACAGGCAAGAAAACCCTCTGGAGCCCAATTCTGTCCTGTGACACACTGGTTTGCTATGAATTGGAATCCACATGACAGCGACAGGTTTGTTGTTTTTTGGTGGTACACTGCAGTGATGGCACTTCCGGTAAGCTTTCACAAAAGGGCATATGTCTGAGGAGGTTGAACCGGGGATAGGCTGTGATCACAATGGGTGGAGGGGCTGGTGAGGGGCATCAGGCATTTGCCTGTAGTGGAGCCAGCACTAGTACAGCCTGCAGCCTCCTTTTCCATGATTCCGGCCCACTGTGGAGGAGCAGGCAGGCTTGTGTGTGAAGAAGGGACAGTCTGTGTGAGTCAAAGCAGATTGTCTAGTAGGCAGGATTGTTGGGGGACACTAAGACACTCCCTGTGCTGATGCCACAGACATTTGAAGGATATTTAGAGTGTGCAAGGAAAATAGTGCTGTATTTCCAAAGAAACACATTGTACGTATAACACATTCTTATTATGTTAGTCAAGACAGAGCTACTAATTTGATGAGTAGCCAGATTAGGATTTCTAAAAGTAGTTTTAGATATATATGAAAGTCCTAGAGACCTTTTTGGTGACACTTGTGAACATCTGACAGATCATGTGGGATTTTGACCAGTGATGGTACCCAAAGAGCCAGAGTTTGCATCCTGGGAACATGCACCCTCAAGCGTAGCACCCAAGGGCCGGGAGACCCTCAAAACTATATAATGAGCATGATGCTCATTCTTGAAGCTTACTCGGGGGCAAGGTTGGAGAAACACCACAATAGGAGGACATGAAATGATAAATTTATAGAACTAGAGATAAAAAATAACTTTGGATGTCATCCGGTGCCTAATTCATGTTCTGCTGAAGGTTAGCATGAAAGCTTCTGAGAGTAGAGAAGAGGAATAAGGGCTTTCTGGGAGGAAGAGTTATGAATTTATTTCCTAGGTTCTTCCTGGGAGGAAGAAAGAAATGTCTGTCTTTCATGTGTCTCCCATTAGAAGTGAAATGAGACTGGCATTCCTCTAAGAAGGTCAGATCTTTCAAAAATATTTGGGTGGACTCTCTATTGACAATGTGTCTGCTGTCCTATAACAAAGCAAAAGATTTAATGAGAAAAGATCTTGATATATGTGGCATAGAATTTTTTGCCTCAGGTAGCCAAGATCTGGTCAATTAGAACTATCTATTCACTCATTTATTCAGTTGTTCATCCATTCATCAAATTTTAAAAACAGTAAAGTACAGAATTCTCATGGAAGTGATTGTCAGTGGCATTGTAGGTGCTTCTGCAGGAGACATGATGGAGGATGGCCTTTGTATGATCACAACAGAGTGATCTTTTAAAAGTGTACATCAGATCATCTTGCTTCACAGCTCAGAAGCCTCCAGTGGCTTTTCATTATACTTAAAATAAAATTCAAACTCGCCATCATGGTCTTTGAGGACTTCCATGGCCTAGCACATGAGAACATCTCCAAACTGATCTCTACCAATATGCCTCTGCCCAGTGGGCTTCAGCAACACCGGACTTTTCACTCTTCCTCTAAGAAGTGCATATGTCTCAGGGTTTTTGCACATGCTTTCCCTTCTGCATAGAACACTGTACCCTCACTATCTTCATGGATTGTCTCCTCATTTCAGTCCATTCTTTCTTCAAATGCTACCAGTCATCATGATAGATCCAAAATGACACCATCACTTTCAACATGCTCCATCCTCTTACTCTGATTCATTATTCTTCACGGCACTTGTCACTCCCTGATATTAAATCATAGATTTATATATTTGTCTCTTGTCTGCCCTCCCTTTCCTCCACCAGAAAGATGGACTTCATAAGAGCAGGGAGGAACCAACTGGTCTGTCTTGTTCATTTCTATATCCTTAATGTTGAGAATGATGCTGGGCACATAGAAAGATTAGAAGAAAACATTTGTTGAGTGAGTGAATAAATGGATGAGGGTAGTGTGATGCAGGGATGGAGGTGTAGTTACTCTTCTTGGCCACAGCCAGCTACCCACAGGGAGCAAGTATTTGGACGTGTGTGTGCTCAGGACCATAGTCACAGGGGACATCAAGCTCAATTGGCATAACACACTGCACAAAAACATTGTTCCACATCCTGCTTTGGCAAATAGCGACCGGAATTTTAAAAACTTACAAGTGGCCATCTAGATGCAACAATGGATCTCTCTTCATCCAGAGCAAAGAAGAATGAAAAAAACTGAAGATGCATGGAAACAGTTAGTCCAACCGACTGGTATACCATGCAATCCTCAGCCTATATGACTATGAGACCAGAAGAACAATGGTACCTTGCTACCATTGTCAACCACTCGAAGGGAGATCTATGTAGGAGACCCTGGATAGAGAGTGAGAACAATGGAACAAAACTCAAACTCATTAAAAAAAAAAAAAAAAAGTGACCAGTTTTGCTGGTCTGATAGAGCCTGGTGGAACCCCTTGAGACTATGGCCCCTGGCTGCCCTTCAGGTCTGGAATTGAACCAACCCCTGTAGCTTCCAGCCAAACAAAAGACAGACATATGAGCTGAACATTTACATTCAGTAAATACAGTCCTTGGAGAGATCAATCATGGGAGAATAGAAAGGCTGTGTATGCACAGGGAGAAAGCTGGGGGGGTGGATGTTAAGAGTGCATGGGAGGGAAGGACACAGGGAAGAGGTAACTATGGGAAGGAAGTGGGAGGAGAGCTGTTGCATTATGGGAAATTGCAGTCATTGTCATGAGACAAAGTATATGTGTGCTGTATGGAAAGTGAATTTGCTTCTGTAAACTTTCACCCAAATCATAAAGAAAGAAAATTTTTAAAAAAATTTTTAAAAAAGGATTCCCTAGGTGATGTTGATGCTGCTGGCCTGTTCCTGATTGGTAAAGTAAGACTGGGAACCTGAGAGAGAGTCCAGGTCAGCCTCTTACCCCAGGACAATTGTTAAGAAAAATTACCCCTGAGTAAGTTTCCATGAGGATCTAATTCCATTCTACTTTTGATTTTTAAGAAAAGTATTAAATGGCAAGGAAACTAAAATACCAAACCCAGACCACCTGGAATTCTGAAATTTATGGGTTTTGACCACATTTATTTTAAACTGTGCACTTTGTTTTCCCAGGTGTTGAGGCTTTTTTCATTTCAGGGGGAAAGAAGAAAAGCTTGTCCTGCATCCTCTTCCTCCCTTAAAGTTACCTAATTTCAATTTCTATGTGTTTCACATTTGCTGAAGAACAAAAAAATCACATTAGAGCTTTTTATTTGGATAATACTTTAAAGGATTTTAGTTGTTGTTGTTGTTGTTGTTATGTGCCGTCGAGTCGGCCCCGACTCATAGCGACCCCTCCTTGGGTTTCCGAGGCAGTATCATTACGGAAGTAGGATTGCCCAACCTTCCTTCCGAGGAGTGGCTGGTGGGTTTGAACCGCCAGCCGTCTGGTTAGCAGGCAAGTGTCTTAGCCACTATGCT
>NW_006921590.1:6155056-6155767 GCF_000298275.1 Orycteropus afer afer | reverse complement strand
TAGTTGTTGTTGTTGTTGTTGTTATGTGCCGTCGAGTCGGCCCCGACTCATAGCGACCCCTCCTTGGGTTTCCGAGGCAGTATCACTACGGAAGTGGCTGGTGGGTTTGAACCGCCAGCCGTCTGGTTAGCAGGCAAGTGTCTTAGCCACTATGCTACCAGAGCTCCCCCTTTTTTTTTTAGTATCAGTTAATAATGGATTATTTATTATCTGGGAATCTCCGGGTGGCAAAATGTTTAAGTGCTTGGCCACTAGCCAAAAATTTGGCAGTTCTAATTCATCCAGAGGCAACTCAGAAGAAAGATCTGGTAATTTACTTCTGAAACATCAGACATTGAAAACCATATGGAACTGAGTTCTGCTCTGACAAACATGGCATTGCCATGACTTTGAGTGGCAATTTTAAAAAAAATTATTTATCTTCTTTTATACTCTCTTTCTATTGATAGTGGAACCAGACACCCTCTGTAACAGTCTGTCTATTAATTTGGCACAGTACTGGTTAGTGTGCTTAGATAATTTCTTTAATATCACATAGTTCTGACATGGCCAGTTAAATGGGATGGTGGGTAATCTTTCCACTAGGAAATGAGAACTGTGTGTTGGATAATGATTTTATTTTGATAGTCCTGGAAATTTTCCTAATAGAACAAGAAAGTAGCTTCTCTCCATAGTTTATTTGTAAGTAGCAGGTGAAAACTAAGGAAGACA
>NW_006921590.1:6152713-6154865 GCF_000298275.1 Orycteropus afer afer | reverse complement strand
GTTGGGAGAGAGACAGATGCCAGCCATACCTACAAGCAGAACCTTTGATGTGGTAAAAAAAATGTGAAATTGTTCACTACAGATTAGCAAGTAAGCACAAGTAAGCCCATTCTTAACCTTGCTTATTGGACAGCTCTGCACTGTAGAGAGAGCATATGGTCTTGCCTTCATTTTACACATAATGTGACAGAATTGCAGAATGGTTAGGTCATCTGAATCTCACAGCTGAGCTAGAACTACAGAGTCAGTCTCAGTCTTGAGTGTTTTATACCACCCCATGATACTTTGCTATCACAGTTAGACACAGGAGCTCTTTGTCAAACAGGTGGTACCAATATTGCTTGTGTGATAACTGTTGCCCCTGTTGTGAGGGCAAGGATTTATCTTTGTCATACTAGTTTCTGTACCCACACACAGCTCCAGAACGTCCTCAGTAAATATTTTTGGAATGAATGAATGAATGCCATTGCAGTTTGCTAAGTGGACCGCTTCATTTTATGGGGAATTGCTCTGGACTCAGGGAGTTACAGTGCCTGTGCTCCACCTACAGTAGGACCTGCTGTGTGTTGTGTGTCATGTATCACATCCTTTCCCTCAGGAACCATTGTACATCCTCCTTGTCTCTTGTGTGTTTTTGCACATCTGCTGTGCTTCTCCTCTAAATTCAAGAGAGAAAAATTGGCCCTGAGAGCCTCCCCCAGTATTCCTTACTAAAAAGCTCAGACCCCTCCTCCACCACTAACCCACCCCAACCAGATAAATGGGAGAGAAGCCAGGCCCAGCCCAGAGGCTTCTTCGTGAGTGAGAGCTGTACCTTTGAAACCAGACACTATTTTATCACCTACCTGTAACAATCAAGCATACAAATAAATAATTTCATAACCTGAAAAATATATTACTAGATTATAAAGGTAATGGCCATGCTATTTTTTGGCAAGTTGAACAGGATAGCTGCCTGGGGGATCCATTCCATTGGAAGTTATTTTTTATTCTTTAATAAAGGAAAGGAAGTTCTGAACATTACCCCTGTGAGAGAATTGAAAGTTATTTAGCTAGCATGCAGTTCTCTTCCATTTCACCTGCAGGGTTAGATCACCTGCCCTTATTACACCACCTAAGGGCAGAATTGAGAGTTGGTTGAGTAGACTGTGGAAGCGGGTAAGCAGGTAAATCCTGATGTTGGGACAGTTATTGTCCTTATTTTATAGATGAGGAAACTGAAGTACATAGAAGTTAAGTAACTTTTCCAAAGTTACATAATTGATAACTAGGATATCCGAACCCAGCATGACAATTTTATTTTCATGGAAGAAATGTCAACTGTGCTTCATAGTAACAACTAATTGCTTTATTGAGAAAGAGCTTTAGCATTTACTGAAGTTGACAGGAAAGAAGTTGGGAAAATTCCACAGGAATCTAAATCTCCTGGTTCCTGCCATAGCACAGTTGTACTTCTTATATTAAGATAAAGGTATTGATAAATTACGATTATTGTCCCAAGGACTCTAGGACTTTGCCAGTAAAAGTATGCACTGAGAAAGAAAGGATAATATTTTTCATTATTATTCTTGAATTTTTTCATTTTTTTAAATAATACTATATTTTTGGTGAAAGTGTACATACCAAAACAGGTTCACATTCAACAATTTCTATACTCTTCTATACTATTCAGTGACATTGGTTACATTCTTTTTTTTTTTTCCTATTATTGTCCAGGATTTGTTTGTTTTTATAGAAGTAGAATAACTATAACAACAACAACACTAATGTACTGGGCCTGATATTATCAGTGCCCCATACATATTTCCTAGGATCTCACTATCATATATATTTTTTTTAATTTTATTATTTTTGAGAATACATACAATGAAACATACACCAGTATAAATCATTTCAACATGTATAATTCAGTGACATTGATTATGTTCTTTGAGTTGTACAACCGTAACCACCCTCCTTTGCTGAGTTGTTCCTCCCCATTAACATCAATTCCTTGCCCCCTTAGGTTCCTATCTAATCTTTCAAGTTGCTGTTGTCCCTTTGATCCCATATAGGTAGTTCTTAAAAAAAACATAATGCTTAAGACAGAGATTTTTATACTGCTTAAACTATTGTTTGGTTTTAAGAAGACTTCAGAGGATGTGTGACTTAG
>NW_006921590.1:6150202-6151328 GCF_000298275.1 Orycteropus afer afer | reverse complement strand
TATTAATGGTCAGTTGCTGTTGGCTGTTGTTGCTTCTCTGTCCAAAGGGCTCCCTTTTAGCATCTCTTACAAGTTTGGTCTGATTTTAACAAATTCCCTTAATTTCTGCTTATCTGGAAATATCCTAATTTCATCATCATATTTGAGGAACAATTTTGCTGGGTACATAATTCTTGGTTGGAAATTTTTCTTTTATGGTTTTATATATACCATCACATTGTCTTCTCCCCTGTGTGGTTTCTGCCAAGAAAGCTGAGCTTAATCTTACTGTCCTTTGTAGGTAACTTTTCATTTTTTCTGTGCTGCTCTCATGATTCTTTCTTTGTCTTTGGTTTTGGTGAGTTTGATGATGATATGTCTGAGTGATTTTCTTTCAGGGTCTACTCTGTTTGGGGTTCGTTGAACTTCCTGAATGACTATATTCTTATCTTTCATCATACCAGGAAAATTCTCTTCCAACAAATCTTCAACAATTTCCTCTGTGGTTTTATTTGTCTCTTCCTGTTTTGGAATCCCAATTACACATAGGTTATTCCTTTAGATGGTATCCCACATGCACCTTAGTCTTTCTTTGTTTTGTTTTGATCTTTTTTCTGATTGATCTCATTCCAAAGAAGTGTTCAGATATTTGCCTTCAATCTCCCTAATTCTGTCTTCCATTGATTCGGTTCTGCTCCTTTCCCCATTAATGTGTTACCTATTTCTGACAATTTAGTATTAATCTTCTGGATTTCTATCTAGATTTAGAATCATTTCTAATTTTTCATTTAATTTGTCATTTTGTTCTTGTATTCTCTTGCAAAATTCTTCTCGAGTTTTGTCTGTGTTTTCCTTGGTCTGTCTCTGAATCCTTTGAAGATACCTAAATATAATTGTTTTGAATTCCTTATCAAGGAGTTCCAATGCTTTGTCTTCCTCAGGGATGTGTTTTGGGTTTGTATCCTGGTCCCTGTTTCTCCTGCTTTATGTTGCTTCTTTGTGTGGACTGTGATGCTCTGTTGTCTCCGAGGCATTGTGACTATATTTAATTGGTGACTGTATTTTAGAGTGACTTGCCCACAATTTTCTTTGTTTTGTTTGTAGGTTATCTATGCAAGCAGGGTATTGTGCTCTTCTATTCACTAAT
>NW_006921590.1:6129954-6149335 GCF_000298275.1 Orycteropus afer afer | reverse complement strand
TGTCACTTGTCTGCCTATTCCTCCATCTTCTCAATCAGAATTCTTGTATGGAATCTTATCACAGTGTTCAGTAATGCAAGCTGGACAATCATCCAGTTTTTCTGGTTATGTGGCAAAGGAGGCAGTTATTTATGGAGGCAAGTGGCCACGCATTTCATATCATCCTCCTGTTTGTGACTCTCCTTCTTCCTCTATTGCTCTAGGCAAATAGAGAGACCAATTGTCATGCCTTGGATGATCATTTGCAACAAACTAAGAGATAGATAGAACCAAACTCAACAAAATCACTGGTGTTGAGATGATTCCAACTCATAGTGACTCTAGAGGGCAAAGTAGAAGTGCCCCACAACGTTTCCAAGGCTGTAAATCTTTATGGAAGCAGACTGCCACATCTTACTGCCATAGAGTGGCTGATGGATTCCAATCATTGACATTTTGGTTAGCAGCTGACTGTTTTAACCAGTACACCACCAGGGCTCCTATGGTGGTAGAACAGAAGCACTAAGCATGTTAGTAGGACAATTAATTGGGGTGTCCATGAAATCATGACTATGATTTCAAATTCAAGAACCAAATATCATGAAATTTTTGGTTACACATAAGCAGCTCAGCAGCTACCCTTTTCTTGGTTTTGTGGTTGTAAACATATGTATCACACATTTTTTGCCAATTCAACTTTTTTACAGGTGTGTGATTTATTGACAGCAATTACAATAATTGACTGTGTACCACTACCTTTAATCACTGTGATTTTTTTCCCATTGTCATTAATACTTCCCCTTCCCCACCCCATTCCCTACTCACCCACCCTGGGTAACCACTAATAAACTTTGTCCTGTACATTTGCCTTGTATTTTTATGTGCGTGAAGTCATACAATATTTTTTCTTTTGTGATTGACTTATTTCATTCAGCCTAATGTTTTCAAGCTTCATACATATTGTAGCATGTATCAGGATTTCATTTCATCTGCTGGCTGAATAATATTCTGTTGTATGTATGTAGCACATTTTGTTTATGCATTCATCTGTTGGTAGGCATTTAGGTTGCTTTCACCTTTTGGCTATTGTGAATTGTGCTATAATGAACATTGGTATACAAATGGATTAAGGAATTAAATGTGCAGACTAAAACCATAAAGTTCTTAGAAGAAAATGCAGGGACAGTGCTGTTGGGCCTAGCTTTTAACAATAGGTTATCTAATAGAATAACAAAAGCACAAACAGCAAAAGCACAAATAGCAAAAAATAAATAGGACCTCCTAAAAGTTGAAGGAGCTCTGGTAGCATAGTGCCTAAGGCACTTGACTGCTAACAAGAAGGTGGGCGGTTCAAACCCACCAGCCACTGCTCGGAAGAAAGGCTGGGCAATCTACTTCCATAGTGATACCGCCTCGGAAAACCAAGTGTGTGTGGGGGGGTCTCTATGAGTTGGGTCAGACTCTACGGCACATAACGGCAACAACAACAAGAATTGAAAACTTTTGTTTATCAAAAGGCTTTACCAAAAAAGTGAAAAGACAAGCTACCAACTGGGAGAATATCTGTGGAAATCATATATCTGATAAGAATCTAATAATCAAAATATATATAAAACTTTGAAAACTTAAAGACAGATAACCCAGTCATAAAATGAGCAAAGTAATTGAACAGATATTTAACCAAAAAGGAAAAACAGCTACCAAAGACATGAAAAGATGCTTATCATCATCAGCTATAAGGAAATGTAAATCAGAACCACAATGAGATACCATTTCCCTCCCCCTAAGATTGCTAAGATTAAAAGGAAAAAAAAAAAAAAAAATGTTGGCCAGGATTTGGGGAAATTGGAACCCTTTTCCATTGTTGGAGGGAATACAAAATGACACAGGCCTTGTTCAAAAACAGTGTGATGGTGCCTCAATAAACTAAAAATAGAATGACCATATGACCCAGCACTTCCACTGCTAGGTATATACTCAAAAGACTTGAAAGCAGAGTCTCAAACTGAGGCTTCTTGAAGTTTTTATTTTTAGGAATCCTGCTAAGTTGCACTTTTAAAATATACATCTCAATCTATTTAAAAGAGAGACTTTTGGCTTTTTTCCACAAATAAAGTAAAAGAAAGTTCTTGTGGGCTTTTGAAACCTAATGCTGTGGGCAGAAATTGTTAATTGCCTCTGCAAGTCTAGGAAATAAGATTTTATATCTCATCCACATGCTAGAACAATGGTCCAGAAATGCCATCTCTGTATTTTCTCAGGAGTCCTTGGGTGGTTGAGTATTTGACTACTAACAGAAAGGTGGGTGCTTGAGCCACTCAGAGAGACCTCACAATCTAAGTCCTGGCAATCTGTATCCGAAAGGTCATAGCTTTGAAAACCTTGTGGCACATGGGGTCACCAGAAGTTGAAATTGACCCTATGGCAGCTTTTTGTTTTTGTAGTTTTCCAAATCCTTGCTGCCCCCGCCCCCAGTCACAAACAGGCAATTCTTGATCCGCAGCCCAGAATTATTCAAACAATTGATCTTTTGTGTGGCAGAAGCCTGAAAGCCTATGGGTAATATGCCAGAATTGTTTGGGCATTGCTTTTGGAATAGAAAATTCTGTAACTGCTTCCTCCCTCTTGATCTACAAAAACTTTTGTTTCATTATGAACAAAAGAATCAAAATATATAGTCTCACCCAGAGAAGAGCTCTATTTCAGTAGATCCTACCATACAGATTTTCAAATATTTCAGAGAAGTCTCCTAATCTAGAAAAAAAGGGCTTTAAATTTCCTATTCCGTTAGTAATCATAGGACTTTGTTTTGGAAGGCAAAGCCCAATGTAAGCATTGAACAGAGAAGAGAAAACCTGTTTGTTTTTTCTCCCAAATATGTGTTTTTGTTGATTATATATTGCAGGTAACAATTTAATTACTGCAGTCTTAATCAGCCTTTTAAAAAATAGGTTTTGAAGTCAAGGAAAGATTTATATATGGAAAGAAATTTTCTTTGTTGGGTACCTGGGGTGGGAGGGAAGGGAGGGAACATTGTTAAATAGGTAGAGACAAGTATTGATTTGGGTGAAGAGAAGAGCAATGTACCAAATGTGAGTGATCAACACAGTGGCAGTGAGGAAGAGGAAGACATAGAGAGGTACATGGGAGATACAGACAACAAAGATGAACGCTTTTGCACATATAGTACTGCGTTGTCAGTGATAGCAAACATTGATGTATGGGAGGTTACATGGGTGAATAGGCTGAACCCTTAATATGTCTATGCAGGGGAGAGTGTGCCCATGACCATGTATAGGGTTGGCAGACAATGTTTCTACAAGTGTATTTGTACATTCTTTAAGAATTCCCAGGTATATAGTAGAGCTGACAAGGGACAAGGTTGTAGTCACTTGTTGGCCACAGCCAGCTATCCAGAGGGAACGAGTAGTTGGACCTGGGGGCTCGGGACCATGGTCGCAGGGGACATCAAGTTCAGCTGGCATAATATACTACATAAAAACATTGTTCCACATCCTACTTTCATGAGTAGCAATGGGGATCTTAAAAGCTTGCAAGCAGCCATCTGTATGCAACGATGAGTCTCTCCTCATCCATGGAAACTAATACACCATGCAATCCTCAGCCTATATGACTATGAGATCACAAAAACTAGATGGTGCTCACCTACTACTGTCAACCAGTCGTAGAGGGATCTATATAGGAGATCCTGGATAGTGGGAGAACAATGTGGAACAAAACTCAAAATCATAAAAAAAAAAAAAAAAAAAAAGGGACCAGGTTTGCTGGTCTGATAGACCCTGATGGAACCCCTGAGACTATGACCCCTCGCTGCCCGTCAGGTCTGGAATTGAACCTACTTCTGTGGCTTCCAGCCAAACAAAAGACAGGCATATGAGCTGAACATTTACATTAGGTAGATACACTCCTTGGAGAGATCAATCATGGGAAAATAGAAGGGCTGTTTGTGCACAGGGAGACAGCTTGGGGGGCAGGAGTGCATGGAAGGGAAGGATACACAGAAGGGATGGTTTATGGGAAAAAAGTGGGAGGAGAGCTGTTGCATTGTGGGAGATTATAGTCAATGTCATGAGACAAAGTGTTTGAGAACTGCTGTATGGAAGATGAATCTGCTCTGTAAACGTTCACCTAAATCACAATAAAATTTTTTAAAAAAAGCTTTTGAGGGAGGAAAGAAGAGGGAAGGAAAGATTCCCAAACCCAAGTCCATTGCTATAGAGTCAGTTGCAACTTTCTGACTCAGAGATCTTGTAGGGACAGAGGGTTTCCAAGGCTGTAGTCCTTATGGAAGCAGATTGCCACACCTTTCTCCCATGGAGCAGCTGAAGAATTTGAGCCATCAGCCTTTCAGATAGAAGCTGAGCACTTAACCACTGGGCCACTGGGGCTCTTTAAAGGAAACATTACAAAAACCAAAAACTAAATTCACTGCCATTGAGTCAATTTGGCTTATAGCGATCTCCATTGGGTTTCCAAGGCTGTACATCTTTATGGAAGTACATTGCCTCATTTTCCTCCCATGGTGCAGCTGGTGGGTTTGAATCACTGAGCTTCTGGTTGGCTGCCAAATGCCTTACCCACTGTACCACCAGAGCTCCTCTAAAGGAACACTTAAAAGGTGATAAAATTTTAATATATAAGTTCTGTTCTTAGTCACATTTCCTTGTACTTTTTTTTCTTTAATATCTGTGGAAGTTCTTTTGGAAACAGCATAAAGTCAATCCTTTATGTTAACAAACGTAATTACAGGTGTAGATTTTGTGAGGGAGAAAAAAGCACTTTGGAGTATTGAAATAAATAGTCTTAACAGAGAAATTTATTTGAAAAGCAAGGCTAAATGAAATGTTTTGCTGAGAACATATTTGTAGCACATGAAACCCTTCCACAGGGTCTAATAGGAAGGAATAGCCATAAACCCCATCAGTGGTAGCCACTCACTGAGAGACAATATAAGTAGTCCCTGATTTACATTGGGGCCATTCTGACAATTGCAGCTGTCCCAACAATTCCACCATCATAAGTCAGTTCTGATGTAAGTGGAATACCTCTTTTTTTCTTAGTTCTATAGAATTGCCTTTCATCATAATTTATAAATCTGATCTTTATTAGTCTTTGCAGGGGTTGGAACCATTACATATAGATTTACAGATATGATGACATCAGCAAGTTGAACATTTCAACATTGTATATAGTACATATTACTAAGAACAAACTGGTAGGAAAACAAACAAAAAATGGAAGTTCTAACCTGCAGATCTGGATCAAAATCTGGGCTTTTCACCTAACGAACAAACTTTTCTGAGTCTTAATTTCCTCATCTCCTAAACAGGAATGATAGCAGTTTACACTTTTCAGAGTTGCTGTGAGGATTGAATGAAATGATATGATGTGTGTAATGCATGCAGTCCAAAGGAAGGGCTAAATAAATATTGGCTTGTCATTATTATGTGCCGTGAAGTCAGGCCCTACTCATAGCGACCCCTTTTTGGGTTTCCAAGGTGGTATCACTACAGAAGTAGATTGCCCACCCTTCCTTCCAAGGGGTGGCTGGTGGGATTGAACTACCAGCCTTCTGGTTAGCAATCAAGTGCCTTAGGCACTACGCTACCAGAGCTCCCAAATATTGGCTACTAGAGTTATTTATAATAGTTATTCTTATCAGTGTGTTATCATTGATGGCAATGGCTATCTGATACTTGGGTAGCAACCAGATGCTTGATGAGCTTGCTATAAATACAAGTATTCCTTAATCAAGTAAAACTCTGTAATTGAAAGTTTAAAGAAAATAATTCACTTAATAAATTAATAAGTGCAATATGTTTACCAGATTTAGTAGCTGACCAGATCCATTTTACACTATAGCTAAATTATATGGTTAATCCCTTCTCACAGGGGACTCGGCAATAGCTTTGCAACCAGCCCCTTCTCTTTGCTAAACCCTTTTATTTTATGCCTCTCCCCACTTTTTTTCTTATACATTACCTAGGATTTAAACTCCCTCTATACTGGTCCATATCTCATTCTTATCATCCTTTCAGTTGAAGCAAATTCTTAGGTTTATTCCTGTTTTCTGCTTTGCTTGCCAATTCTGCTTCCAACATACATACATTGTCACCTGCAGAAGATAACTTTTTTGGTCACTTCCGTGTCACCTGGTTTATAGCATAACTACATTTCCCTTTGCTTTTATTCCTGGTGAGAAAGGCTATTGATTTTTCCCTCAGGAAGTCCTGTCATTGATATAGGAAAATATATTTTCTGGCTGATTGCCACTGGAAAGATAGTCCTCAGCCTGGAGAAAAAGCAAATGCCCCTTTGGTAGTGGCCAGTGTTTGCTTTAAAGCATCACTGGGTCTTGGTGAGGCCCCCACCTTAAGGCTCTCACACTGGTGGCATTACCCCAATGTGTCAGTTCCTCCGCTTCCCATTGCATATGCCATGTGGTGTTCACCAGCAGAACATTAGCATCAAAAGATTTCTGCTTTTCCTCCTTCTACACCAATTAGCTCTGTATTTCTTGTTTTGCTTTTCCGTTGTGTTTATCCAAAACAATGCAAGACCTGAGATTACCTAATTTACACCCTGTGTTTCTCTACACAGGCATTCTGCAGCATGAATTAAGACTGACATGCAGAAACAATCCTCATTTCTTATACCAGTTAAACCTGGACAGCTCAGTTCTGAGGTGTTTTATTTTCTTAGTTTCAAGACATGGTGGGACATCATTAGTACTGTTTGTGGATGGGTAGAGGCTAGGAAAGATCAGGATCAGTAAAAGGAAAACTATCTGGTAGCATAGTGCCTAAGGCATTTGACTGCTAACCAGAAGGCTGGTGGTTCAAATCCACCAGCCACTCCTCAGAAGGAAGATTGGGCAATCTACTTCCGTAGTGATACCACCTCGGAAACCTAAGTGATGGAGGGGGGGGGTCACTATGAGTTGGATCCAACTTGATGACAGTGAGTTAAGTAACCAGCCTGTGGGGCTACCCTTGCCCCTGACAGGGAAGAGAGCAGCAGTTTAAATCATAACACCGATGGGACATGGCAAACTCTGCCTTGATACAGGATGGTATTAACACCACAGACATCTGTTCTGTTGTGTAATTTAGATTAGCTGGAATCGCTGAGCATTGCAAAGTCAGACATGAGCAGTTGTAGTATCACTGTTCCTTGGTTTAGACCAAGCAGGAGCTCCAGCAAGGTCTAGAGAAATAAAGAAGGTTGGTAAATATGCATGGAGTAGGGACAGTGGTGGTTTAGTGTTAGAATTCTCACCTTACATGTACTTTGGACATGTTATCAGGAGGGACCAGTCTCTGGAGAAGGATGTTATACTTGGTAAAGTACAGGGTCAGTGAAAGAAGACGACCTTCGACCTTCAACTAGATGGATTGACACAGTGTTTGTAACAATGGGCTCAAATATAGCAACAATTGTAAGCATGGAGGAGGACTGGGTAGTATTTTGTTCTGCTATACATAGGGTCTCTTCTCTGAGTCAGAACTGACTTGATGGCATTTAACAGCAACAGTAATGCAGGAGACCCATGTTCAGTTCCTGGCGTACACCTTATGTACAAGCCACCATCCGCCTGTCACTGAAGGCTTGCATGTCACTATGATGCTGAACAGGTTTCTGTGGAGCTTCCAGACTAAGATGAACTAGGAAGAAAGGCTTGGTGGATTTTATTCTGTTGTGGATGGGGGTTGCCATGAGTCTAGGTGTGCCTGTTAAAGTTTATGTGTCATCTTGGCTGGGCCTGGTTTTGAGTGGCTGGGCAGCTGGTGGTAGTTATTCCCCATGATGAGACTGGCAATCAGCTCCATGGTGGAATCTGCTGTAAGCAGCTGAGTAGCAGATTTAGAGATGTGGTCTGCTTCCAGTATGTAAGGAGAAGCTTCGGGAATGATCTGCAGCTTTTGACATGCTTGGACTCTGCATGTAGCTGAGTCTTCATTTAGCAGCCTTTCATGTTTCCTGCCAATCTTTGGACTGTCTCTGGACTTAAATTAGTATCCTACCATGTTGTTAGGAGCTCTGGTAGCATAGTGCCTAAGGCACTTGACTGCTAACCAGAAGGCTGGCGGTTCAAACCCACCAGCCACTCCTTGGAAGGAAGGTTGGGCAATCCTACTTCTGTAGTGATACTGCCTCGGAAACCCAAGGAGGGGTCGCTATTAGTCGGAGTCGACTCGATGGCAAATAACAACAACAATAACAACCATGTTGTTTAGTAATATTGGGACTAGGCCATTTTTATTTATTGGTCTTACCATTCTCAGCAGTTAGCAGTTGCCTGAGTGAAGAGATACTTCTAGTTCCAGTGGGCTGGGTGTAAGAGAGCTGAAGCCCAAGGTCAAGGGGCTTCCACCTTGCCCCTAGAGCTTGCCCTTGAACTCAGACTTCTAGCCTCCTGAGTTGTAAGAGAATAAACCCCTGTTTGTTCAAGCCATCCCATTTGTGATATTTTCTGTTAGAGCAGTGTGAAGTAGCCACAACACTAAGCAATTAGTAACATAGATTTGAACCTCCAAAGGACGAAGACCGGGTCATCTACTTCTGTAAAGATTTACCATCTTGGAAACCCAATGAGGGTGGCTATCAGTTGGAATTGATTCGATGGCAGTGAGTTGTCCCCCCCCCACACACACACACAACCCTGCATCAAGGGATGTAGAATACAGAACAGGAATGAAAGCGCAGATGTTTTTAAAGATTGGGCCTACAATGGTGTGGTGAGGGCTGGGGGGGGCCCACTGGTACCTGAGGCTTATACCTTATTGAGGTAGTGAAACTGATCCCAGACTCCATTCTTTAAAAACTGCCTCCTTAAAACATAACTGCTTCCACCAATCTCTCCCCTCTGGTCTCATCAGTTCTCACCTGAGAGAGCATCCTAGCCAGATTTCCATTTTCTAGCCCACGACCTCCCCGTCTCCCCCATCATGTTTGTGCAGAACTGGGATGGCCCCTTTATCCTGAGATACCTGCAGTAGACTTTCTCATGAATAAACCTTTGTTCTCACTTAAGAGCTCTTTGCCAGAGAAACCTGGATGCCAGGTCTTTGGGCACTTTTCTAAATGTAAGGGATATTTATGTGTAACAGAGCTGATTCGTAGTCCAGAGGGTTTATTCCTCTTAATAGTTTCTCAGGCTTCTGCTGGCTGAATGGTCTGCTGTGGACTTACTCAAGTTCTGCTGATGAATCAGCTAATTTAGATGGTTGGCTCAAGTTCTTTAGTCACGATCATAACTGGATGAACAATTCCCTTGGAAGCTTTATTTATTTATTTTTAAAAAACAAAACTTGAGAAAGTTCTAGCTCTCTGTGTGCATTTTCTGATAGTGGCCAAGCAACCAAGGTGAAAGCAGATTGTATGGAACTGGTCAGTCCAGCTTGTTCCTATAAAATGAATCAAGTCAGAGTTGCATCTATGTGACATTTAAAGGACCATGTTATTGACTGAATTGTGGCCCTCCCGAAATATGTGTTGAAATCCTAACCCCTGTACCTGTCAAATGCCCTTGCATGGCACAGGGATTTATAATCAACTACTAAACTAAAGGTTGGTGGTTCAGACTACTCACCCAGTGGCACCATGCAAGAACAGCTTAGTGATCTGCTTCTGTAAAGACTGCAGCCAAGAGAATCCTATGGAACACAGTTCTACACTGTAACACATGATAAGGTCGCCAGGAGTTGTAATCAGATTTGGTTTGAGGTACCTGCAGTGATGTACCCTCGGTGATGTAAACTGTTAAAACATTCAATTGCTGACAGAAAGGTTGGTGGTCTGATATCACCCAGAAGCCCCTTGGAAGAAAGATCTGGTGATTTACTTCCAAAGTCATCAGCCATTGAAAAGCCAATGCAACCCAGTTTTAGTCAGATATACACGGGGTTTCCATAAGTCAGAATCAACTCCTCAGTAACTGGTTGGTACCTGTAAATTCGATCCTGTTTGGAAAAAAGAGTTAGTTTGTTATATTAAAGAGGTCATTGCAGAGTAGAGTGGTTCTTAAACTTTAATCTCTTCTGAGTTATAAAAACAGTAGAATAGACACAGAGAGATACAGAGAAAAGACACTTTACAAAGGCAGATACACCTACAAGCCCAGGAATGCAGAGGAGTTCCTAGAAGCTGAAATAGATGGAGAAAGTCATCTCCCTAGAGCCACACTCTGAGTTCAGACTTTTAGCCTCCTGAACTGTGAGGAAATAAATGTCTGTTTTTTAAAGTCATCCACTTGTAGTATTTTTTGTTGTGGGAGCAATAGGACTAAGGTAAATCATGTAAGTGTTCAGAATTGAGCAGATTATTCATAAAAGTTTTGTGATGTCCTGTCCTTGACCAAGGAGATCTGGTGGCATAGTGCCTAAGGCATTTGACTGCTAACCAGAAGGTTGGTGGTTCAAGCCCACCAGCCACTCTGCAGAAGGAAGACTGGGCAATCTACCTCCCTAAAGATTTACTGTCTCAGAAACTCAAAGTGGGTCGCTGTGAGTCGGAATTGACTCAAAGGCAGTGAGTTTGGTTTTTGGTTTGTCTTTGATCATGCTGGGTGTTGCATGTCTGCTTACATTATTCTCTGTGCTCATACAACATTCTGTCCTTTGCTTCAGTTCTCTATCTATAAACATATTTCATAAGTTTAGAATTAACCTCAATTATATATGGGGAATCAGGACCCTGATATCACCGCAGTCATCAGATTTTGTTCCCACACACACTAGCATACTTTAAGTTGCCCAAATGTATATATTTTTTGCCCTCTTTAACTTTCCTAGAATTTTTCTTGTTTCCTAAAATGATGCCTTCCCTCAATATCTACTTGTCAAAGTTCTGCCCAATCTTACTTGCATGTTGTCATGGACAAGTTATTAAACTTCTCTGAACTTTAGTTTCTTTATCTGTGGAATGAGGATAATTGACTCTATTAGACCCTATTAGGTGGGATTCATAGTGCTGCATTAACAAATGAACCCCCAAACCTCACTGGCTTAAAATGCTAAGAGTTTTATTTCTCTTGCATACTACATGTGCGATGTAGATCAGTGAGGGATCTGCTCTTCCTGGTTACTCACTGAGCCAGGAAGATGGGGGTTTCAGATTGGCCAGCAGCACCTACATGATGCCAAGGAGAGGGAAAGGAGGCATTAGCAAGTGACATTATATTAGCAAGGGACATTAGCAAGAGGCATAAAACTCCTGGGAAGACAGACTCAGGTAAGTTCCCTTCTGAATTTATTAGCCAGGGTATTCACATAGTCAAAGAGTGGAGAAATACAATGCTACCACTTCCCAGAAGAACTGAGTATTTTGTGAGACACTGTAATGATGACCTCACATATCCAGCTCACAGGGGCACTGTGAGAACAAATGAGATAGCTGTAAAAGTGTAGGGCAATCCCTAAATCATCATACAGATATAAAGTAGCACCACTGTACATTGTCTTTGCAACAGTCAGCTTCAATTCAATGATGGGAGACAGATCATTTAATTTATCCAATATGCTCTTTATTGCACAGGCATAACTATAATGTGAGAGAATGCCCAGTGTTGTGGTTAGCATGGATTATGCCTGGGTGCAAACCCTGGATCTCTGTGAATTTGGGAATATTATTTAATTTTCTGGGCCACAATTTCCTTATTGAAATGTGAAAATGGAGACAATAATTAAGAATTTCTCACAGGATAGATATGAATGCTACATGACTCAGTGATTGTGAAAAGATCAGAGCAGGACTTGACCGTCAGTGCTGTCTATATGTTTCCTGAGTAGATTGGAATTATACCCACATCCACTCCTCTGGAAGTGATTACCTTCTTTTAATATTAATATGTAATAGACTTTTAAAAAATATTTCCATTTCTATCCACCTCATTTGAAAACAACTGTGTACTATACTATTCTGTGTCTAAACCTTCATTTACTTAGGCGGTTGAGTTGATAGATATGTTCTATAATTCAGGAAGATCTCAGTTTCATGAGTCTTCATTCACTGAGTGATTTCTTGCTTTACTCCTCTCAAAGGTAGTATCTAAAGGCTGTGTCTGATGCCATTCAATTTGGGACTGTGTTCAGATGTAGTTTGAGAGTAACTTATTCCAATTTCTCAGTTAGGATGTCTTTATCTGGTGGCTAACATTTCTTAATTTATACTTGCAACTGCTCCCTCAAATGGCAAATACCAAGTTCTTAGGCTTGTCCATTAATAGACTCAGCCATGGTATAGGTTTCTGTTCTCGTTCCCTAGTGCCACTCTGACAGGAATATACCACAAATGGGATAGCCTTAACAAACAGGAGTTTATTCTCTCACAGTTCAGAGGCTTTAAGTCTGAGTTCAAAATGCCAGGCTCTAGGGGCCACTCCTCGGAAGGAAGTTTGGGCAATCCTACTTCTATAGTGATACTGCCTCGGAAACCCAAGGAGGGGTCGCTATGAGTCGGGTTTGACTCGACGGCATATAACAACAACAACAACAGGGGCTGGATGAAAGCCCCTCAACCTTGGGGTCCAGCTCTGCCTCCTGCTCCTGGCCCACTGGAGCTAGAGGCGTTTCTTCACTCAGACAGCTGCTGGCTGCTGAGGCTGCCAAGCCCAAGGTTGACAAGTAAAAAGGCACAGTAGTCCTGATGTTACCAAACCACACGGCAGGCCACTAATTAAAATCAAGTCCATTGTAAGTCCCAAGGTCGGCAGAGCATGGCAGGCTGCTGAATAATGACATAGCTACATGCAGGGTCCAGGTGTGCCATAAGCTAGTGCCATAAGCTAGAGACTATCCCCAAGGCTTCTCCTTATATACAGGAACAGACCACATCCCAAAGGCAGCTACTCAGCTGCCTGTGGTAGATCCCACCATGGAGTTGATTGCTAGTCTTATCATGGGGAATAACTACCACCAGCTGCCCAGCCGCTCAACTAGGCCCAGCCCAGTTGACATACAAATTTAACTACCACAGGTTCATACAGAACATGCCCCATTCCTTGGCCAAATAAACTCCAGGCCTGTCCACTTCACTTCATTGTTCTCTCCCCACTAGTTTACACAATGTTTGCACTTATTATGGGTGCCGTAAACATTTCTTGAACAATGGAGTTATTACTTCCTAGAAGTAATACACTTCCATATTCTTTCATATATAGGGTTGTTACTCTATATATGGAACTTCTTCCATATATAGAGTTGTTACTCTATATATGGAATCTTAGTGGCAGTAAGGAGCTCTGGTGATGCAGTGGTTAAAATATTCAACTGCTAACCAAAAGATCAGCAGTTTGAACCCACCAGCTGCTCCATGGGAGAAAGATGAGGCAGTCTGCTTCTGTAAAGATTAAAACCTTGAACGTCCTGGATAAAGTGGGGGAAAATTTGGAACAAAACTCACAAAATACCAGACCTGCTGGTTTGATGAAACCCTCTAGACTATGGCCATTCAAGCTAGTAACTGAAAGTAATCCCTGTGACTCAAAAGATAGACAGACCTATAAGATGAACAGTAACATCAGGAGGGTATGCACTCGTTACAACAATCAAGCATATGAGATCAAGAGGACAGCATTAGCCCAGGGATAGAGCTAGGATGGTGGGAGGTGATGGAAGGAAGAATGAAGGGAAGGGGTAGACATAGGGAGGAAGTGGGAAGAATGCTGTTACAATTATAGGGATTGCAGTAATGTTACAAAACAGAATGCTTATAAATTGTTGAATGGGAAATCAATTTGCTCTGGAAAATTTCACCCAAATCACAATGGAAAAAAAAAAAATTTACAACCACAGAAACCCAATGAGGCAGTAGAACTGTCCTATAGGGTCACTATAAGTTACAATTGACTTGATTGCAGGGGTTTGGTTTGGTTTTAGTGACACAGTGGTTAAGCGCTCAACTGTTGAACAAAAGATCAGTGGTTTGAACCCACCAGCAGCTTCACAGAAGAAAAGAGCTGGCCATCTGTTGCCATAAAAATTGTAATGTAGGAAATCCTATGGGGGCAGGTCTACTCTCTTCTTTAGGGTCAGTATGATTTAGAATTGACTCCACAGCCTACAATTACAACCGTGCTCTATATTCCTTATGGTTGCTTAAATAGTGTTTCTTTAAATATTTAATTGAAGCCCAATCTTTTTATTCTATTCCCATTTGATTCATCCACAGGCCTTTTCTCTCCTGCATCCTCCACCTCCCCAATCTGCATTTATTCTTTGATGTGTTTCGTAACTTTGCTTCTTGTAGTACATACCAATCTCATACACAAGCATAAATCCTCAGCTCAGAAAAACTGATAATCTGTACATCTCAGAAAGATGGAAAAAAAAAAAATGTTGTTATTGTCAGTTGCCATTGAGTGGGCTGTGACTCACAGCAAACCTGTGTACAAGAAAACAAAATACTGCCTGGCCCTGTGCCATCTGTATGATCCTGGGTAGGCTCAAGTCCATTGTTGCACCCACTGTGTATTTTCAGTGCTTTCCAAGCTACAGTGCTCCTTTTCCAGGATTATTTTGGAGAGTGTTCTGTTTTGACTCATAAGGTTTCTATTGGCTGATTTTTGGAAGTAGATCTCCAGGTCCTCCTTCCTGGTCTGTCTTAGTCTGGAAGCTGTGCTGAAACCTCTCCATCATGGATGACCCTTCTAGTATTTTAAATATTGGCATAATCTCCAGCATCACAGCAACATGCAAGCCACCACAGTATCGCAAACTGACAGATAGATGAAGGTTAGAGACAATAGTGACTCTAAACTGTTGCATGTAGACATTTCAAGAGAAGATTTGGAGAAGGAATTGGGAGTGCAAGAGGTTTATTAAAGAATAACCTTGGGATCGATATTTTGGATGGGATGGGAAGATTGAGGAGAAGGAGAAGTTGACCTGTGATGCAGGCGCAGTGACAGCTCAGATGACCCCAAGGCAGCTCTGGATCTAGAATAGCTCTTCAGAGCTGCACAGTTTGGGCTGAGATAACCAGGCCTTTATCCTCCCACAAACCAAAACCAGACCAAGCCCACTGCCATCGACTCGATTCTGACTCATAACAACCCCCATTGGGTTTCTAAGGTGGTAAATCTTTACAAGACTAGATTGCTGCATCTTCTGTCTGCAGAGTAGCTGGTGGGTTTGAATCTCTAACCTTCTGGTTAGCAGTCAGATGCCTTAGGCATTGTGCTGGCAGAGCTCCTTTATCTTCCCACAGTGCTCAGTTATTGGATGTGGGCTGTCACTGGAAGACAAAGTGGCTCTCTGCGACTAAGACCATTCCTGAAGCGGCCAACAGGCTCTCTGACAACAGCACTACCAGGTGTTGGGAAGAGCCCTTCATTGATAGGGTATCTAGGTGTAGTACATCTGTGTCCACCAAGACAGCAGGACAGGATATGGGTAACCACAGTCCACCCTTCCTGTTTGATAACAGGCTCAGGGAGAAGACACTTCTTTCTGCATTCCAACCTGTGTTGTTGGTGATTTTAAAGGTCTCTCGTTCTCTCTCTCTCTCCCCCTCCCTCCCCCTCTCCCTCTCTCCTGTATTCTTTTAAGTTCTGATACAGCCCTTTGCTTGTCTCCGCGTTTGCTGTCCTTGGTGTAGTCTTTAAGGATGCTTTCTCATTTTCGTTTTGCTGCTCTGAAAATCAGCACATCCTCTGCATTGCAATTGTTCTAAATACAGTCTCATCATCCTTTTTCTACTAGCTCTGAGTGATATGAGCCTTCCAAAGATGAGTTTAGTAGAATTTGGGCTACTCTGTGTGGCATGCTGCAGCTGAGCATATAATTCCTATCCCTTGTCTCTGAAGAAGCTACTGGTGTCAGGAACTCCTCCCCCCTTCTCTTTTCTCAACCTCCAATTTCCATACAGCCCACTCAATATTGCCTGGCAGCATGGGGGACAAGAATAGCATGGGGAATTGGAACCCACAGAAGAGCTTCAGCTTCCTCCCCCTGTATACTTGCTAGCTGAGCTGCTAACAAGTGGCAGAATTGACTCATCTGCATTTCATCTCCTTTCATTTCCTCTGCCTTCCCTCTGGTGCTAGTGATAATGAGCAGTGGAAATGGCCCAGGACCAGGGAGGCAGATGAAGGGGATCCAGGGGTCAAGAAAATCCATAGTTTGAGTAATCAAGAATTGAATAATCAAAAATTAGCCTGGCTGCTCCACCTCCTTCCTCTCTGGGTAGGGCAAATGGTTAAGCACTTGGCAACTAACTCAAAAGTTGGGAGGTCTGAATCCACTTAGAGGTGCCTCAGAAGAAAGGCTGGAGATCAGCTTCCAAAAGATGACAGTCATTTCAGTTCTTCCTGTGAAGCACAGCATTCTGTTCTGATACACGAGGTCGCCATGATGTGGAATCAACTCTACTGCAATTGTGTTTTTCCTCCACCTTGTACATCTTTACCTCATACTACCACTGGACAAAGGCACCAATCAGGAGACATTTCACAGTAGCCTCTGGATATCTGGTGTTAGGTTCTTCCTTGCAGGCACTAAAGATATCTCATGGAAGCTTCCATCTTGGTCATCTGTGAAAAATTCACAGGTATCCCAGATGTACCTATTCTGTACCACAGAAGTATTTTATGGTGACACATTAACAGAAAATGGATGAATCATTAAAACTATGTCAGTAGTCTGCACTGGAAGTTCAGCCAGAATGCTCTTTAGAAGCGAGAATGGCTGGACTTAATCTCACCTGCTTTGGTCATGTTGTCAGAAGGGACCAGTCCCTGGAGAAGTATATCGTGCTTGGTAAAGTGGAAGGTCAGAGAAAAAGAAGACACTCAATAAGATGGATTGATACTGTGCCTGCAGTAATGGGCTCAAGCATAGCAAAGATTGTGAGGATGGCGCACGATGGGACAGTGTTCTGTTCTGTTGTACATAGGGTGGCTATGAGTCAGAATCAACTTGATGGCACCTAACAACAACAACATAGACTTTTACAGACACCCAAGCATTATCTTTGGTCAGAATGAAACAAAAATAAACCAAACCCACTGCTATTGAGTTGACTCTGACTCATAGCGACCCTGTAGGGCACAGTAGAACTGCCCTGTAGGGTTTTCAAGGATATAAATCTTTATGGAATCAGATTGGCTCATCTTTCTTCTGCAAAGCAGCTGGTGGGTTCAAATTACCGATGTTTTGGTCAGCAGTAGAATGCTTTAACGACTATGCCACTAAAATTCCTATTCTTTGGTCAGAACAGACAAGTAATGTTCCCCTGCATATAGGAACAGATACATATTTTAAATAAAGGAACAAAGAAAGAATAGTATTTACTGGTCTTTTGTGCCAGGGCAAAAAATTCTGCCTGGTCAGGGGATATTTGCCAGCACCAATGGAGAATAATGACCCTCCCCAACCAACCCCAGTGGTACTGGAGTCTAGTTTTAGTAGGGCAAGGCTTGTACTGTAAATAGTTGTTGTTTAGTTATGAACAGACCTGCCTGGATCTTCCAAAAGGGTAGTCAACTCTTCATGTGTCCAAGGCCTTGGTTTCCCCATCATGGGATAAGTGCCAGCTGAGCCCAATGAGACCTTGTGGATGCTCTAGCTCCCTATGGGTTTATAATGATTAGTTTTCTAAGTCTAGGATAAAGTAGAGGCAAAGAGGAAAGTACTGGACATTTTAAAAGGAAAAATCTACTTAGCACAGATTTAGTCTCTTTACCTTGTGCTCCCATAAGCACTTTACCTTCATGTTTTGACCATGTGTTTCTGAAACTTTTAGGCTATTGCTGTGGGCTCAGGTATCAGTGTATCTGGGACACTGGAACCAGTGCTGACATGTTAAACAATACAGACTCTTCACAAAACCTGACTGCTACCCTCCCCTGGCAGTTTGTGGGGAGCAGAGATGTCCTTCTCCTGATCTTACCCGATGTCAGTTTTCATTAACTGGATGCTGCCTTCTCCATTTCTCCAGTGTGAGAAGCTCTCTTGTTTTATCTCGAGCCTGATGGTGCAAGAACAGCTCACAATCAATGGCTCTCTCGTCCTCCATTTCCAGAATGACTACCAGGCAGATGAGAGGTGGGTTAGTATGCACTGGTAAGGATAAGAGTGTCCACCTCTTCAGTCCACCTCCACCCAGGTCAGGCTTTTAGGTTCTTGAGAAGCTTCCAGCTGTATTTTCAGACATTGCTGAAGTAAATACGTCCTGAGCATTAGTCCCAAAGCAGCTCTGGGGATGTACCATAGCTGAGGCATTGAAATGGTCCACAGGCCCATGCTTGGGTGTTTTGCTCTGCTCTGTTAAACTGTCCCATCTGTGACATTAGGATTTGCTTAATTGAAAAGAAATAAAGAAGAAAAGGTACACAGTAGGGCTGTATTTACACTTAAACTGAGTGGTAGTATATCAGAGAATCAAGGAGACTAGAATAACTTCGTGACACCTTCCCCCTCTCACATCCTGTGACTCTGTGGAAAGCAAAAGCCACAGGTGGGATAAACATAACATTTTCTCACCTGGCTAAGCACTCATTTGAGCTGAATGTGTATAAAACTTGGTTTCATATGATAAAAGTTTGGTCAAAATTCTTGAAACCATCCCATGGGCAATAAAATTAGTAATTAGTTGTGTAGGTTGATACAGTGATAGTCTACTTATTAAAAAATGTCCAGATACTTAGAGGGGACAGTATGGGAATTTACCTTATCTTGTTTTGGGAACACCTGTCTCTTCCCTGCTTAACTTTCATAGCTTCACTTGCATTGGTTCCTACCATTTTTACTTTATCTTTCTTGGCCACTTGGTTCTCTGAGATAGAGTAAATGCTAGGATAGAGAATACAAATTTAGTTTTATTTAAACTTGTATATTACGTCTGAAGGAGCTCTGGTGGTGTAGTGCCTAAGGCATTTGACTGCTAACCAGAAGGCTGATGGTTGAAACCCACTAGCCACTCCTCAGAAGGAAGGTTGGGCAATATACTTCCGGAGTGATACCACTCAGTCACTATGAGTGGGATCTGACTTGAGGGCAGTGAGATTTTGGTGTTTTTTTTAAATTATATCTGAATAAGGAAATAGGGTAAGTCTTACTGTTTAATGCATGGGTTAACCCAATTGCATGGGCTTGGAAAGTTTTATTTGGTTTGTTGTTGACAAAAGCTAAGTCCCTGGGTAGTTGTTAATTTTTCCGGGTGATTCCCAGAGGAAAATCAAGCTAACTCAGGTCTATGTATTTCCCTGTGGAACTTCAATGAACTGCACAGTATAGAAAAGATTGGCCATGAGTCTTAGTTCTCATTTCCTTTTCTTGTTTGTGGGGTTTCCTTTCTGTAAAAGGAAGGGTCTCCGGTTAATGGTGAGGTTGAACAATGTGATGAACAAGTTAATGTCACAGAACTGTACATGTGAAGATTG
>NW_006921590.1:6121936-6124025 GCF_000298275.1 Orycteropus afer afer | reverse complement strand
TACAGGTCTTTTGTGTCCCTAGTGAGATTTATGCCCAAGTATTTTATTTTTTTGGTAGCTATTGTAAAGGGTATTGATTTCCTTATTTCACTTTCCTGGTGTAGAGGAATTCAACTGATATTTTTGTATACTGATCTTGTATGCTGCCACGATGCTGAATCTCTCAATTAATTCCAGTCGTTTCGTTTTTTGCCAAGTCTCTTGGGTTTTCTATGGATGGGATCATATCATCAGCAAATAGGGATACTTGTACTACTTCCTCGCCAATTTGGATGCCTTTGATTTCCCTTTCTTGCCTTATTGCCCAGGCTATGACTTCCAGTAGAATGTTGAATAGAAGTGGTGATTGAGGGCATCCTTGTCTGGTACCTGTTTGCAAGGGGAATGGTTTCAGTCTCTCTCCATTGAGAATAATGTTGGCTGTTGGTTTTGCATAGATGTCTTTTATTATGTTGAGGAATGTCCTTTCTATTCCTGTTTTGCTGAGAGTTTTGATCAGGAAATGGTGCTGAATTTTATCAAATGACTTTTCTGCATCGATTGATATGATTGTGTGGTTCTTTTTGGTTATTTTACTTAAGTGATGGATGTTGAACCATCCTTGCATACCCAAAAGGAACCCCACTTGGTCATAATGTATTACTTTTCTTGATATGCTATTGGAACCTATTGGCTAGAATTTTGTTGAAAATTTTTGCATCTATATTCCTGAGGGATATTGGTCTGTAGTTTTCCTTTTGAGTGATGTTTTTGCCTGGTTTTGGTATCAAGGTAATGCTTGCTTCATAAAATGAATTTGGGAAGATTCCATATTTTCTATGTTTTGGAATAGTTTAAGTAGGATTGATGTCAGTTCTCTTAATGTTTGGTAGAATTCTCTGGTTAAACCATCTGGGCCAAGCCTTTTTTTTTTTGGTAATTTTTTTATGACTTGCTCAATTTCCTCTTGTGTTATGCGTCTGTTCAAATTTTCAACCTCAGCCTGTTAGTTTCAGTAAGTAATATGTTTCTAGAAATCTGTCCATTTATTCTAGATTTTCAAATTTGTTGATCACTGCTTTTGCTGTGTCCCAAAGATTTTGGTATGTTGTGTTTTCATTCTTGTTTGACTCAAGGAATTTTTTAATTTCATTTTTTACTTATTATCTTACCCAGTCTTTCTTAAGGAGGGTGTTGTTCAGTTTCCATGTGTTTGCTCCTTTTCTGTGGATCTTCCTATTGTTGATTTCATAGCATTGTGATCAGAGAAGCTGCTTTGCAGTATTTCAGTGGTTTTAAATGTATTAAGGCTTGCTTTGTGGCCTAATATATGGGCTATCCTGCAGAATGTTCCAAGTGCACTGGAAAAGAATGTATATTGTGCTGTTGTTGGGTGAAGTGCTCTGTAGATGTCTCTAAGGTCAAGTTGATCAATTGTATTATCTAGCTCTTCTGCGCCCTTGTTGAATTTCTTTCCAGTTGTTCTATCTTTCATTGAAGGTGGTGTATTGAAGTCTCCTACTATGTCTGGAGGAGCTCTGGTAGCATAGTGCCTAAGGCACTTGACTGCTAACCAGATGGTTGGCGGTTCAAACCCACCAGTCACTCCTTGGAAGGAAGATGGGGCAATCTACTTCCGTAGTGATATTGCCTCAGAAACCCAAGGAGGGGTCACTATGAGTCAGGTCCAACTCAATGGCAAACAACAACGACTGTAAGCAGCTTTGGTGGTGTAGTCCCTAAGCTATTTGACTGCTAACCAGAAGGCTGGACCCTCAAACCCACTAGCCATTCTGTGGAAGGAAGACTGGGCAATTTTCTTCCATAAAAGTTTATTGCCTCCTAAACCCAAAGGGGGTTGCTGTGAGTCAGAATCAACTAGATGGTGGTGAGTTTGGTTTTTATTTTTGGTTTTGATACTATGACTGTGGAGTCATCTATTTGTCTTTTCAGTTCTGCTAGAGTCTGGTTTATGTATTTTGGGGCCCTTTCATTGGGTTCATAGATATTTATTGTTATGTCCTCTTGTTCAATCAATCCTTTAATCATTATATAATGTCCTTCCTTGTCTTCTATGGTAACTTTTGTCTTAAAGTCAATTTGATCAGAT
>NW_006921590.1:6117527-6121836 GCF_000298275.1 Orycteropus afer afer | reverse complement strand
AAATAGACTGAATGGCACATAGCAACAGCAATAACAACCACTGAAATAGGTACTCCCATGCCCATTTTAGAGATGGAGAAATTGAGGTCCAGAGATGTTAAGTAACGTGTTTTAAAAATCCCAAAGATAATAGGTAGCAAATTATTAACAGTAACTAAGTGTGTTACTTAGGTGTGTCTAACTCCAAAGCTCTTCAAAACCTTTGATGATGTTTACCAACATGAAAGTAGTGTCTCTTCAGAAACATAGAAAATAGAGAATAACTTTCAAACATGCTATTAGATCATTCATTTTCATTTATTTATAGACATGAGTAGTTTTAATCATCCTTTCATTACAAAAATTGACCCATAGTGATAGCTACAGATTATTAATATTTTCATTTCTTCCTGTAATAAACATTAGCTGGTGTTGGGTGCTTCTCTATTATCATTTTAGGCAGCCTGAAGGAAAACAAGTGCAACTAGAATTCTCATTTTCAAACTTGACACTATGTATCCTCTTTAGAATATTTGATAAAGTGAGAGTATAATAGTAGCAGTCGTATTAAATATTATTCCTTTAGATGTGAATTATGTGAATTTAGTGAATATTTCAGCTCCCAGAATCATCCACTAAAGGTAATTCTACTATCAATTTTTATTGTTCTTCCATAACATTTTATAGCTTAAACAAATATGCACATGTGCACACACCTCTGAAGATTCTTTTGTTGTTTTATAACAGTCCTCAATGAAGAAATAATCTTATATTTGCATAGTTGTGTATTTAATGAAAAAAAGAAAGACACAAAGAATATTTTTTTCTCTTGGTAACTCCTCTTAGGAAAAATAGTAAAAGTGTTACCAAGAGTAAGTTCTAGGAGTTGTAAACAAAGAGCCTTTTAAAATATGAATTCTTAAGGAAAAAAAAATAATAGCACCCTTGCCTTTTTTTCTGATCTGATCTGCTCTGCTATATCCAAGGAACAAAACAAAAAACAAAAAAAACTAAACACACTGCTGAGGAGTTGGATCTTACTCATAGTGACCCCTCCTTGGGTTTCCAAGGCGGTATCACTATGGAAGTTTGAACCATCAGCCTTCTGGTTAACAGTCAAATGCCTTAGGCACTATGCTACCAGAGCTCAAGGAGCAAAAGGATTGAGCAAATGGTCTCATCAGATTCCTTCATGACCAAGACCCCTAGTGGCTAAAACCTGTAGAGGGAAACAGCCTCTCTAAGCTGCTCCCTGCCCCATGGAAGAGCTCTTCATAGTTTGTTTTTAATGCTATGGAAACAGATTCTATATGAGCTGAACAGATATAATTAACTCTTTCTCATTTTTAAGACATTACCCACCATTATGTTATTAAGTGGGCCTTCCAGTGATGTAGACCATGAACCAAATTCAGATGCAAAGCTGACAGTCTTTTGACCTAAGTAATTACTCCTCTGTGAATATTTCTTAAAGAAACAATCCAAGAGAGCAAAGGTATTAACTCAAAACATTCATTTAAATTCCATATTCTTTATGATAGCAAAGATGGGAGATACCTAACAAAAAGAAAGTTCTTAAATAGATCTAAACATTATCCTTTATCGTTTCATTAAAATGATGAATGTCATGACTATTTATTTAGAACCTTAGAAAAGACACAAAATTGTTACCAATGACAAAATGACAACTGTAAAATATGTGTACACACAATTTTAAGATAATTGGGAAAATAAAATATTTTATTTAGTAGATGTTTGAATTCTGAATATTCTTGAATTTATAAAAAATGCTAACAAGATTATAATATCATTTTTTAAATTAATAGTCCATAGAAACTAATCTTTACTGAATGTCTAGGAGGACTACGAACCCTACATGTAGGTCTGATTTAGTTGTAGTCAGGGATTAACATATTCTTTAGAAATGGTATCCTGCACTTTTAACTAGGCGAAGTCCCACATGAAGGTGACCTTGACTTGATATCTTTGCCTTTGCTGCCTGCTTTCTGGACATCCAAGGGCTCAGCTCTCTATATCCTGCATTTCCTATTACTTTGTCATGGCTGTGAATGGAAGCTCTGGAGACTGAGTCACAATAGGCCAACAATGGTAGCCAATCCCAGAAGCTTTAATTCCCCTTTTATCAAACATTTGTTGTGTTGTTGTTATGTGCCGTCCAGTCGGCCCCAACTCACAGCGACCCCTCCTTTGGTTTCCGAGGCAGTATCACTACGGAAGTAACATTGCCCAAGCTTCCTTCCGAGGAGTGGCTGGTGGGTTTGAACCGCCAGCCTTATCAAACATTATAGAAAGAAAATGAAATACTAAGATGAACACAATCTATATGAATACATATTTGTGTATACAAATGGTATACTCTGTATTTTACTCTTATTTTTTAATTTTTTACTGTGATTTGGGTGAAAGTTTACAGTGAGCAACTTTTCTGTTCAAAATTTCATACACATTTTGATTCATGATGGTGATTGTAATCCCCACAATGTAACAGCAGTCCTCCCGTCTCTTCTGTTTCCACTTGTCTTTCTTTCCTGTCTCTTCCTACCTTTTGAACTTTGTTTGTAAGCAAATGGTGCCCTTTAGATCTTCTGTGGTTGATAGTTCTCATAAGTGTGTGCCTCCCTGATGTTATCATTCACCTAATAGGCCTGTCCTGTTGTTTGTCTGAAGTTGAGTCTCAGGGGTGAGTTCAATTTTAGGCCTGAAGAGGGACTAAGGGCCATCCATAGTCTCAGGTTTCCACCAGTCTCCACCCAACCAGTAGGCCTAGTGTTCTTTATGATTTTGAGTTTTGTTCTATATTTTTCTCCAACTCTATCCAAAAACTTCCATTTGTGATCCCAAACGAAGATGTCAGCAGTGGTACCTGGGCACCATCTAGTTTCCCTGGGCTCAGAGTCATGGTGCTGAGGTTTATGAGGTCTGTTAGTCCTTTGGAGTAGTTATTTGCTTGTGTCTCTGATTTTCCTCACTCTTCTTTGCTCCAAATGAGAAGAAACCAATAGTTGAACCTTGTTGTTGTTATGTGCTGTAGAGTCGGTTCGACTCATAACGAGCCCTCCTTGGGTGTCTGAGGCAGTATCACTACAGAAGTAGATTGCCCCATTTTCCTTTGGAGGAGTGGCTGGTGGGTTTGAACCACCTGCCTTGTCATTAGCAGTCAAGTGCCTTAGGCACTACACTAGCAGAGCTTTTAAGATCCCAGTGGCTACTCACTAAGGTAGGTTGTAGAACTTGTTTGTGAACTATGTTAATGAGAGTTGACATTGATGTACCCCTAGACTATGGTCTTTCTCATAATTTTGCCCCCTATATGCTTATGGCATTAGGCTCCTAAACCTACCAACTGTTCCAAGGAGAAAGGTAAGGCAATCTACTTCTGTAAAGATTCACAGCTTTGGGGGGAACCCAGTGGTGGATTTCTATGAGTCAGAATCGACTCAGTGACAGTGGGTTTGTTTTTTGGTTTTGGATGCTCTACTGTATTTATGAATAAGTTGCAGCATGTATAAATACATGGAGAATTATTTTCTGTCTAATCTATATCTATTGTGAGTGAAGTTCTGTTTGCCTTCCCACAACTGTTCAGTTTGTCTATGTATCCACATGTACATTAATATTATTATTATTGCAAGATTGTATATGTGATAGTATTTACCTCTGTTGCCTTTAACTCTTGGGCTCCTCCCAGTGTCTTCCTTTAACTTGATCACTTTGTGCTGACCTCAGTGTAATTGCCCTTCACCCAAGTTAAAATGTATACATTCTATAGTTACTGATTTACCCTTCCTTCCTCTCCCACCCCTGTTGTTGTTGTTATGTGCCCTCGAATTGGACCTGACTCATAGCGACCCCTCCTTGGGTTTCCGAGGCAGTATCACTACAGAAGTAGATTCCATCTTCCTTCTGAGGAGTGGCCCTAGTAACTGTCAAACAATGTTTGTTTTCATGTGAAAATCTTTTCTTGACTTTTTATAATTGTAGTCTAATACATTATCTGCCCTTTTGTGATTAACTAATTTCACTTAGCATGATGTCCTCCAAGTTTATCCATGTTATGAAGTGTTGCATAGATTCATTGTTATTCTTCAACATTGCGAAATCTGTGTGTGTATGTACCATAATTTGTTTATTCATTCATCTGATGATAGGCATTTAGGTTGTTTCCATCTTTTTGCTATTGTGAACAATGCTACGATGAATATAAGTGTGCATATATCTCTTTGTGTTACCATTCTTTTTTAAAAAATACATTTTATTGAAATATAATTCATGTACAGTGAAATACACAAAACTAAAGTGACATGGGTCA
>NW_006921590.1:6108278-6113967 GCF_000298275.1 Orycteropus afer afer | reverse complement strand
TTAATCATTATATAATGTCCTTCCTTGTCTTCTATGGTAACTTTTGTCTTAAAGTCAATTTGATCAGATATTAATATTGCCACTCCTGCTCTTTCATGGTTACTAGTTGCTTGACAGATCCTTTTCCAACTTTTGATTTGTTGTCTATTTTTGTCTTTGTCTCTAAGGTGTGTCTCTTGTAGACAGCATATAGATGGATTATGTTTTCTTACCAGTTCTCCGTTTCTTGAGTGGTATATTTTATCCATTGACTTTTAATTATTGACAAGTATGAATTTGTTGGTATCATTTTGTGATGTGCTTTTTCATGGTATTGCTAATTTCTTTGTTCCATAAAATTTTCTCTGCTGAGCTCAGTTTGTTTATGAATCATGTTATCACTTCGTTCGTTGCTGTTGTTTTAGTATTTGCTAAATATTTGTACTTGTCCTCTTTTTTACTGTGATGTAAAGGTTTATCATTTTTCTTTGAGGTTACCCTGTGACTTACAGTTTTCTTTCCAAGTTTAGAACAGTCCATTTTGTCTTGCAGTTGTCTTGACTTCCCTACCATTTAGAAGTTCTGTAACTACACAGTTTCTTCCTCTTTTTGGTTTGTAGTTGTCCTCATTTATCAATTGATGTCTGTGGTTCCCTATTTACTTTGGATACTTCCATAACTGGGTTGGTTTCTGGGTTATGTTGTCATGTGTGTTAATGGTCAGTCATTGTTTGACATTGTTGGTTCTCTGTCCAAAGGACTCCCTTTAGCATCTCTTGAAAGGTGGATCTGGTTTTAACAAAGTGCCTTAATTTCACCATCATATTCGAGGGACAGTTTTGCTGGGTACATAATTCTTGGTTGGAAATTTTTTTCTTTCAGGATTTTATACATACCATCCCATTGTTGTCTCACCTGAAAGGTTTCTGCTGAGAAATCAGAGCTTAGTCTTATTGGTTGCCCTTTGTGGGTAACTTTTTGTTTTTCCCATGCTGCTTTGGGGATTCTTTGTCTTTGGTTTCGGTGAGTTTGATGATGATAAGTCTTGGTGATTGCCTTTTGGGGATCTATCCTGTTTGGGGTTCATTGGACTTGCTGAATGGATATATTCTCAGGCAACAAATCTTCAACAATTTTCCTTGTGGCTTTATTTGTCTCTTCCTGTTTGGGAAGAACCAGGTTATTGTTACATGTACAGGTTACATGTACATGTTACATTCCTTTTGATGCTATCCCACGTGAACCCTAGACTTTCTTCATTTTGTCTTGATCTTTTTTTTTTAATTTATCCCTTTCCAAAGTAGTATTCAGGTATTTGCATTCAAACTCATTAATTGTCTTCCATTGATTCAATTCTGCTCCTTTGCCCATTCAATGTGTTATCTTTTTATGAAAATTTAGTATTAATCTTCTGGATTTCTATGTGTAGGTTTTGTATCATTTCTAATTTTTCATTAATTTTCATTAATTTTTTCAGGGTCTTCCTTGATCTATCTCTCAATCTGTTGAAGGAACCTAAATACAATCCTTTTGAATTCCTTGTCAGGGAGTTCCCATGCTGCTTCTTCCTCAGGATTGTGTTCTGAATCTGTATCCTGGGCCCTTATTTCTCCTGCTTTGTCTTGCTTCTTTGTGTGAACTGTGATGCTATGTTGTCTCCAAGACATAGTGACTTTTTGTGTTTATATTTAATTGGTGATTGTCTGTTACAGTGATTTGTCCACGATTCTTGTTTTCTTTCTTTTGTTTGGATGTTATCTAAGTAAGCAGGGTACTTTGCTCCTCTATTTGCTAGTTAGTAGAACTTACATACTCATCACTTGTTTCCTTGCCTGTTGTCAGCCTCCCATATGTCCCTGCCATCTTTGGCAAGCAGAGGCTATTCTTCGGTCCCTGGAATCCGAATGAGTATGCTGTCACTTTAAATATCCAAAATGGCCACCTCTTGCTAGCATTCAAAATGCTTGCACCCTCTGGACAGCTTAAAGGCCACAGCTCAGGTTGTCTCCCTCTTTACTGTTTCCCTTCCTAGTCATCCACTACCAGCACAGGCATCCCTGCAGCCCTTGTTGACCAGGGCTGATCTTTAGGTCAATTTTCAGGTCCCAACACCACTTGGATTCAGGCTGTTGGTACTACTAGAGTAGCTGACAGAATGTGACAGAATGCAGCTCCATCCATCTCTATACTCACTGTTTTCATTCAGGTTCTTCCACTATTTGGTGCCTAATCCACTTCTGTATAATTCCTTTCAAAGCTCAGGGCTCCAGGATTATCTGCTGTATCTATGTCAACTGGTTTCCCTCTTCTTTGTTGAAGAGTGTCTATGTAGTGTCTGTGTAGCTTGTCTGCCTATTCCACCATGATACCTGAAGTCTGTCTGTCACCATCCTTATTTCTCTAGGATATATACCTAGTAGTGGAATTTCTGGATCATATGGTATTTCTATTAACAACTTATTCTATTAACAACTTATTAAGGAAGCACCATACCATTTTCCATGATGATTATACCATTTTACAGTCCTACCTGCAGTTTATAAGAATCACAATCTATCTTCACCAGCATTTGCTGTTTTTTTTTTTTTTTAAACCTTTGCTATTATTGGGGGTGAGATGATAACTCATTGTTGTTTTGATTTGTATCTCTGTTATGGCTAATGATCACAAGTATTTCTTCATGGGTTTGTTGGCTGCTTAAGTGTCTTCTCTGGTAAGTGTCTTTTCATGTACTGTGCTCATTTTCAAATTAGGTTATTTATCTATTTTGTTTAAGTATTTATTTGTATAAATTTTAGAGAATAGTCTCTTGTCTTATATGTCGTTACCCAATTCCCCTGTCTGTATCTTCTCTTTTTAGTTTTGTGGTGAAAACTTTTGATGCACCAAACTAAGTGTTTAATTTTTCAGGAGGTTACAGTCATCTAGTTTATCTTCTCCTATTTTTGCATTTTTACATATATATGATAGTATATTTATGCCTTAAGGTCCCCTAAGTTTCTCCCTTTTGGGGATGATGCTTATAATTTTAGGCTTTACATTTAGATCTTTGATCTAAGTTGGATTAATTTTTATATATAGTGTGAGATATGGGCCCTATTTTACTTTTCTGCAAATGAATATACAGTTTTACTAGGACTATATGTTAAAGAGACTATCTTTTCCTCATTTAATGGGTTCCAAAGATCAGTTGTTGATAGGTAGATTATTCTGGGTTTTCAATTCTGTTCAATTTGGTCTGTGTATCTGCCCTTGTACCAGCACCAGGCTGTTCTGACTACTATGATTACATAATAGGTTATATGGGTTTTGAGATCAGGGAGTGTGAGGCCTTCTACTTAGTTGTTCTTCTTTAGCAGTCTTTGCTTGTCTTTGATGAGGTTTTCCATCCCTTTAAAGAATCTCAATCGAGATTGCATTGTATATGTAGATTCCTTTGAATAGTACTGATGTTTTCACATGTTAAGTCTTCCTATTTAAGAACATTGTTTATTCATCCATTCATGTGGGCCTCTTGTTTCTTATAGCAGTATTTTGTAGTTTTCTTTGTATAGTTCTTTTTTATGAGTGGCTAATAGAAGTAGTATTATTTCCCTGACTTCCTTTTCAGAATTCTGTTACTATAAAGAAATCCTACTGATCTTATATGTTGACTTTATACCCTGCCTCACTTTGCTGAATGCTTCTATTAGGTCCAATAGTTTTCTTGGTGAGTCTCTGAGTCTTGTACATGATTTTCTATGTATAGAAGAAACATATAGATAGAATTTTACTTTATTTTTGGCAATGTGGATGCCATTTATTTCCCTTTATTGCCTTATTGCTCTGCCTAGGACTTGTAGTACAATATTATATAGGAGTGGTGACAAAGGATATCCTTGTCTGGGCATATGGGGAATGCTTTTAGTCTCTATCAATTGAGAGTACTGTTGGCTATTTGTTTTATATATACCTATATACCAAATAATAAAACTAAACTCACTGCTGTCGAGTCAGATCCAACTCATAGTGACCCCTCGTTGGGTTTCCGAAGTGGTATCACTACAGAAGTAGATTGCCCAATCTATAGTGCTGTAATTATACTGAGGAATTTCATTTCTACTCCTATTATTTTGTTGAGCATTTTTATCAATAATGGGTATTGGATTTTATTAAATACATTTTCTGCATCAATTGATATGAGCATATGGTTCTTTTTGTTTTCTTTAAGTGGTAGATTAAGTTGATTATTTTTCTAATGTTGAACCCTCCTTACATGAGTCATTTCTGACTCATAACGACCCTATGCACAGCAGAACGAAACACTGCCTGGTCTTGGGCCAGTCTCATGCTCCTTACTAGACCTGAGCCCATCGTTGTAGTCACTGTGTCTATCCATCTTGTTGAAGGCCTTGCCCTTCTTCATTGACCCTCCACTTTACCAAGTAGGACATCCTTCTCAAGGGAATGGCTCCTTCTGACAACATTACCGAAGGAGGTGAGACGAACTTTGGCTATTCTCACTTCCGAGGAGCATTCTGGTTGTACATCTTACGGGATAGATGTGTTAGTCCTTTTAGCTGACCATGGTACTCTTTGCATTTGAAAGAGGTGTTGCAGAAGATTTTCCCAATACAATACATCATCTGATGTCTCTTGACTGCTGCTTGCATTGGTGTTGATTGTAGAACCAAGTAATATGAAATCCTTGACAACTTCAATCTTTCCCATTTACTGTGAAGCTGTTTATTGAACCCATTGTGAGGATTTTTGTTTTCTTCATATTGAGGTGTAATTCATACTGCACAGCGACCCAGGGAGGGGTCACTATGAGTTGGGTCCAACTCTACGGCGGTGAGTTTGGTTAGTACTCTTCGCATTCTTCTCCAACACAAAGCATCAACTCTTCTTTTGTCTTACTTATGCACTGTCCAGTTCTCACAGGTGTAAGAGGTGATGGATAATACCATGGCTTGAGTTAGGTGCACCTTCATCTTCAAGGAGACATTGTTGCTATTCAGCACTTGAAAGAGGTATTTTGTAGCAGATTTGCCCAATGCAAAACACCTCTTTTGATGTTTTGACTGCTGCTTCCATTGGTGTTGATTTTAGAACCAAGTAATATGAAGTCGTTGACAATTTCAATCTTTTCTCCATTTATCATTCTGCTGCTCATAGGTCTAGTTTTGAGGATTTTTGTTTGCCTTATATTGAGATGTAATCCATACTGTAGACTGTAGTCTTCAATCTTTGCTTGCTGGAAGTGAGGATGACTTGAAGCACTTAAAGTTGTGTCATCAGTGTATCTCAGGTTGTTAATGAGTCTTCCTCCCATCCTGATGCCACTTTCTTCTTCATATAGTCCAGCTTCTTGGATTATTTGGTTAGCATATAGATTGAATAAGTATGGCAAAAGGACATAATCCTGACACACTCCCTTCTTGATTTTAAACCACGCAGTGTCCCCTTGTTCTGTTTGGATGAAAACCTCCTGGTGTCTATGTACAAGTTCCTCATGAGTACAATTAAGTGTTCTGGAATTCCCATTCTTCTCAATGTTATCCACAATTTGTTAAGAGCCATGCAATCAAATGCTTTTGCATAGTCAGTAAAACACAAGTAAACATCTTTCTGGTATTCTTTGCTTTCAACTAAGATCTACCTGATGTCAGCAGTGATATCCCTTGTTCCACATCCTCTTCTGAATCCACTTGGCAGTTCTGGAAGTTCT
>NW_006921590.1:6107065-6108178 GCF_000298275.1 Orycteropus afer afer | reverse complement strand
TGCTGGGTCAAATGGTATTTCTAATTCCAGCTTTTTAAGGAATCACTATACTGCTTTCCACAGTGATTGTATCATTTGACAGTCCCACCAGCACTGTAGAAAGCAGTATAGATTCCGAGGCAGTATCACTTTCTCACCAGCATTTGTTACTTTCTGTCTTGTTGAATTTTGTCATTAGTGCCAGGGTGAGAAGTTATCTAATTGTTTTTATTTCCAAATCTCTGATGGCTAATGATTGTGAGCATTTCTTCATGTATTTGCTGGCCGCCTGAATATACCTTTTGGTGAAGTGTCTTCTGCCCATTTTTTAATTGGATTATTTGTCTTTTTGTTGCTGAAGTGTTGCAGTTTTCTATAAATTTTAGCGATAAATTCCTTGTCAAATATTTTTTCCCAATCTGTAGGTTCTCTTTTGACTCTTCTGGATAAGTCTTTAGAAGCCCATAAAAATTTAATTTTTAGAAGGTCGACATTCATCTAGTTTCTCTTCTGCTGTTTGTACATTTTGGGTTATGCTTGACAGTCTATTTATGCCATATGTTAGGGCCCCTAAATATGCCCTAGTTTTTCCTTGAGGAACTTTATGTTTCACATTTAAGTCTTTGATCCATCTGGAGCTAGTTTTTGTGTATGGATCTTGTTTCATTTTTCTGCAAATGGATATCCAGTTTTGTCAGCATCATTTGTTAAAGAAACCATCTCTTCCCCATTTAATGGATTTTGGCCCTTTGTCAAAGATCAACAGACCATAGGTCGATGGATCTATTTCTGAGCTCTCAATTCTGTTCCACTGGTCTGTGTCTGTCATACCAACACCAGCCAGTTTTGATTACTATGACTGTATAGGGGTTTTTGAGATATGGGAGTGTGACACCTCCTACTTCAATAGTGCTTTGCTTATTAGAGATCTCTTTCCTTTCCATGAAAAATTAATGATTGTTTTTTCCATTACCTTAAAGAATGTTGATGGGATCTGGATTGGGATTGCATTGAATGTGTAGATTGCTTTGGGTAGAATTGACATTTTCACAGTGTTCAATCATCCTATCCATGAGCATGGGATGTTCTTCCATTTATGTAGATCTCTTATGGTTTCTTGGAGTAGTGATTTGT
>NW_006921590.1:6104576-6106965 GCF_000298275.1 Orycteropus afer afer | reverse complement strand
CTTCCATGTGATATTAATGATATTGTTCAATAATTTCCACATTCTGTGGGATCACCTTTCTTTGGAATGGGTACGAATATGGATCTTTTCTGCTCAGTTGGCCGTGTAACTGTCTTCCAAATCTCTTGGCATAGCTGATTGAGTGCCTCCAGCAGGGCAGCCATTTGTCGAAACATCTCAATAGGTACTCTGTCAATTCCCGGAGCCTTGTTCTTTGCCAGTTCCTTCAATACCATTGGTTCTTGATCACATGCCACTTCCTGAAATGGATGAACATTGACCAATTATTTTTGGTACAGGAATTCTGTGTATTCCTTCCATCTTCTTTTGATGCTTCCTGCATCATTATTTGCCCATGGAATCTTTCAATATTGCAACTCAAGGCTTGAATTTTTTCCTCAGTTTCTTCAGTTTGAGAAATGCCAAGCATGTTCTTCCCTTTGGTTTTTCTAACTCCAGGTCTTTGCACATTTCAATATCCTAATTAGCTTTGTCTCTTCATCTCTTTTATCTTGTCATTTCTTCCATTTGCTTTAGCTACTCTTCACTCAAGGGCAAGTTTCAGAGTCTCTTCTGACATCCATTTTGATCTTTTCTTGCTTTCATGTCTTTAATGAACTCTTGCTTTCTTTAAGGGTGATACTATCCCACAATTTCTCTTGTTTTTGGTCATTAAATCAATTCTTTAAATAGTCTCTAAATTCAGGATGGATATTATCAATGTCATATTTTGGCTCTCATGGACTTGTTTTCACTGTCCTCAACTTGAACTTTCATATGAGTAATTGATGTCTGTTCCACAATCAGCTCCTAGCCTTCTTGTGTCTGAAGATATTGAACTTCTCCATCAATCACCTCCTGCCACAGATGTAGTCAATCTGATTCCTGTGTATTCCATCTGGTGAAGTCCAAGTGTAAGGTCACCACTTATGTTTTTGAAAAAAGGTATTTACAATGAATAAGTTGTTGGTCTTGCAAAATTCTATCATGTGATCTCCAGCATTATTTCTATCAACAAAGCCATATTTTCCAACTACTGGTAACTTTTGTTTCCATCTTTAGCATTCCAGTCACCAGTGATAATCAACATATCTTGATTGTGTGTTCTGTCAATTTCAGACTGCAGAAGTTGGTAGAAAGCTTCAATTTCCTTATCTTTGGCTTTGGTGGTTGGTGCCTCGATTTGAATAATAGTAGTGTTAACTATAGGTGTTTGGATATTATCCTATCACTGACAGCATTGTACTTCAGGACAGATCTTGAAACACTTTTTGTGATGATGAATGCCACACCATTCCTCTTCAATTTGTCATTCCCGATGTAGTAGATCATAGGGTTGTCTGATTTAAAATGGCCAAAACTGGTCCACTTCAGCTCAGTAATGCCTAGGATATCGATCTTTATGTGTTCCATTTCATTTTTGACAACTTCCAATTTTCCTAGTTGCATACTTTGTACATTCCAATTATTAATGGATGCTTAAATCTGTTTCTACTTCTACTCATTTTGTATCATGCCACATCAGCCAGTGGAGGTCCTGAAAGCTTTACTTTAGCTATATTGTTAAGGTTGTCTCTACTTTGAGGAGTCAGCTCTTCCCCATTCAAATTTTTTCAAATTTTGAGTGCCTTCTGACCTCATTGGCTCGTCTTCTGGCACTATATCAGACAATGTTTCAGGGCTCTTTATTTGTAAAGTTTTCCAGTAATATATCAGACAGTGTTTCACTGCTATTCTTAAGGTTTACACTGGCCAATTCTTTGAGCAGAGAATGGCCTCTTCCTTATTCCAAGTCTGTCTAAGCCCGGAAGCTCCACAGAAACCTGTCCACCATGAGTAACCCTGCTGGCATTTTGTAACATGGTGGCATGGTGGCATAGCCCCTGGCCTCACAGCAACACATAAGCCACCACAGGACAACAAACTGACAGGCAAGTTTTTTTCCCTTAGTTGTTCCTAACCCCTCTGCACCTGCTTACTTCAGGCAATGGCCTTAAAATAGAGCTATCCACAAGCAAAAAACCTCCCCCAAGTCCCAGCCTGCCTACCTCAGGCCCCTGCTTTACTATAGAACTGATCCCAAACTAAAAGCAGTTCCTAGCCCTGGGCTCACCTACATACTTGGTATAAATCCTACTTGGTCATGACATATTTTTTCTACTAGCTAGGATTTTGTTGAAAAATTTTACATCTATGTTCATTATTGCTCTATAATTCTGTTTTTCATTGATGTCTATACCTGGCTTCAGTATCAGGATTATGCTTGTTTCATAAAATGAATTTGAGAGTATTCCATCATTTTTACGTTCGGGAATATTTTGAATAGAATTGGTGTCATTCTTCTCTGAGTGCTTGGGAGAATTCACCTGTGAAGCCATCTGCATTAGGA
>NW_006921590.1:6079462-6104277 GCF_000298275.1 Orycteropus afer afer | reverse complement strand
TTTATTAACCCTTTCATAAAACCAACGTCTAGTCTTGTTAATTCTGTTTTTTCTGTTTCATTTAGTTTTGGTTGAGTCTATTATTTCCTTTCTTCTGGAGACTGTAAGCTTTCATTTTCTAATTGTTGTAGATACTGGCTTAAAGGGTTGTTTTTTTTTTTTTTTTTTCCTTCAATGCCTGTGTTTATGATATCAATTGTCCTTAGAGAAGTGCTTTTACTTTGTCCCAAAGATTTGCTCTGTTAAGCGTTCATTCTCATTGGATTCAAGTTTTTGTTGTTGTTGTTCTATTAGCCAGTATTTTTTATGTAGGGTGTTACTCAGTTTCCAGGTATTTGATTCCCCCCCTCCCCGTGTTCTTCCTGTTGATATCTACTTTCATATCTTGCTTTGTGGCCTAACATATGGTCTTTTCTGGAGAATGTTCCAAGTGCACTGGAAGAAAATGCATATTTTGCTATTATTGGGTGGAGTGTTCTGTTAATTTCCATGAGGTCAAGTTGATGGATTATATTGTTTAGATCTTGTGTCTTTGTTCAGTTTCTCTCTAGTTGTTCTGTGCATTATTAAAAGTACTATATTGAAGTCTACTATTTTTGTGGAATTTTCTATTTCTCATTTCAATTCTGTTAAAGCTTCATTTATATAGTTTTGGGCTCTTTCAATTGTGTATAGATTTTTTTATAGTTCTATCCTCTTGTTTGATTAACACTTTAATCATTATATTAATCATTATATAGTCTCAGGCTGGTTTTTACCTTGATGTCTATTTTATCAGAAACTAATATTGCCCCTTCTACTCTTTGTTTGTTTGGTTGTCATTTGTTTGGTATGTTTTTCCTTTTCTTGTTTAGCTTCTTTTCATCTTTGCATCTAAGGTGTGACTGTCTCTTGATTGGTGCATTTAACCCATTTACTTTCAGTGTAGTTATAAATAAGAATGATATTTTTCTGTGCAAATTTCGTTTTGTTTATAGATTTCATCATGTCCTTCCTTGCTGTTGTTTTAGTGTTTACTAGATATTTATGATTTTCTTCGACATTACCCTGTAATTTATCATTATCTTCCCAAGTTTAAAGCATTCAGTTCTGTGTTAATATTGTCTTGACTTTCTCTCCATTTTGGAAGTTTTGAAATTACACCATTTAATGTGACTCTTTTCAGTTTTATAGGCTTATTTTGGGAGCGGTGGTGTTCAAATCTGTCAGCCACTCATTGGAAGGAAGGTTGGGCAATGCACTTCCATATTAATACTGCCTTGGAAACCCGAGGAGGGGTTGCTGTGGCAAATCCGACTTGATGGCAATGAGTGAGGCTTACTTCATTTTAGATACTTCTATAACTAGGTCAGTTTTTGAATGATGTTGTCCTGTGTCTTACTCTCAGGTTATTGCCTGCCTTTGTTCCTTCTCTGCCTGAAGGACTGACTGCCTTTAGTGTTTCTTGTAAAATGTATGGTTTCTACAAATTTCCTTAATTTCTGTTTATTTGGAAATGTCCTAATTTTATCATTGTATTTGAAGTACAGTTTTGCTAGATATATAAATTCTTCGTTAGCAAATTTTTTCTTCTTTCTTTTAAGGTTTTATGTATAATCATCCCTTTGCCTTCTAGCCTGCCTTTGTAGGTAACTTCATCCTTCCAGTGCTGCTTTCAGGGTTCTGTCTGCCATTGGTTTTGGAAAGTATGTCATCTATCCTATTTGGGGTTTGGTGAGCTGCTTTTATGTATTAGAAAGTTTTCTTTCAATAAATTGTCAACAATTTTTTCTGGGCTGTTTTTGGTCTCTTCCTGTTCTGGAATTCTGATCACATGGAACTGATTTATCTTGATGGTACCCCACATAATTCATAGGCTTTCTTCATTTTTTCGTTCTTCTTTTCTGATTGTTACTCTAAGAGATCAGTACTGAGAAGTTTGTTTTCAATTTTTCTTTTTTTCTTTCATTGACTCAATTCATTTGCCCTTCTAATGTGTTTAATGTGTTGTTTCTAGTTTTATTTTTCTTGATTTCTATTTGTTGTTTTTGTATGGTTTCTAATTATCCATTTATTTTTTTTAATTTGTTTGTTTTCCTGAGGCCTTTTAGAATTAGAATTTTGTCTGTATTTTCCTTGATCTCTTTCTTAATCTATTATTGTTGTTACATGCATGCTGTCGAGTCAGACCTGACTCATAGTGACCCCCTCCTTGGGTTTCCGAGGCATCTTCCTTCTGAGGAGCAGCTGGTGGGTTTGAACCACCAGCCTTCTGGTTAACAGTCAAATGCCTTAGGCACTATGCCACCAGAGCTCCCAAAGGGCCCTAAATATAATTTTTTTAAATTCCTTATCAGGTAGTTCCAATAGTATTTTCTCTCAGGAAGCTTTTCTGTTTCTATATATAAATGGAGGTTATCTGGAATCTCAGAGACATTGTGATGTTTTTGTATTTAATTGATGATTTTATATTGACATGCTTTTCCCAGATTTTTTGATATATCTGGGTGAGCAGGGCAGGCATGCTACTCTAGTTTGACAGTACTTAGGTGCTCACCATTTGTCTCCGGGTGGGTGTGGTAGACTATGGTAGTGTAGTGCACAATCTCTATTCACTGTTCATATAGAACAGTTGAAAGTGGGCTGGCCTGATGTTGTCTGCCATCTGTAGTTAATCAGTGGTGTAAGAGCAGATTCTGGGTGAGTGATAGGGCATCAGGAGGTGTGACTGGGTAGTGTGGAAGTGGTTACTCCTTCCCACCTGGTCAGATAAAAATAAACAATGGAAGAAAAATCAAAAACAAAGAATGGGGGGAAAATTAAAAACAAAACCAAAGGAGTGGAAAGAAGAGAAAAAATTTTAAAAAATGAAATAAAGGAGAAAGTTGGGCATTTGAGGGTGGAGTACTTGGTCTGTGTCAGCACTGTCTGACATCAGCACAAGTGTTGGTGGGGGGCGGGTTACCTAGTCTACAGCAGTGTACTCTGCTTGCTGCACAGGCAGCCTAATTTTCATAAGTGTATGCCTCCAAAGGGAAGATGATACAGGAGGAATGGAGTGAAGGGGGGGGGGTCACAGGGGACTAGTGGATAAGACTGGCCAAGCAGCCCACCAGGCAGAGCAGAGGCAGCAACAGTAGGGTGGCTGCTGGTGGGGTGGCCACACTTCTGGTCAGTAGGAGGGTATCAGGGTAAGAAGGTGATCACAACTCTCTGGCCCCTGGTGTGGCCACTGGTACAGTCCTTGGTGACCAGAGCTAGTCATTTGCTTTCTATCTCAATCAAAAAGCTGCTTGTAATAATTCAAAATGGACCATGCTGGAGGAGCCACTTGACAATTCACTGTTCTGTATGTTTCCTTCTTCACTGTTTTTGTTCAGTTTTTTGTTGTAATTGGAATTTGATCTACTTCTTTATCCTTTCCTTTGAAACTCAGGATTCCAGGATAATCATCCATATCTGTTTCACCTTTTTTTCAGGTCTTTGTTGTAGAGGGTGGCAGTAGGATACCAGCCTACACAACTATCTTGCCCCACTCCCCTGTATTTTTACTTTTAATGGGTATTCCATGAGTGTACCCTCTGAAGCATAAAGGATCCCATCTCAAGCAGCATTGCCAATTCTTGAGATGTGTCCTGTGGCAATGACTGTTGGACTGACCATTTCGAATTACACATCACTAAGTCTAGAGGGGCTCCATGGTAGAAAGATGAGGCTGTCTGCTTCTTCTGCTTCTATAAAGAAGCAGATCTCTATGAGTTGGCAGTGGCAATGGGTTTCATTGGGTTTTGGAAATCTGCTGAGAAAGCGCTTCACTCTTCCGCTACACTCTTCCTTTTGTCTCTTGGGAGCCTCCACTCAAGAATTCTACAAAGACCATCCTGTTAAAGTTGGGGGAAAAAAGGGGAGGATCGATAGTTGGAAAATATGTCCTTGGTGATGGTAGCATAGTGCCTAAGGCACTTGACTGCTAACCAAAAGGCTGGTGGTTCAAAGCCACCAGCCACTCCTTGGAAGGAAGACTGGGCAATCTACTTCTGTAGAGATAGCACCTCAGAAACCCAAAGAGGGGTCACTATGAAGAAGATCCAACTTAATGGCAGTGAGTGTGGTGATAGAAATGATGCTGGATGTATCATATAGAATTTTTTAACACCAACAACTTACGACTATACATGTGGACCTTGCCAGATGGAATACACAAGAATCAAATTGACTACATCTGTGGAAAGAGACAATGGAGAAGCTCAGTATCATATCACTCAGAACAAGACCAGGCAATGACAGGGAACAGACCATCAGTTGCTCATATGCAGGTTCAAGGTGAAGCTGAAGAAAATTAAAACAAGTCTATAAAAGCCAAAATGCAACCATGATTATAACCATCTGAATTTGGAGACCATCTCAAAAATAGATATGATGGACTGAAGACCAGACAAGTTTTGGGATGAGATCAAGGAAATCATACATGAAGAAAGCACAAAGTCATTATAAAGAAAGGAAAGGAAGAAATGGTGAAGTAAAAGAGCTGAATAGAAGATTTCAAAGGGCAGCTTGAGAAGACAAAGTAAAGTATTATAATAAAATATGCAAAGAACTGGACTTAGAAAAACAAAAGGGAAGAACACACTGAGCATTTCTCAAACTAAACTGAAAATACGTTCAAGCAATATTGAAGGATTCTATGGGCAAAATATTGAATGACACAGGAAGTGTCAGAGGAATAGTCATTGTACAAAAAACCACTTAAGGAGGTAGCATATGACCAAGAACCAATGGTACTGAAAGAAGAGCCAAGTTTCACTGAAGACATTGGTGAAAAACAAGGCTCTAGGAATTGACAATCTATCCATTGAGATTTTCAACAAATGGATGCAAGACTGGAAATGTTCACTCACGTAATGCTAAGGAATTTGTAAGACAGCTACCTGGTCAACTGAAACAAATATTTGTGAAAAAAGTGATCCAACAGAATGTGGGAATTATCAAGCAACGTCATAAACATCACATGCAAATAAAATTTTGCTGAAAATAATTCAAACAAACAGTTGTAGTGGTACATTGACAGGGAACTTCCAGAAAGTCCATCCAGATTCAGAAGAGGATGTGGAATAAAAGCTGTCATTGCTGGTGTCAGAGGGATTTTGGCTGAAGGCAGAGAATACCAGAAAGATGTTTAAGACTAGGTTATCTAGAGAAACAAAACCAGTGCTATATATGTGTATATCTATATGTATACTATATGTATATCTATGGAGAGAGAGAAAATAATTCTCTCAAGGAAATGGCTCATGCAGTTGTAGAATCTGGAAGCTTCTCCTGACTCATGTAGCTGCAGGAGCTGCAGGGAGTGAGGAACCCAAGATTGTCAGGTAAGATAGAAGGTTGTTGAGTCACAGGCTGCCAAGGCAACAATCTCTAGATTGGCAGGAAACGGCCACTGGTTCAATTTCCAAGAACTGGAGGTCAGATGATGATTAGCTCGATGCAGGTTCCAGATCAAGCAACCAGCTGGAGATCTTTTTAGGATGTTGATGTATAATGGAATGGCTATACCCCTGAGGAAACTTCCATTCAGTGGATTAGCTGCTCATAGCAGATTTCATCATGAAGATGGCTACAACATAACATCATAGACCAGCAAAGTTGACACACAACCTTAACTATCACAGGTGTTTATCTGTGTTTTATTTGCTATGCAAAAGCATTTGGTAGTGTGAATTGTAACAAATTGTAGATAACATTGTAAAGAATGAGAATTCCACAACACTTAATTTTGCTCATGAGGAACCTGGATAGAAACCAAGGGATAGTCAATTGAACAAGAGGCTATTACATGGATTAAAATCAGGAAAGGTGCATCAGGGTTGTATCCTTTTACCATTAATCAGTCTGTATGCTGAGCAAATAATGTGAGAGGCTAGACTATATGAAGAAGAATGTGTCATCAGGATTGGAGAAGGACTAACAAACAACATGCGATATGCAGCTGACACAACCTTGCTTGCTGAAGATGACTTGAAGCACTTACTGATGATGATCAAAGACTACAGCCTTCAGTATGGATTACACTTCAACATAAAACAAAACTCCTCACAATTGGACCAAAAAGTAACATCTTGGATATAGAAATTAAGGTTTCACAGAGCAGCAGTCATGAAATCAAATGCCACATTTTATTGGGCATATCTGCTGCAAAAGACCTCTTTGTTAAAGAGCAAACATGTCACTTTGAAGACTAAGACGTGCCTGACCCAAGTCATGGTATTTTCAAACACCTCATACACACAAGAGCTGGACACTGAATAGGGAAGACTGCAGAAGAATTGATGCCTTTTAAATTATGGTGTTGGTGAAGAATACTGACTATACCATGGACTGCCAGAAGAACAAACAAATCTTTCTTGGATGAGGTATAGCCAAAATGTTCCTTAGAAATGAGGATGGCAAGTAGCAAGTAAGACATTGCCTCTTGTACTTTGGTCATGTTGTCAGGAGGGACCAGTCCCTAGAGAAGGACAGCATGTTTGGTAAAGTACAAGGTCAATGAAAAAGAGGAACACCCTCAACAAGAGGACTGACACAATGGCTACAACAGACATTTCAAATATAGCAACGATTGTCAGTATGGTGCAGGACCAGGCACTGTTTTGTTCTGTTGTACACAGGGTCACTATGAGTCAGAGCTGACTCGACTGTACTTACAATAACTATGCCAAGCACTAGAGGAAAGTGTTAGAGAGGAAAGTGTTAGGAATATATCTGGGAATAATAGCAACTCTTGTTGATGTTAGCTGCCATTAAGTCAGCCCCTGACTCATGGCAACCCTATGCTCAGTAGAGTGGGAGCATTGTGATCCACAGGGTTTTTATTAGCTCATTTTCAGATATATATCACCAGGCCTTCTTCCTGGTCTAGATGCTCTACTGAAACCTGTTTACCATCCTAGCAACACTCAACCCTCCATTGACAGGTGGTGGTTGCATGGAGATTCGTTGGGCAGGAGTCAAATCCAGGTCTCCCACATGGAAGGCAAGATTTTTTCATTGGACCACGACAGCCCTTAAAACAACTAATGTGTATTGAGCTCTTTCTACCTATTAGGAACTCTTATTACTGTGTTCATCTCATATAATCCTCAAAAAAAAAAAAAAAAAAAAATCAAACTTGTAATTTGGTGCTTTTATAATCTCTATAGGAGCTCTTGTAGCGTAGTGCCTAAAGGTACTTGACTGCTAACCAGAAGGCTGGCGGTTCAAACCCACCAACCACTCTTTGGATGAAAGATGAGGCAATCTACTTCCTAGTGATACTGCCTCGAAAACCCGAGGAGGGGTTGCTATAAGTCACATCTGACTCGACGGCACATAACAACAATAATCTCTATACAAAGATAAGAAAATGAGGATTGCTTAAATCAAGGATTCAAACCCAGTGTACTTTCCACTTTTTCCAGAGGAAAGAAAGTCTCTGCCCTCATGGAGCTTATAGTTTAGCAAACATTTCTTCATATAGACTCTCTTAACCTCAGGTGGCAGGCATGTGAAGAGCCCTCCAGAGGAGGCTTCCAGTCTCCCACAGGTATTAGGCTGGTTGCACATACTTGATTGATGGAAGTCACTTGGTGCCACAGGCCCTTACTTATTGTTCATATTTGCCTCTCCCCTTTCCTCCTCTGCTCTTCTCATTGCCTGCTCCTAATATCCTTTGTCTTGTCCTTCTCCCCACTTCCCACTTCCCCTGTGAATGCCCCACTCTACTTTGTTTTATTCTTCCTCTCTCTCATCAAGAAAATATTACTAGAGTCCCCAGGAGCATGCAATGTGTTGAAGACATGGAAATGTTTACTGCAAATGCAGTGAGCTGTTGATAGATGGCTCAGTAAGCCTAGGATTCCTTCTTGAACAGTCTCTGGCATTTAAGGGACTCAGTTTCCAAAAGCACATCCACTCTGTTCCACTGGTGCTAATCTCATTTTTGCCATGATTAATAACACACTTCATTATGTTTTCAGCTCACATTAATCTTCTGTTCTGTGAGTTTGGTAACATTTGGAGTCATTTCCCTCTATATTTATCCATCTGGGATCTTTAGAAAAGATAAGTTTGCAAAAAGCCATTTTTTCCTCACTGCTATAAGAGGAGATAATTCTTGCCCTGTTTCTAAGATCTGGGAAGAATACCTGTTGTCACCTACAGATGCCCCACCCCACAATGCAGAGGACTCCTTAGTTGAGTTCCCTAAGGTCCCAAACTTGGAACAAGATCTACAGCACAAAGACTGGGTTGCAGCATAACTGTATGAGAAATGACAAGCAAAGCTGCCCAACTGTCCTCATGGAGCAGATGGGATTGGGAGAAAGCTGTGGGGGTAGTGGAAAGAGTTGTGAGATTAATGAGTCAGAATAAAGGTTTTGGCTTGAGTCCTGTCTCTACCACTTACAAGCTGTTTGACCTTGGACAAGTCACATAATCTGAGATCCTTTTGCCTCCTCTTTAAACTTGTCCCAAAGATGCCTGTTTTCTCTATATCACTGGGTATTTTTGAGGATAGATTTATATTTTCACCTCTGCTCTCAACTAGATTTAATTTTTGCAATTGCTGAGTCCTTTTTCCAATATATATACACACACCAAAAATAATCCATTGTGTCTCCCCCTCATAGTGACCCTCACTGGGTTTCCAAGGTGGTAAATCTTCATGGAAGGAGATTGCCTCATCTTTCTTCTGTAGAGGAGCTGGTGGGTTTGAACGATGAACCTTTTGGTTAGCAGTCCAATGCCTTAGGCACTGTACCACCAGAGCTGTGTGTACACACATGCACACATATAGGAACTCGGGTAGCACAGTGCCTAAGGCACTTGACTGCTAACCAGAAGGGTGGCAGTTCAAACCCACCAGCCACTCCTCGGAAGGAAGGTTGGGCAATCTATTTCCATAGTGATACCACCTCAGAAACCCAAGGCGGGGTCACTATCAGTCAGGTCCAACTCAATGGCAAATAATAATAACAACAAAATCCATGTATATATATACAAAATATACAGATACATATATACTTTTCAATTAGAAAAAAATCAGGAAAATCAGACTAATATTTCTTAATTCTTCTCTTTTATAGAAATAGTACTTGTATTCATATTTTATATTTTATAATCTATGGAGAAGGGGATATGTTGCTTGGAAAACAGTCAGTCCTTGGGAAACTTAGCTGAAGGAATCTTACCAAATAAAATTTCAGGAGGTCAAAAAAGAAGCAACAACTCTTTTGGAGATTCTTGACTGTCAACTTTGACTGTCAACTTCTAGCAACATTTTTCTGTGAAGGTTGGAGTGCATTCATTTCTTAATTTGAGTAAGATAGAGAGGAGTATTGAGCAAATGCTCCTGTCTATGGTCATTGAAATATCAGTATTATTTCTCAGTACAGCCCAAGAACAAAGCCAACGTATATTATATTAATGCATCTGTTTTCACAGGAAGGGGGAAAAGATGTATTTAAACTGGAATACTAGAATTTAGAAGGGGTTCAAGATGTGGAGAGGAGCAGTAGGGATGCGAAATCTGAATTGCTTGCCCTAATGCTGCACAACTAGAAATAAGACTACATAATTCGGAAGTATTTTTATTGACAGTCCTCTCTACTAGCACCTGGGATTTGAGCAGAAGACTCCCATTACTCCAAAAACTCCCAGTGGCATTGATGGAAATTACCTGCCTAAGTAACCCTCCTGCTTACATAGAATGTCACTTACATAGAACGTCAGGCACCTGAAAGCATTTTTAATTGCAATATACTCCCTTTGCAAAAGAGCTAATTGCATCTGCTTCCCTTTTCTTTAGGTACCCAAGAAAGGACAGGAATAATGAAGAGGCACATGTGTTAGTTGCAACTATTTGAACCACAAAGGAAATAAGTCAACGGTGTGGACAGGGCAGGAACCATTGCTACGCTTGTTGGAGTAAATGAGGAATGGGCTTGTGATTATGCTGACATTCCAGCATGAATCTGGTAGACCTGTGGTTAACTCGTTCCCTCTCCATGTGTCTCCTCCTACAAAGTTTTGTCCTTATGATACTGTGCTTTCATTCTGCCAGTATGTGTCCCAAGGGCTGTCTTTGTTCTTCCTCTGGGGGTTTAAATGTCACCTGTAGCAATGCAAATCTCAAGGAAATACCTAGAGATCTTCCTCCTGAAACAGTCTTATTGTATCTGGACTCCAATCAGATCACATCTATCCCCAATGAGATTTTTAAAGACCTCCATCAACTGAGAGTTCTCAACCTGTCCAAAAACGGCATTGAGTTTATCGATGAGCATGCCTTCAAGGGAGTAGCTGAAACCTTGCAGACTCTGGACTTGTCCGACAACCGGATTCAAAGCGTGCACAAAAATGCCTTCAATAACCTGAAGGCCAGGGCCAGAATTGCCAACAACCCCTGGCACTGCGACTGTACTCTACAGCAAGTTCTGAGGAGCATGGCGTCCAATCACGAGACAGCCCACAATGTCATCTGTAAGACTTCCGTGTTAGATGAACATGCTGGGAGGCCATTCCTCAATGCTGCCAATGATGCTGACCTTTGTAACCTCCCTAAAAAAACTACTGATTATGCTATGTTGGTCACCATGTTTGGCTGGTTCACCATGGTGATCTCATATGTGGTATATTATGTAAGGCAAAATCAGGAGGATGCCCGCAGACACCTTGAATACTTGAAATCCCTGCCAAGCAGGCAAAAGAAAGCAGATGAACCTGATGACATTAGCACTGTGGTATAGTATCCAAACTGACTGGCATTGAGAAAGAATGTAGTTTGTGATTGCAGTAGAATAAGTGGTTTACTTCTCTTTACTCACTGTAAACATTTAAAACTTTGTATTTCAGTTCCTTTTGAAATCTTCCACTGTTGAACTTTAATAAACACTACAACATGACAATTCATTTTAGTTTAGGTTATCCACCCCTTTAACTGTACCTCTGGTGGTATATTCCTGAGTAATCTACTATCTGATCATGAGTTAGTTCCATCTACTATTTAATAATGAAATTTATTTTTTTAATTTTAAACCAAATAAAAGCTTAACTTTGAACCATGGAAAACAGAGTGACTTATTGGTTAAGAAAACAGTACAGTCATTCCACTTGCATTAAAAAATTAAGCAGAGATAACCCTTGTGCACCTAGCAAACTACATAATGAAAGATGTTAAGCCCCACTGTACACTGGGGAGCCATAACTGAGTTATTGATCAGTATTTGTCAGACTTTAAAATACTGATCCTTAGAAGTGTGGGAGCCTGAAGAGGTTTCAGTTGGAATGCCATTTGGGATTTGCTATCTAAAATTGGTACCTTTAGTGTAAAAGAACAAATATTCATAGTGTTTCTACTCTATTCCACACACAGTGGAAAATAAAAACCAAGACACGTGTCCTGTCCTCAAAATTGCAGTCTGGTGGAGAGTGATGTGTGAGAAATATAGAAACAGCTATACTAGAAAGGAAGGCCCTAATAATCATATAGCATCAATGTGGGAGCTCTAGTGGCACAGTACCTAAGGCATTTGACTGCTAACCAGAAGGCTGGTGGTTCAAACCCACCAGCTGCTCCTCAGAAGGAAGATGGGGCAATCTACTTCTGTAGAGATACTGCCTTGGAAACCCAAGGATGGGTCCCTGTGAGTCACATCTGACTTGATGGCAGTGAGTTGATTTTTTTTTTTTTGGTTCAATGTACCAAGCATGAAGCATTTTAGACTATTATTGTATCACTAAGCCCACAGTCAGTCGTGGTTCTGTGGTAGAATTCTTGCATTCCATGTGGGAGACCCAAGTTCAATTCCCAGCCAGTGCTCCTCTTGCACGGCCACCACCCATCTGTCAGTGGTGGCTTGCGTATAGCTATGCCACTGAACAGTTTTCAGTGATGCCTCCAAAATAAGATAAACTAGGAACAAAGACCTAGAAATCTCCTTCTGGAAATCAACCAAGGAAAACCCTGTGGATAGAAACTGTCTGATCCACAACTGATCATGGGAATGATGCAGGACTGAGTCACATTTCCTTCCATTGCAGATGCAATTGCCATGACTCTTGGCCAACTAGATGGCAAATAACAACTACAAGTCCTCACAATAATAGGAGGAGACAGTGATATCTGCTCCATTACATAGGAGGAAACTAAATGCAAGAGGTTTAATGACTGGCCAGGTAGAAAGTAGCAGAGCAGGTATTTGAACTGGGTCTTCCTGTCTCCAAAGACGTATTTTGTCATAACATTCCTGCTAAATTGGTTTGTTGTTGTTGTTATTTGCCATATATATATATATATATGAGTCGGGGGCCGACTCGATGGCAAACAACAACAACAACAACATATATATATATATATATATATAAATCATCATCAAAAATAACCTTTTGTGAGGTTTATATAGGAAGAACGGATTCTCTGTCATTTTGAGCATATTAGGGTATCTTAGGGCCTCCAGGAATAACAGTCTTGCCCTTGGAAAGCCCTGAGAACCTACTGATAGCAACAGTCTCTTTACAGGGTTATTGGAGGGTCCAGTGAGAGTGAGCCAATCCAAGACCTTTAACAGGGCATTCAAAGCAACATGGCTAGGCCATGGTGTACACCCAGGACTACAGCCTTCTTATGTCTACCCTAGCTTTACCATAAAGTGTACAACTTAGTTTAGAAGCCTGAAGACTAATATGAAATTAAGTATGTGGGTCCTAGATTTTCTGTGCCCCATCAAGAAGGAATTCAGACTGTCTGCTTTTGCTAACTGGACCCTGAATGCCTTCCAGTGAAACAGAAGCTTTGCTGAAGACTTAACGCCCCCTGGAGGACAACATTTTAATATCTCTCTGTAAGTACTGCCATGGAACAATGCATAAATGAAGTAAATCTGTGTAGTTTTTCTAAAGAATATAAAAATAAGTCCTTGCTAAGATAACCCTTTTCAAAGTTAAATACGTTGTATTTGACTGTATGAGTCACATTCATTTTGGAAAAGTTTTCACAAATCACGTAATCCATTCCAGCTTTCCTCATAAAATAATCTTTATTTCCCTACTAATAAGAGCTTGTTTTCCTAATGACCAAAAAATATATTTGCACGTTAGTCAAGTTGAAGTACTTCTAAAGGCAAAATCTTAAGAAGTATGCTAGATATAGCCGTATCCTTGTTCAGATGTGGAAAAGTTAAATTCCTATATATTATATTTATACTTCTCCTTATATGTACAATCGAAGGCTACATCATATATTGATAATTATACTCCTTCCTAAATTCTACATGAAGATTATCAATTACCAATGCCCTGAGTGCTTTTTTGTTGTTGTTGTTGTTGGAAAAGAACTTTAAATTAGTTAACATAAATCAGACTACATAAGCCACTGGAGGAGCAAAATTAATGATTTCATAACAAATAATAGGCTGTAAGACTTATTCCTAAACAGAACCAAAAGGAAATGCTTTTCCTGCCCAGCTTGTAGGGATGTCCCATCCCACTGGAGCGACAGCATACGATGCCAAGGAGCAGAAAGAACATACTGAGAGCTCACAACTGTACAGAAAGAAGCACACACGCAAACTCCAGTTTTGATCCCAACATGGTGTTTACATTTCCAAACCCTTGCAGATATTTTTATTCATGAAGAGATCCCCATTTTAGTACTGTACTCGTTGGTGTTAGTTGCTATGGAGTCCATTCTGATTCATGGGGAAGCCATGTGTGTGGAACTGAGTTGCTCCATAGGATTTTCAAGGCTGTGATTTTTTGGAAGCAGATCACCAGGCCCATCTTCTAAGGCACTTCTGGGTGGGTTCGAACCACAAACTTTTCAAGTGCTTAACCATTTGTGCCACCCAAGGACTCCATGAAATTATCATCTAGTTTATTGGGGGCACATTCCATCTTACCTTCTAAACATTTTAAGTACCAGTATCTTTTCTCAACCTTCTCCTTTGGCATTTCTCTCTTAACCTCAACCTTTGACACTGAAAAAATACTGGGAATTTTAGTCTAATCTTTGACAATGTACTTATCTCTGAAGTAAGGCAAATCATAAAACATGCCTACCCAACAGGAACATTCTCAAGAAAGTGATAAAACATTATGTAATGGAAGATTTAACTTTCAAGAATACTTTGGCAAATTGTAAGGCACTGATAGACAAATTCTGCCAGGTACGCGTTGTTCTTTTTTACATCCTTCTCTGATTACCCACAATAATTCTTGTTCTGACATCAACAAGCATAACGCAGTCTGAGATGTGGGTTGGTTTCCCTTACTGACTGGAGACTTTCAATTCATACAGTAAGCTCTTTCGTCTATCTGGCACAGCTGAGGAGTGGAAAATTCTGCTTACTTCAATGTTCTGGTTACCAAAGATAGGCTAACAGATAGAATGTCTTGGGCTGAAAGAGGACCAGAGATGATCTCAGCCATTGACTTTTAGATGCTGAAATTGAAACCTTTGAAGGCTTAGAAATTAAGATCTATGTCTCTATCTTCTACATTCAGTATCTCTTACATAACACCAACTGCCTCTCCTAGTAAACTGATTGCCAGTTTTCAAAGAAACAGAACTACATGACAATATACAACATGAATATATCATTGGCTAACAGCAACAATGCTCCTAAGGATTCAAAGAGCACTTTAGGCTCCTACATTGCCAAAGGGTCATTATTAATATCCATCTGTGATTCTAAGTATTTTCTGGTTCCGTCAGGACCTGACGGGTTTAAGTTTTCCTTCACAGATAGCCCTCATATAGGCATGCTCACGTACAGCCACCACTTGTTCACCAGTGTTGCTATGATGCCAAACAGGTTTCAGTGGGGTGACATAGTGCCTAAAGCATTTGACTGCTGACCCAAAGGCTGGTGGTTCAAACCCACCAGCCACTCCTCAGAAGGAAGATCGGGCAATCTATCTCTGCAGTGATAGTGCCTCGGAAACCAAGGAGGGGTCGCTATGAGTCAGATCTGACTTGACAGCAGTGAGTCCAGGTTAAGACAGACTAGGAAGAAAGGCCTGGTGATCTACTTCCAAATATCAGCCAATAAAGCCCCTACGGAGCACAGTGGTCCTTGAGCTTTCCATGTGTTCCCATCAGTCAGGCCGACTTAATGGTAGCTAATAACACCAACAACCATGCTCAGTTCTGTGCATGTCAATGACTCAGTGTCCCAGTGCAGAGATGGGGACTATTTTGGTGAAACTTTGGGAAGGGAGAGTGATTAGCATTTGTTACCCTGAGTCACAACATACAAAGTGAATGGCTGATTGTAGCCCTGCTGATAGGAGAGTAGCTGCTCTTATACCAAGCCCTTTTCCATTCCCACAGCTCTTGTCACCCTGGCTTCCCAAAGTGGTGTCACTGCTTCATCAAGTCAGTCTGAAACAGGCAAAGCAAGCCAGAGGCAAACTCGATTGCCACACATTAGTAAATGTGCTCCCCAAACCTTTCTCAAACACAAATAAATGAGTCAGAATTCAGGTGAAAGGAATAGCTTCATTCCTTGTCCCATCCTTGTCCACCCTCATTATATAATGGTCCCAAGTGATCTGATGGCTTCGTGGATCTCACAGACCCAGCTAGGGCACTCCTTAAGAGTTCAAGCCTTTCTCTTCTCAACTGAGGGAAATTGTGCTCTTGAGGCTCTTGAAGATGGACATAGAGCCCCCTGGTTTCATGGGTGGGTGGCAGTAAAGGAAATCTACCAACTTCTATGGCTATAACTTGTTCACCATTAAAAGAATCAAAGGGTAGTATGAATTGCTTAAGAAGCACATGAGCACAATTTGTGTGTGTGTGTGTGTGTGTGTGTGTCCCCACATGCACATTGGGAGTAATATAGGGAATTAGACCTGAAAGCATCAGAGAATGAGAAAGTAGGAACAGGGAATCAATTTATCTGTAAATAATTTGGTCCAGGGATGACCCAGATTTTGGGTTTCAGGGGAAATTATTAGATGTATTTTCTAGGTTGTCCCCAAGTTCAGTGAAAATATCTGAGCTTGTCACTATGAGTGACTGTGGGTCGCTGTGAGTCGGATCCAACTCGACGGCAGTGAGTTTGGTGTTTTTTTGTTTGTTTGTTTCATCTCTGGAGATGAAACTAAAATATCATCCCCTCCCCTGGCTTTTTTTTTTTTCCTTCACAGAGAGTTTGTAAAATGGAAAACAATCTAAAATCTGGCTGTTGGTCTAAAGATTAGCAAGCCATCTGTTGAGCTAATGGCATTGATTGTCGAATAGATTTTAAAATAAAATGGCCCTTTGAGAGTACAATGGGTTTAATTTACACAAATCTGGCTTGCTTAGGTTTGCCCACATTTCTTACTGAAGAAAAATATCTGAAAGATGCCAATCTGCTCTCAATGTCTTTCATCTCCACAGACTTATCTTGCCAATTTCCAGGTTTTCTGAGGAGTGAGCTTCAGTGACAAGAGAAGAATGCAAAATGAGAAACAGAGACCATAAAGTTGAGTAAGTGCTACCTGGAAGGAAGCAAAGCTTTACGGACAAACAAGAGTGATTTAAATCACCATTTTCAGCACTTTCCCATTGACAAGATGTTCAACTTTCTCATCAAAACATGGACTAAGGAGTCCCATTTATATAAATCACAAATAAAAAGAAACTTCAAGCAATCAATTCCACCTTTCCCTAGCAATGGAAAACATCCCCTAATAATAGTTATCATTTATTAAACATAGTGCAAGATTCTGTTCTTAACCTTCCCTAGTTCTTACACCAGCCCTGAAAGGTAGATATTACCTTTGTTCCCATTTTACAGATGAGGAAATGAAGACTCAGAGAGTAAGTAGCCTGCCCAAGTTCCTAGAGCCAGAATGCAATAGTGGAGCCCAGTCTAGCTGTCAGCAAAGTCCCTTGCTCCACCTGTGCCACACTGCCTAGTTCTGTGTTGTTCTTTCCAGCTTTTATAAAGTCTCATCTTACAGCTCATGGTAATAAGTGGAGGAAAATACAACAAAGCATTATTATTAAATTATATGAGAGAGAAGTGAACCTCAAAAGAGCAAAGCCAACCTTTAAGTTTACTCAGCTCATTAGCAGAAACAATTCTTTGAGGGCCCAAATGGTTAGTCCTTTTCTTATGACCATCAACCCACCCCTACTCCACAAACTCCACATACACATAAGTTAAACCAGTTCTCAGGCTTGGCAGATGTGTATATTCCTCTCAATTGTGGGAACAATGATCTTTGCTCCCAGCATGATGGTAGTGTCCAACGCACTGCTTTTGGTTGGTGGTCTGAACCTACCAGCTGCTCCGTAGGAGAAAGACATGGCAGTCTGCTTCCATAAAGATTTAAAAAAAAAGAAAGAAAACAAAAAAACTCACTGCCGTTCAGTTGATTCAATTCATAGTGACCCCTCCTTGGGTTTCTGAGGCGGTATCTCTATGGAAGTAGATTGCCCAATCTTCCTTCCAAGGAGTGGCTGGTGGGTTTGAACTGCCAGGCTTCTGGTTAGTAGTCAAATGCTTTAGGCACTAAACCACCAGAGCTCCCCCATAAAGATTATACCCTTGGAAACAATACCATGCAGCTCGATTCCGTTCTATAGGGTTGCAATTAGTTAGAACTGACTTAATGGCAATGGGTTTGATTTTTGTTTTTTTATTGCAGAAGTTCTGATTTTTTATTATCTGTTTTTGTTCAGAAAATTCCTAGTTTTTTTTTTTTTTTACTACTAGGAAATGTCAGGTGTACAATTGTCCTTTGCTATCAAACTAAGCCTAAATCAAGATTGAAAATCAAGCCTCCCAATCCCAATCAATCCCCCAATGGTTTTTGCTCATTTGATCACATATCCACCTTTGAAAGAAGCCCTGTGGTGAAAGCACTCATCTGCTAACCAAATGACCAGTGGTTTGAACCCAACAGTGGCTACACAGAAGAAAGTTAGGGCAGTTTGATTCAGTTAAGATTTACAGCCTTGGAAAACCTATGGGGCAGTTCTACTCTATCCTGTAGGGTGCTAGGGCTCAGAATTGATTCGACAGCAATGGGTAAAGTTTGTTTTTTGGTTTCTACCTCAGAAGAGGTAGCATATGGGACCTCTGGTAGCATAGTGCCTAAGGCACTTGACTACTAACCAGAAGGCTGGCAGTTCAAACCCACCTGCCACTCCGCAGAAGGAAGATGGGGTGATCTACTTCCGTAGTGATACCACCTCGGAAACTCAAGGAGGGGTCACTACGAGTGGGGTCTGACTCTATGGCACATAACAACACCACCACCTCAGAAGAAGATAGAATGGATGAAAACATTCTTATCTAAATGAGAAAACTGTGACCAGAGATGCTAAGTGACATGTCCTAGGTGTCCCCAGGTAATTAGTGAAAGAGGTGGGGCTTGCATGCAGTTTTCTTGACCACAAACCTTGTGTTCTGTCCACTTCTCATTCATGAAGCATGAACACCTTTGAAAAGTCCTCAGACAAATGCTAAGAGAAAGATAATTATCTGGTTCAAGAGCTCACTTTGTTTTGGGGTGAAAAAAGACAGTATATCATCCCTCTTTACCCTTAAGATGGCAACATACATTGCTATTGTTGCGGATACTGCAAAACAACAAGTCATATTTGAGTCACTATATTGTTTCTTTTCTCCATTTACTCTTCCCAGCTGACCTCATACTTAACCTCTGATCTTGAGGAAATATTTTCAGTTTGCTTAGGAGGCAATGTAGGAAAGTTCTAGGAAACATAACCATTTAATGCCATCACAGTTTTGGATTCCACATCTGGGTCTTTCTGTGTAGTCCTTAGGGTTTAGGGGTAATTTTTGAACTGGATATGCTTTTGAAAGCCCTGTGGACATACACAGTGCTGAGAAGTAAGTATAATCAGTCTGAGAAGTAAGGGATTTTGTACATGAGAGCAAAAGAGACAAAGTGACTAAATGATCACATTGTACTGGCTTCACTTCCAGATAACTAAGAACATTTTTAAGAGGAAAATGGCCTTGGGTAATAAAACCATCTTAATTGGAATAATGATGTAATTATCTGTGTGCCCGTATTTAATTATATCCGTATTCTTACTTCATTCCCTCTCTTAGCTTCATTAAGAATTTTCCTCAGAATTAAAATCCCAACTATCTCATAGTGGTCCTTGAGAGCAGGGCATTTTAAATGAGAAGGTATTATAAATTTCCTTCCTGCAGTCTTCATAATAGTTTGACTCAGTTTACAACTCCAATGATCACCTCTCTGATTAGGAGCTCTAAAACCTCTGACTATGACTGTAAATGATGATTCTTGTCTCTCATCTCTCAGAGAGCAATAAAAACACAGTAATTAGAATTGGCTTATCATTTGGTCAATGATGCCCACAGCCAGCTCCACTCAGCTAGCAGGACCTGTGGTTCAGCTAGTAAGAGACTCAAAACACTTCTGCAGCCAAAAAGCTTAGAAGCAAGAGACAGTGGGAAGCCTATTAAAGAACGGTTCATTGTGCCACAGATTCAGCTACAGTGAGAGCCTGAAGTGGAAAGGCCCAATTAACCCAGTGTTTTAATTTGCCTTATAGTGTGGCAAAAAGGAGCATGAGACTTATTTTGTCTACAAAATGAAAATAACTGCAATGTCTTAAAACTTAAAAAAATTTCTATAAAAGTAGCATGCTATACAGTTTGCATAGGTATTTTTCTGGGTAGCACAAGCAGTTTGTGATCAACTGCTAACCTAAAGGTTGGTGGTTTGAACCCACCTAGCAGCTCCACGGAAGAAAGGTCCTGTGATCTGCTTCTATAAAGATTACAGCTAAGAAAACCCTATGGGACAGTTCCACTCTGTAACACATGATGTCTCCATGAGTCAAGGGCCAATTTGACAGCAGCTAACACTACCATTTCTCTCTCAAGAAATACAGTTCAGATGTCATAATGTTAACACAGCTCTTCCTGAACATGACATGCCCAATCTTCAAGAACGATTTCTTGTCTCTGTCTCCGAAGCCCATTACTTTGAGTCCCATGGAAACTCTTTTCTATTGCTGGGAAAGGGGATCCTTTGAAGAATTCCAAGCTAGGATGAGAGTGTGATCTAGTTTGCATTTTTAAAAGCTACTTCCAGTAACAGAGTACAGAATGAATTATCAAGGGTGGGTGGAACATTGGCTACGAAGAAAACCTAGCACTAAATCAGGTGAGGTAAGCTGGTGTCCTGAACTAGTGTTATGGCAGTGTAGACAGTGAGTAGGTGGAATTGTGAGATATTTGGGAGATGCAATCAGGCACAGGTAGCTGTTATCATCATCATAACATCATCATCATTACCATTACCATCATCACCATCTTTGTTATTGTCATACTCTGGCTCCTAAGTTCAATGATTATGACGTTGATGAAAATACATGGAATAAATGAGGCTTAGTAAAACCAGACTACTTATTCCAGCCAGACTGCATGGGTTACTGTCAAGTTCAACATTATGTAGCCAAAAATAGGTTTGATTTAAGCTGCATCACAAATCAGATGGTTCATCTTTTTCCTCATGGTTGTCAGAAAAGAATGGCATTGGTTTGATTTGACAACCTTTTTTAATGAAAGCTTTAAGTCAGAAACTGTAACTGGTTGTCACCTTGCAGGAAAATGATTGAGCTCATTTTAGTGCTGTTTATTAAATTTTCAGTCTAACCCTTAACATGAGATTTGTAATCGGCTGTAATTTCTGCCACATTCCCACACATGAATAAATCTGTTTCTTGGGAGGCCACGGCAACCTCTGTACTTTTCATTTGGGAGATTAAGGTACGAGATGCTATACTTTGAGCTCATAGAAGGAAAAGGCCAAAAGAATTAGTGAACACAAATGGAATACTCTTTCTGAAGCCACTCAAAGGCCATCTCTTGCAGCCTAAAAGGCAATTAAAAAAAAAAAAAGTCATATTATTAAACTTAATTTCTGGTTGTCAAAAAATAGAGGAAGTGTGTTGTTTATAACATTCAATGGGGAATAAAATTCTCTCTGGGACCTTTTGTATTTCAGAACATTCATACATACCACAAAATCATGAAAATCATTTTCAGCTAATAACATTTATTAAACAATTACTATGTGCCAGATAGCATGCGCAGTAGTTTTCATGCCTGCCTTGGTAACTTATCACAGCAACTCTCTGAGGCAAACATTGTTATGATTCACATTTTACAGACGATGAGCTCTCCTAAGGTCACACCCTCTTCCAATAGTAGAGTAGAGGTTTCAGTTCAGGTAGTCTGACTTCAGAGGCCACAATACCAAGTCACAACTTCACAGTGCACTTCTTTGCCAGGAGATTACAGGTCTATATCTGTTTATCTTCCTCATGATAAGTACTACCTATTATAATCCTTATGGGAGTCCCTAGGTGGTGCAAACAAATGATTGAGTGCTCACCTACTAGCCAAAAGTTTGGTGGCTCAAACCCACCCAGAGGCAACTTGGAGACAGGCCTGGCAAATTACTCTTGAAAAGATTACAGCCTTGAAAACCCTATAGAACAGATCTAATCTGCATATGTGGGGTCACCACGAGTCAGAATTAACTCCACGACAATGAGCAATAACAACATGATCACTGTGAGGGCCATGGAGATTCTGGTTAGAATTCTCACCTTCAGTGCAGGAGACTGACGTTCAATTCCAGACCAGGGCACCTCAAGCCCTGTCATCAACCACAAGTCTGGCAGTGGAGGTTTGCATGTTACTTTGATACTGAACAGATTTCAGTGCAGCTTCCAGACTAAGGAACTGGAAAGAAAAGCCTGGCAGTCTACTTTTGCAAATCAGCTACTGAAACTCTATGGATCATAATAGTCTGATTCCACTGTGCATGAGGTTGCCATGAATTGAAGGCAGCTGACAACAACTATAAATAGCTGCTTATGCATAGGGAGACAGCTCAGGGCACAGGAGAGTATGGAGGGATGGTCACTGGGAAGAGGTAACTATGGGGAAGAAGTGGGAGGGGAGCTGTTACATTGTAAACTGTGGTCAATGACATGAGACAAAGTAGATGTGAACTGCTGTATGGAAAGTGAATTTGCTCTGTAAATCTTCACCCAAATCACAATAAATAAAATAAAATTAAAAAAAGTTTTTTGCCTGAACGAGAGAGATACCTCCAAAATCCTAGACATTCTGACTCAGTGAAAGAAAAAAAAGAAGAAGTAGTAGTTTTGAGGGTTGTCTTCATTCTCTAGTGCTATGACAGAATACCACAAATGGATAGCTATGACAAACAGAAATTTATTCTCTTACAATTTAGGAGACTAAAAGTCCAAATTCAGAGTACTGAATCTAGGGCAAGATTAGGTTAGAAGTCTGACTTTAGAGTGCCAGCTCTAAGGGCTGGGTGGAGGCTCCTCAACCTTGAATTTCAGCTCTGCCTTCCAGGCTCTGTGAAGCATGCTGGAGGCTTCTCCTGACTCAAGCAACTGCAGGAGATGACAAACTCAAGAATGGCAGGCAATATAGCAGGCTACTTGGTGCTGAGGCTGATAAATCAAAGACTGGAAGGTAAAATGTTGGCTCACAGGCTACAAAGGCAACAATTTGAAGATCAGCAGGCAACACTGGTTCAAGTCTAGGAACTAGAGATGATGATCCACCAAATGCAGGATCCTTTCTATATATACTGAAAGCAGGCCATACCCTGAAGGCCCCTCACCTTCAAGTGATTAACTGTTCACAGCAGATTTCACCATGGAGGTAATATATCACACCCAATCTCATCATGGGGAGTTCTGGTAGCGTAGTGCCTAAGGTACTTGACTGCTAACCAAAAGGCTGGCAGTTCAAACCCATCAGCCACTCCTCAGAAGGAAGATGGGTCAATCTACTTCCGTAGTGATACTCCCTCGGAAACCCAAGGAGAGGTCGCTGTGAGTTGGGTCCGACTTGACAGCACATAACAACAACAACAACAATCTCATCATGAGGAATATCTATATCACAGTTGCCAAACCACCCCAAATCACAGCCTAGCCAGGTTGACATACAACCTTAATTACAACAGAGGTATAATTTTGATCTTCCTTAAATTTTAGCCCGGTTTAATGTTAAATGACACTTTGAATTTACTGTTTGTGTAACTGTTTACTGTGATACATGCATGCATGTATCTTATATCTAACTATTTATATGTGTGTGTGTGTGTATAAAGAAAAGGGACTTAAGAGTCAAAATTTAAATAGCCAATAGAAGATAACAGATACCCCTACAGTAGACTAGATCATGATTTCACTCATGTTGTACGCATTACCACGTGACCTGCAATAACTCCTCCTGGAGTAGTGGGCTATATTTCCCTGTCCTATTGGAGGAGCTCAGGTAGTGTAGTGCCTAAGGCACTTGACTGCTAACCAGGAGGCTGGTGGTTCAAACCCACCAGCCACTTCTCGGAAGGAAGGTTGGGCCATCTATTTCCATAGTGATCAGAAATCCAAGGAGAAGTCACTATGAGTCGGGCCCGACTCGACGGCACATAACAACAACAACAACAACACATTGATGTTGGGCTAGCCATATGTTTTCTTTAGGCAGTGGAGTATAGGAAGAAGTAACAGTGTGCTGATTCTGAGCCTAGGCCTCAGAAGGCATCCAATGGTTCCTGTCATTCTCCTGTAGTCTTGCTATCCATCATGAGTAGCATATATCTCAGGTAGTCACTTGTCTGTGGAGGATGAGAGATCATGAAACAGACATTTTGAACTTCTTGAAACAGATCGTTTAGCTGATTAAGTAGAGTCACACCTGCTGATCTGCACAACTGTGAGTGAGAGAAATAAATGATTCCTTCTGTAAACCACTGGATGTTTGTTATGCAGCATTATGGCAGTAATAGCTCACTGCTACAACCTCTCAGAAATAATCGCCAAAATATTCCTAAAGAGATAGAGATACACAAATGAGTACCTCAAGGATTCTACCTGATGCAATAGGCAAAAGACCTCAACATCAATCGGTAAGCATGTGGAGCTTGGAGGGCACAGTCCCTTTAAGAAGAAATACTGTGTGTGTGTGTGAGTGTGTGTGTGATCTGCATAGAAACAATCCCTGGTCTTCCTTTGAAAAATGCTTTGGAAAAGTCTTCATCAATACCAAAAAATATCCCTCTGGTCTGATTCTGACATGAAAGGTAAGTTATTGGGGCATACTTATCCACTTTCCAAAAATTACCTTACATGAGTTTGATTAGAACTGTTCTAAGTCATGTGTCCTCATTTTGATTTAAAATAGCTCCCTGAGGTTGAAATTGACCTGAAAATTCATTTAACTTAAGGAACACATAAGCCACAGGAAATGGAGTTGCTGAAGCTTTTGCAAGATGAGTAGCACCTCACTAAGAGACCAAGGTACTCACAGCACCCAAGGGCTTCCCATCAGTGGAGCTGCAACTCATTGAGAAGATATTAAATAGATGGCAGGAGCATCAAGAATTTCCAGCCTTCTCATTGACATCTTGGAGTCAGAATGTATAGTTAATGGAAGTATGCTCCAACATGATCTACAGCTACAGAGAGAGAGAAATAGAGGTTTGAATCCTCGATTTTCAAATATTGGAGTCACCTGAAGAAAGTAACTTAAAATCTATGAATCTCAGTTTCCTTGAGTACCTAAGGTATTTGACTGCTAACCAGAAGGCTGGCAGTTCAAACTTGGCAGCTACTCCTCGGAAGAGAGTTTGGGCAATCTACTTCTGTAGAGATACCACCTAGGAAATCCAAGAAGAGGTTGCCATAAGTTGGAAATGACTGTGGCAGTGAGTTTGGTTTTTGTTTTTGAAAGTGAGAAATA
>NW_006921590.1:6065082-6078942 GCF_000298275.1 Orycteropus afer afer | reverse complement strand
GAAGGCTGGCGGTTCAAACCCACCAGTCACTCCTCAGAAGGAAGATGGGGCAATCTACTTCTGTAGTGATACCACCTCAGAAACCCAAGGAGGGGTCTCTATGAGTCGAGTCCGACTTGACAGCACATAACAACAACTATGCCACCAGTATTTCAAATACCAGCACAGTCACCCTGGGCAAATTTCAGGAGATCTTCCAGACTAAGAGTAGGACCTGGAGATCTAATTTAAAAAGTGGCCAGTGAAACTTTATGAACAACAGAGGAAATTTGTCTAATAAGCCCCTCAGGTTGCAAGATATTCAAAATATGAGTTGGGAAGAGTTACTTCCTCAAAGTAGAGTTGACCTTAATGACATGGATGGAGTAAAGCTTCTGAGACCTTCATTTGCTTATGTGGCATGACTCAACATGAGAAGAAACAGCTGGAAACATCCATTAATAGTCAAAATATAGAATTAGAGGCATATCTATGAAAACAGTGCCTATGACAAGCATTGAAATTGCTCCCCATCCAAACATCTGACCCTATCTTTTAGATAACTACCATATATTAGCTCAAAAGTACAAGTCAAGCCCACTAATCTTTTACATAGCTCATTATGACACTATATGAAAATCACAACTTCACCTTCCTTGCGTTCACAGATGAAAATTGGTGCATGATGTGCTCAAAGTAATTTTTTTTTTTTCAGTTTCTTCTCTTTCTACACCTAGCAGATCAAGATCACACAATCTGCCTTGACCCATGGAGGGTCTCAAATGTTGTTGTTGTTGTTATGTACCGTCGATTCAGACCCAACTCATAGCAACCCCTCCTTGGGTGTCTGAGAAAGTATCACTACAGAAGTAGATTGTCCCATCTTCCTTCCAAGGAGTGGCAGGGGGGTTTGAACCGCCAGCCTTCTGGTTATCAGTCACATGCCTTAGGCACTACTCAAATAGGAAAGTATAAATTTTAACTTGCTGAATGATCTCTTGTGCTAGTGTTTGAAACTGCAATGGTTAATAGAACTGGTCCAGGGGCAACCACCTTCAAGTGGTGCCCAGAGCACAAGCCACACCTTATATATGCCTCTGTGTGCAATATATGAAATCTTAGTCTAAGAAAATTGGAAGTTGTCAAAAATGAAATGAAATGCCTGCAGATAGACATCCCAGGCATTAGTGAGCTGAAATGGACCAGTATTGGCCATTTTGAATCAGACAATCATATTACCTTCTATGCTGGAAATCATAAACTGAAGAAGAATGTCATCACATTTATTGTTAACATGAACATTTCAAGATCTATCCTGAAGTACAATGCTATCAGTGATAGGATAATATACAAAGAAGACTCATTTAGTACTCAAATTTACACACCAACCACTAATGCCAATGATGAAGAAATTAAAGATTTCACCAACTTCTGTAGTCTTAATTTGATCAAATAAGAACTCAAGATGCATTGATAATTATAATTACTGGTAACTGGAATGCAAAAGTTGGAAACAAAGAAGGATCAGTAGTTGTAAAATATGGCCTTGTTGATAGAAATTGTGCTGGAGATCACATGACAGAGTTTTGCAAATCCAATGACATATTCATTGGAAATATCTTTTTCAACAATATGAATGGGGATTATACACATGGACCTCACCAGATGGAATACACAGAAATCAAACCAACAACATCTGTGAAAAGAAACAATGGAGAAGCTCAGAGCAAGGCTAAGGGCCAAACTGTGGAACAGACCATCAATTGCTCACATACCAGTTCAAGTTGAAGCTGAAGAAAATTAAAATAAGATCATGAGAGCCAAAGTACAGCCTTGATTATATCCCACCTGAATTTAGAGACCATCTCAAGGATAGATTTGATGCATTGAACTTTAATGACTGAGGGCCAGATGAGTTGTGGGATGACATCAAGGATTTCATACATGAAGACACCAAAAAGTCCTTAACTTGTTCTTGAACATAGAGCAGCTAAAAGTAAATGGAAAAAATGATGAAGTAAAAGAGCTCAAGAGAAGATTTCAAAGAGTGTCTTGAGAAGATAAAGTATAATGAAATGTGCAAAGACCTTGAGTTAAGAAACAAAATGGGACAAACATGCTCATCATTTCTCAAACTGAAAGACCTAAAGGAGAAATTCTAGCCTCACACAATACTGAAAGATTCTATAGGCAAAATATTAAACAAAGCAGGAAGCATCAAAAGAACATGGAAGGAATACACAGAGTCACCATACCAAAAAGAATTGGTCAATGTTCAGCCATTTCAGGAGGTGGCTTGTGATCAAAAACCAAAAGTCATGAAAGAAGAAGTATAAGCTGCATTGAAGGCACGGGGAAAAACAAGGTTCCAGGAATTGATGGAATGAAAATTGAGATGTTTCAACAAACAGATGCAATACTGGAAGCACTCTTCTATGCCAAAAAATTTGAAAGACAGTTACCTGGCCAACCACCTGGGAAAGATCCATATACATGCCTATCCCAAAGAAAGATGTTCCAATGTAATGCAGAAATTATCTAACAATACTGTTAGTATCACATGCAAGTAAAATTGCGATGAAGGTAATTAAAAAATGGTTGCAGTGATACATCAACAAGGAAATGCCAGAAATTGAAACCTGATTCAGAAGAGGAAATAGAACAAGGGATATCATTGTTGACATCAGTTGGATCTTTGTTGGAAGCAGAGAATACCAGAAAGATATGTATCTATGTTTTATTGACTATTCAAACATTCACCTTTGTGGCTTATACAAAATTATAGATAATTATAGATTATAGAATGGGAATTCCAGAACCCTTGCTCATGTAGAATATAGACCAGGAGGCAGCTATTTGAACAGAACAAGGAGATACTGCATGGTTTAGAATCAAGAAAGGTGTGTGTCATTGTTGTATCTTTTCACTGTGCTTATTCAATCTGTATGCTGAGCAAATAATCCAAGACGCTGGATTATATGAAGAACTTGGCATCAAGATTAGAAGAAGACTTATTAATAACTTGTGATATATATATGATACAACCTTGCTTGGTGATAGTGAAGAGGACTTGAAGCACTTACTGAAGAAGAGCAAAGACTACAACTTTCAGTATGGATTATCCTTCATCATAAGAAAATCATAAATCTTCACAACTGGACCAATAAGCAACATCATGATAAATGGAGAATATTGAAGTTATCAAGGGTTTTATTTTACTTGGATCCATAATCAACACCCATGGAAGCACCAATCAAGAAATCAAATGACATATTGCATTGGGCAAATTTCCTGCAAATGACCTCTTTAAAGTATTAAAAAGCAAATATGTCACTTTGAGGACCAAGGTGCACCTGAACCAAGCCATGGTATTTTCAGTCACCTCATATGTATGTAAAAACTGGACAATGAATGAGGAAGACTGGAGAAGAATTGGTGCCTTTGAATTATGGTAGTGGGGAAGAATATTGAATATACCATGGACTGCTAGAAGAATGAACAAATCTGTCTTAGAAAAAGTACAGCCAGAATGCTCCATAGAAGCAAGGATGACGAGACTTTGTCTGACATACTTTGGATATATTATCCAGAGGGACCAGTCCCTGGGGAAGAATACCATGCTGGATAAAATAGAGATCAGTGAAAAAGGAGATCCTCAATGAGATGAATTGTCAGTGTGACTAAACAATGGGTGCAAACATAGCAATGATTGTGGTACAGGACAAGACAGTGTTTCTTTCTTTTGTATATAGGGTCCCTATGAGTCAGAACCAACACAATGACATTTAACAACAACAACCAACAGATATATTGAAGTCTAGCTGCAATGTCTTACTGCACATTAATAACCTAGTACATGTGACTCGGGGAGCCCTGATGGCATCGTGCCTAAGGTATTTGACTGCTAACCAGAGGGCTGGTAGTTCAAACCCACCAGCCACTCCTCAGAAGGAAGATTGGGCAATATAGTTCTGCCTTGGAAACCCAAGGAGGGGTCGCTATGAATCAGATCCAACTCGATGGCAATGAGTTTTTTTTTTTTTTTTTTTTTAATAGGTCACCCTGTTTTGAAATAGGATCCCAACTAAGTTGGGATCTCTGGTAGCGTAGTGCCTAAGGCACTTGACTGCTAACCCGAAGGCTGGCGGTTCAAACCCACTAGCCTCTCCTCGGAAGGAAGATGGGGCAATCTCCTTCTGTAGTGATACTGCCTCAGAAGCCCAAGGAGGAGTTGCTAGGAGTCAGGTCTGACTCGACAGCATATAACAACAACAACAATCAACTAAGTTAGCGTAAGGCCAGACTTTGTCTTACCCACTTTGGTCCTGTTGTCAGAAGGGACCATTCCCTGGAGAAAGATCTCATGCTTGGTAAAGTAGAGGCTCAGAGAAAAAGGGGAAGACCCACACTGACTTGGACTGACATAGTGGCTACAACAATGGGCTCAAGCATAGCAAGGACTGTGACGATGACATGTGAATGGGCAGTGTTTTGTTCTATTGTACATAGGATGGCTATGAGGCAGAGGTGACCCAATGGCACCCAATAACATCAGGCTGGAGTAGGGTGGGTCTTAATGTTCTATGACTGGTGTACTTATGAAAGAGAATATACACAGAGATGGGGAGACAGAGGAAAGAACTCCATGTGATGCAGCAGCTGCAAGCCAAGGAATGCCTGGTACTACCTGAAGCTAGGATAGGTCATGAAACAGATTCTCCCACAAAGCATCTGAAGCAATCAACAGATCTGACACCTCGATCTCTGACTGACAGCTTCCAGAATGATGAGGTGATAAATTTCTATTCTGATATGTCATCTAGTTTGTGGTATTTTGTTGCTGCAGCCCTAGTAAACTAAGATATCTGCTACATTGCAAACAGTAAATGTCAGGTGATATAATTTTCAAGAAATATAAACTCTAATATTGCTCTCCAGTTTCCTAGGTATCCCTTTAGAGTTGCTATCCCCCAAATGGAGAAAAGCAGCCTCTGTCCTTTGTCACTGAGAAGCTGACACTTTTCAACACCTGGACTAGAGGAAAAGAGTGAAGGTTATGGATGAGGAAAAGCAAGCAGTATTTGGCTTGTTTGATTCCTGCTCAGTTTGGCCCATAGCCTGAAGCAAACAAACAAACAAAAAAAAAAGGTTCTGTAGTCACTATACTTCTCTCAACGTTTCTAGGATATCTTGACCCTGATTTTATGAGATCACCCCAGGGATATGTCAGAGCTATTAGCACGATCCCAGAGTCCTAGCCTGTGAGCATAAGTTATATCCCAGGTGGATGAGGAGAACTGGAGTACAGGAAGGACTTCTGAGAGTTTTTAGAGCTACAGATGGAAAGAGCACGTCCTCCGTGGCTGGTTCCTACTGTGTTCTGAGGAACTCTTCCTCCCGAAGATTCATTACACTTAATAAGACCCAACATCTGTGTTGTTCATTGTTGCCTTCCTAGCACTTAGCATGGTACCCCACATGTAGAAACTCTCAATAAATATTTTAAATCAATTATTGATGAATGAAGGGAAAATTGAAGTGAAGTTGGTATGTGTCTTGGTTCTCTAACACTGCTTTAACAGAAATACCATGGTGAATGGCTTTAACAAACAGGAATTTATTCTCTTAGAGTTTAGAAGGTGAGAATTCTGAATTCAGAGTGCCAGCCCTAGGGGCTGGGGAAAGGACCTTCAACCTTCAGCTTCATCTATGCCTCTTGTTCCAGGCCCATTGGAGCAAGTTAGAGCCTTCTTCTGACTCATGTAGCTGCTGGGGCTGATGGTAAAATAGACAGGTAAAATGGCACGATCCCAAAATTTGCAGGCAACACTGCAAGGTACTGTTCAAGTCCAAGAACTGGAGATGAAGACTTGGCCAGATGCAGGATCCAAATGTGCCAAAATGCTAGAAATCTTTCCCAAAATTTCTCCATATATACTAGAATCAGGCCATACCTTGAAGGCAACTCCCCTTCCACTGATTTACATCTCACAGCAGATTCCCCATGAAGCTGACTATACCACATCAAATCACATCATGGAGAATAACTACATCCACCCATCATACCACTCAAAATCATGGCCCAGCCAAATTGACACAACCTTAAGTGCCACACTATGAATGTAACATTAAAAGGGTATAAGAATTCCAAAACATTTTCTGAAATTTGAGGAAACTATAGTATATTTCTGGGAGCTCTGGTAGCATAGTGCCTAAGCCATTTGACTGCTAATCAGAAGGCTGGCAGTTCAAACCCACCAGCCACTCTGCAGAAGGAAGATGGGGCAATCTATTCCGTAGTGATACTGCCTCGGAAACCCAAGGAGGGGTCGCTATGAGTCGGGTCCGACTTGATGGCACGTAACAACAACAACATAGTGTATTTCTACCACTCATTTCTCAGTTTATGGTACTGTGGTGATTTGCATGTTTTTGTAATACTAGAAACTATGCCACTAGTATTTCAAATACCAGCAAGGTCCCACAGAGTACAGATTTCAGCAGAGCTTCCAGACAAAGAGCAACTGTGAAGAAAGGCCTGGTGATCTACTTCAAAAATTAGCAAATGAAAAACCTGTGAATCACAAAAGAATACTGTCTGATATGTTGCTGGGCAATGAAGCCCCTAAGTTAGAAGGCACTTAAAACACATAGTAACCACGATAGACTGCAGCACACCAATGACTAAGAATATGGTGCAACACTATTCTGGTTACCTAGTGCCGCTCTAACAGAAATACCACAGATGGGATGGCTTGAACAAGAAGTTTATTCTTTTTGGAGGCTTTAAGTCCAAGTTCAAAGTGCCAGGCTCTAGGAGCTGGGTGAAAACCACTCAACCTTGGGCTTCAGCTCTGCCTCCTGCTCCCGGCCCACTGGAGCTAGAGGATTTTCTTCACTCAGACAGCTGCTGGCTGCTGAGACTGACAAGCCCATGGTTGACAAGTAAAAAGGCACAGTCCTGATGTTACCAAACCACACAGCAGGCCATTAATTCAAGTCCATTGAAAGTCCCAAGGTCAGCAGAGCACGGCAGGTTGCTGTACAACAACACTGCTACATGCAGGGTTCAAGTGTGCCATAAGCTGGAGACCATTCCCAAAGCTGTTTCTTATATACAGAAAGCAGACCACACACCCAAAGCAGCTACTGAGCTGCTCCAATAGATTCCACCATGGAGTTAATTATCAATCTCACCATGGGGAATAACAACAACCAGCTGCCCAACCACTGAACCAGGCCCAGCTAAGTTGACACACAAACTTAAATATCACAAGGACCAACTAAAAAAATGCAAACTCACTGCTGTTCAGTTGATTCCTATTCATAGTGACCCTATAGGACAGAGTAGAACTGCCTCCTAAGTTTCCAAGGCTGTAAATCCTTACAAAGCAGATTGCCTCCTCCTTCTCCCACAGAGTGGCTGGTGGGACATTTTGGTTACCAGACAAATTCTTTTACCATTATGTCATCAAAGTTTTTGGTGTAGGAGCTGGCAACATTTCACTCTGTTGTGCATGGGGTTGACATGAATTTAAAGCAACTTGATGGCAACTAACAGCAATAACAGTATATCTGAAGAGATAAACCTCAAAACAAGTGAAGCAATTTGGAGCCACTGAGAGTGAAACAAAGAGTCAGAAAGGGGAAACTCAGTATAGGAAAGGAAGAGTTGGTGGTGCTTACATTGAAGAAGGTGGGTTTATAAAACTGAATCTGAAAAGACATGAGGAGAGGGAGAGGGGTAAAAAAAAAAAGAAGCAGCTGGGTATGGGAACAACCACAACAAATGCCTGTGCTTTCACTTTGGAAGATGTCCTGTTTGTTCTTGACCCTAATTTCAAGAAGAAGGAAACAAAAATGTAGATAAATAGGCACGTGATGTCTTGTAGGAAATGCTAGTGAGCCTTTAAAATAAATCATCTTCACTGCATCAAACTCAAAGTACACAAATTAAATCAAAAGATTTCTTGTAAAAAGAGACAGTCATTTTGCCCCACTTAGCTTTCTTTTGAACAGCAACATTATCAATTTTGAATGTTCTCATCTGTGAAATTTAGTGTACCCAGTGTGATACTAAAATATCTCTGATACAATGTAAATGGATTCCTACCTCAGAAATAAACTCATGAAAAGTGTCAGTTTTCCCTTGATTCTCTTGTTCATTATGTGTAGAATAATAAGAGCCATGCTGTAATAAAGACTTGACAAAGCAATGTTGAGGTGACAAATATCTGAGGCATAGAAGTTGAAGTGTGACATAAAATAGATCACTAAAAGAAAATAACGGTACCTTTCAAACTTAAAAAAAAAAAAAAAAAATCCCCATTGTAGAAATAGGAAACCAAGAGTCATGCTTTTAGAAAAGAGACATGAAGCCAAATTTCTTCTCTCCTACTCTGGGGGTGTGGTTCTATGTCAAAATATTAGAATTAGAAACTGAAATATAGTGGTAAAAGCCTGAATTAGTGGACAAAATAGCATCGGCAACCTACAAAGTGCCTAACCTTCAGAAAAAAATAAATTGTTGCATTTTGAGACATTATCCCAACCCTATTATGGATGGAAAAGACACAGAACATTTACAGATATTTTTTAAATGCTTTATAGATGATGCAAGTAGCTTCTGAGTAGCATTTCTTAAAAAGATTAAACAGACGTACACTGTTCCTTAGCTACTACTTTAGAATAGAGACTTCATTTCCAGACCAAACTGACAACTTTGTTGGTTATATCTGATGAATTAGTTTCATCACTTACACTTTTGCAAGTTATCTGAATCATATAATACTTTCGTTTAGTTAGAAACTTGAGATGACTAACATTTTGTGACAGTGACAGAGACTTTTCTAGGTATTAGGAATTTGTGATTTAGGTTTAGAGTATCTCATTGTCATGGTAATGCAAGATGCTTTTTGATATAACCCAGAGGAAATGGGAGTCCTTTCTTAATCATTATAAGGGTTCAACTAATTGTTGAACAAGAATGAAAATCAAAGTTAAATTGGTATGAGGAAAAGTATTTTCTCAAATTGTCCAGAGTTGAGGACCTAGGAAAGAAATTAAACCTTATTATAATGTTATATAAAGAGCTTTGGTGGTAGGTGGTGTACAGGTTAAGGCATTTGGCTGCTAGCCAAAAGGTTGGTGGTTCAAACCCACCAGCTGCTCCATGGAAGAAAGATAAGGCAGTCTGCTTCTGTAAAGATTCACAGCCTTGGAAACCCAATGAGGTTGCTACAAGTCGGAATCGACTCAATGGAGGTGAATTTGGTTTTGGTTTTGCATAACGTTATGTAGGAGTTCTGGTGGCACAGTGGTTAAGCACTTAGCTGTTAACCAAAAATTTGGCAGTTTGAACCCACCAGCTGCTTGACAGGGAAAGATGTGGCAGTCTGATTCCAGGAAGAATTACAGCCTGGAAAATGCTGTGGGTCAGTACTACTTTCCTTTAGGGTAGCTAGGAATTGGAATCGACTTGATGGCAACAGGTTTTGTTAGTTTTGGCATAGTGTTCTGTGTCTGAATTTAGATTTTCCTGGAGAGAACCACGGAGCTTGGATTGGAACACCCTTCTCAGTCTTCCCTGCTCTCTGCTTCTGAATTCCTCAACCTGAGTTCTTGGGAATCAAGCCCAACCCTCTCACTGTGAGAGCCTTGAACACCCAGACCAGAACTATAGAAACTAGGCAGAGGATAAAAACATTGCCAACCTTGTCCAAGTTTGTAAAATAGAACATCAGAAGGGACAGATAGGGACTAAGGCTTGACTTTTGTTATTGTTGTTAAATCTAGTGGTTCTCAGAAGAAAGAAATGAATGATAGGGACATTTGAGGAAAAGGATCTAAGTAAGAAAAAGTTAGGAAGTGAAAGCAACAGGGAACAGGAAGGTCCATGACTGATACTCCTTTCAGAGGCTTACAGAGTTGTTCCATATGCATTACCTAGCACTGGAAATAGGACCTGCTGCCATTCCCTTACCTGAGCTACCCAAGCCCTTTCTGTTGAGAACTGTTTAATCTTATTTGGGAGCCACTGAGTGAAGAAAGTATCCCCTTCCTTCCTGATCTTCTTTGGCAAAAGTATCACCTTTAACACAAACCACTGGGCAGGAAGGAACTCTTCTCTGAGACCAACTGCCTAGTTGGAAACACAGAAAAGACAATTCTCTCCAACCCCTAAATTTTCCTCCTTCAGATTTTAGCTACAGATTAAATCTGTGAGCAGAAAATAAGAAAGTGGTTTCATCTTTAGTAGCTATAATGTTTTAGTCAGGATTTTTCAATTATAAAACTCTGTGTCAGTATGGGAGAAAAAAAAGAAAAAGGTAAAGGATAAAGCAGTTTGGGCCTAACGTGTGAGATAACCAGCAAATCAAACAGTGCATAGAAAACCTGATCCAAGTGACCAATGCCTTGCCTAAGGCCCAGTGGGCTTGCCGGCTCATGTAGTTATGCAAGCCATGAAACCAAATCCAAGAAGAATGGATGCTCAACTCAATTCAAATAGAATGAAAGCCTCTGCCATAGTTTTTTCTTCTGGGCCTACCATACCATCTCCTGCAGACATTTACCAGGGAATGGAGATGGGTTAGAGGGAAAAAGGGAAGCATGACTAGGACTAAATGATATGCTCTCTGGGGTGTTTAGAATCCAGCCCAATGAGTCTGATCTTGGCTGGAAAAATTTTAAAAATTCTTGTGCCCAGGCCATACCCTGGGAACAATTAAATCAGAATTTTGACGTATGCAACCCAAGCATGAATCCATTTTTAAGGTCCTCCAGTGATTTAAAAAAAAAGGCCCTCCAGCTTTTTAGAGGGCTGGAATTGGTAGGGATGGCTAGGAGGCAGTGGCAGACGGCTTTTTGGAGGGGCAGAGCTGGTAGGGACAGCTTGGAAGTGGGAGTGGAGCAGTTTGGAACAACTAAGGGAGATGAACTCATTTGTCAGTTTGTTGTCCTGTGGTGGCTTGTATGTTGCAATGGGGCTGTGCTACCAGTGTTTCAAGTGCCAACAGGGTTAGCCATGGTGGACAGGTTTCAGCAGAGCTTCCAGCCTAACATAGACTAAGAAAAAGGAAGAGGCCACCCACTTCTCCAAGTATTGGCCAGTGAAAACTTTATGAATAGCAGTAAAACACAGTCCGACATATTACTGAAAAATAGCCCTGAAACACTGTCTGATATAGTGCCAGAAGATGAACCCCTCAGGTTGGAAGGCACTCAAAATATGACTAGGGAAGTTCTGCCTGCTCAGAATAGAGCTGAGCTTGATGATATGGTTGGAATAAAGCTTTCAGGACCTCCTTTTGCTGATGTGGCACAACTCAAGATAAGAAGAAACAGCTGCAAATATCCATTAATAATCGGAACACAGAATGTACAAAGTATGAATCTAAGAAAATTAGAAGTTGTCTAAAAAGAAATGGAACAGACAAAGATTGATATCCAAGACATTAGTTAGCTGAAATGGAAGAGTTTGGGCCATTTTGATTCAGACAACCATATGATCTACTATGCCGGGAATGACAAATTGAAGAGGAGTGGTGTGGCATTCATCATCACAAAGAATATTTCAAGATCTATTTTGAAGTACAATGCTGTCAGTGACAGAATAATATCCATATACTTATGAGGAAAACCAGTTAATATTACTATTATTCAAATTTACACACCAACCACCAAAGCCAAAGATGAGGAAATTGAAGATTTTTACCAACTTCTGCAGTCTAAAATCAACCAAACATGCAATAAAGATGTATTAATTATCACTGGTGATTGAAATGAAAAAGTTGGAAACAAAGAAGAGTCTCTGGTAGTTGGAAAATATGGTCTTGGTGATAGAAATGACACTGGAGATTGCATGACAGAATTTTGCAAGACCAATGATTTATTCATTGCAAATACCTTTTCCCAACAATGCAAATGGCAGGTATACACATGGACTTCATTCACCAGATAGAGTGCACAGGAAAAGGACTAACTACATATATGACAAGAGGAGATGGAGAAGCTTAATATCTTCAGCCAAAACAAGGCGAGGAGCTGGTTGTAGAATAGACCATCAACTGCTCAATATGAAAGTTCAAGTTGAAACTGAAGACAATTAAAACAACTCTGCAAGAGCTAAAATATGACCTTGATTTTATCCCTCCTGAATTTAGAAACTGTCTAAAGGACAGATTTAATGCATTGAACACCAATGACTGAAAACCAGAAGAATTATGGGATGACATTGAGAACATCATCCATGAAGAAAGCAAAAGGACATTAAAAAGACAGGAAAGGAAGAAAAGACCAAAGTAGATGTCAGAGGAGACTCTGGAACTTTCCCTAGAATGGAGAGTAGCTAAAGCAAATGGGAAAACCCACAGGATAAAAGAGCTGAACAGATGATTTCAAAGATCAGTTCGAGAAGACAAGTCAATTATTATAATGAAATGTTCCAAGAGTTGGAGTTAGAAAACCAAAATGGAAAAAAACTCTCAGCATTTCTCAAGCTGAAAGAACTGAGGAAAAAATGTGAGCCTCAAATTGCAATATTGAAAGATTCCATGGACACTATGTTGAGTGATGTAGGAATCATCAAAGGAAGATGGAAGGAGTACACAGAGTCATAATATCAAACAGAACTGGTAGATGATCATCTATTTCAGAAGGTGGTATATGATCAAGAAACAATAGTACTGAAGGAAGAAGTCAAAGCTGCACTGAAGGAATTGGCAAAAAACAAAGCTTAGGGAATCGATGGAATACCCACTGAGATATTTCAACAAATGGATGGCCCACTGGAGGCACTCACTCAGCTATACCAAGAGATTTGGAAGACAGCTACCTGGCCAACTGACTGGAAGAGATCCATATTTGTACTCATTCCAAAGAGAGGTGATCCCACAGAATGTGGAAATTATAGAACAGTGTGATCAATATCACACACAAGTGAAATCTTACTAAAGATAATTAAAAAATGATTGCAGCAGTATACTGACAGAGAATGTCCAGAAATGCAAGTTGGATTCAGAAGGGGACATGGATCGAGGGATGTCATAGCTAATGTCAGATGGATCTTGGCTCAAACAAAGAATACCAGAAGGATGTTTACTTGTATTTTATTAAGTATGCAAAGGCATTTGATTGTGTGGATCATAACAAATCTTGGAGACAACAGACCATCGCAGTCCATGCAAATAAGCAAGATAAAGCAATAGAAACAAAAAAGCAGGATAGAGACCCAGAACAGATCCCTGAGGACAAAGCAGCATTGGAACTCCCTGACAAGGAATTTAAAAGAATTATATTTAGGTACCTTTAAAGAATTGAGAGACAGATCAAGGAAAACACTGACAAAATTAAGGAAAACACAGACAAAATCCTAGATTAATTTTGGAAGAAAATAAAAGAACAAAATGACAAAATAAATGAAAAATAAGAAATGATGCAAAATCTCCAGGTAGAAATCCAGAAGATTAATACTAAATTTTCAGAAATAGATAACACATTGAAAGGGCAAAAGAGCATAATCGAATCAATGAAAGACAGAATTAATGAGATTGAAGACAAATATCTCAATCCATCTTTGGAAAGGGATCAATCAGAAAAAAAGATCAAAACAAAATGAAGAAAGCTTAAGGCTCATGTGGGATACTATCAAAGGGAATAATCTATGTGTAACTGGAATTTCAGAACAGGAAGAGAAAAATAAAACCACTGAGAAAATTGTCCAAGATTGTTAGAAGAAAACTTTGCTGATATGATGAAAGATGAGAATATATCCATTTAGGAAGTCCAATGAACCCCAAATAGGACTGACTCCAAAAGAAAATCATCAAGACATATCATCATCAAACTCACCAAAACCAAAGACAAAGAAAGAATCTTGAA
>NW_006921590.1:6062509-6064332 GCF_000298275.1 Orycteropus afer afer | reverse complement strand
ATCCAGTTGCTCCATCACTCAACCAGGCCAAGCCAAGTTTACACACAAACTTAATTACCATAATTCCACCCCTTGTCAACTTGGAACCTGTACAGATCTTCAATGGGTATCATCTGTACAGATCTCCTTCACTGGGTGGCTCTAATCCCCTAGTTCCCGAGTAGCAGCCTCATCCCCTTGGCCTGGCAGGCCCTGTTCCTCTACCTCTTAGGCATAGTAGCCCTGCCCCTCACTCTTGGGCAGTGGCTATGGATCATCCCACTGGCCCACAGGAACAAGCAGCCCCACACTCCAGAACCAAGTTGGTGAAGGTCTGACTCTTAAAAACCTAGGGGGGTATGGTGGTTCCACCCCCAGAAGCCATGGTCCTACCCTTGAGCCTAAGGCAGCTCTGCTTCCCATTTCATTGGTCTCTCTGCTTCTTCCTATTAATACCTGAGGGCAACCCACTCTACCAAGAATCTTCCTGCTCAAAGGACACTCAGCTTTCTTGCTCTGCTGGCTGGCCAACCTGCTGCTCCATCTAATGTTGGTCTCTTTTACAAATTAATGCCTGAAGGCAACCCACTCCACCATGAAACTGCCTACCCAATGGCATCTGACTTTCTCTTCTATGGGCTGGTAAGCCTGTTGCTGTTTAATGCTGGTCTCTTGGCTCTGCTGCTGCCATCTCTCATGCCACATACTGGGGTCTCTCTGCCAGTGTCTTGGGTCAAAGACACACTCCACTCCTATTTCTACATTTCAGGTATTAGAGAAGCACCCCATTCTCTTGGTACCATATTCTGTTCTGGTTACCTAGTGATACCCTAACAGAAATACCACAAATGGGATGGCTTGAACCAACAGGAATTTATTCTCTTACAGTTTGGAGGTTTTAAGTCTGAGTTCAAAGTGCCAGGCTCTAGGGGCTGGGTGAAAGCACCTCAACTTGAGGCTTCAGCTCTGCCACTTGCTCCCAGCCCACTGAAGCTAAAGGCATCTCTTAACTCAGGCAGCTACTGGCTGCTGAGGATAGCAATCCCAAGTTCAACAAATAAAATGGCACAGTCCTGGTGTTACCATATCTCATGGCATGCCATTGATTCAAGTCCACTGAAAGTCCCAGGTTTGGCAGAACTGGCAGGCTGCTGAACATTGACTTAGCTACTTGCAGGATTCAAGCATGCCATAAGCTAGAGACTATCCTCAAGTCTTCTCCTCATAAACAGGAAGCAGACCATGTCCCAAGGCAGCTACTCAGCTGCTCGCAGTAGATTCCACCATGGAGTTAATTACCAGTCTTTTCATGGGGAATACTACATCCAGCTGCCCAGCCACTCAACCAGGCCCAGCCAAATTTACACACAAACTTAACTACCACAAGAAGCAATTAAGGGAGTTTGTTAAAACAGAACTAACCTACAGGATGTACTAAAGGGAGTCTTTGGAACAGAGAACCAATAATAGCAAACGACAATTTACGATTAATACACAAGATGACATAACCCAGAAACAACACCAGTTATTGAAGTATCCAAAGTAAAATAAGTTTACCAGATTGTAAACAGGGAACCAGAGACATCAATTGGCAAACCAAAAGAGGAAAAAAATTGGGTAGTGTGATAGTTGGAGCTGTATGTCAACTTGGCTAGACCACAATTCTGTGTGGTCTAAGCAATTGTGATGTGGGTTGTTCCAATGATGGGACCAGATGTATATGTTTTGAGCAGCCAATCCAATGAAAGGGAGTTTCCCTAGGGGTGTGGCCTGTTTGCAGTATATTTATGGACATCCTGGGAAAAGAGACATTCTTCTGTGGATTGAGATTCTGTTGTGCTGCC
>NW_006921590.1:6057663-6061326 GCF_000298275.1 Orycteropus afer afer | reverse complement strand
TTTAATACACCACTTTCAATGAAAGATAAAACAACTGCAAAGAAATTCAATAAAGATGCAGAAGAACTGAACAATACAATCCACCAACTTGACCTTATAGACATCTACAGAGCACTTCACCCAACAACAGCACAATATGCATTCTTTTCCAGTGCACATGGAACATTCTCCATAATAGCCCATATGTTAGGCCACAAGACAAGCCTTAATAAATTTAAAGCCATTGAAATACTACTGCTAAGCAGCTTCTCTGAGCACAATGCTATAAAATTAGGAATCAACAATAGGAATGTCAATAGAAAAGGAGCAAACAGATGGAAACTGAACAACACCCTCCTTAAGAATGACTGTGTAAGAGAAGAAATCAAAATTGAAATTCGAAAATTCCTTGAATCAAATGAGAATGAAAACACAACATACCAAAATCTTTGGGAGACAGAAAAAGAATGATCAGAGGCCATTTTTTAGCAATAAATGCACAAATAAAAAAGAAGAGTCAAAATCAACACCTTAAACCAACATCTCCAACAATTAGAAAAAGAACAGCACGAAAAGCCGGCAGTCACCAGAAGAAAAGAAATAAAGATTTGAGCAGAAATAAATGAAACAGAAAGACAATAGAAAAAATCAACAAGACCAGAAGTTGGTTTTTTGAAAAGATTAAAAAAATGGACAAACCACTGGCAAATTTAACAAAGGAAAAGAAGAAGAGAATACAAATAACACAAATAAGAAATGAATTGGGTGACATCACAACTCACAACAGAACCAGCAGAAATAAAAAGGCTGGTATCAGGATACTATGAAGAGCTATACTCCAACAAATTTGAAAATGTAGAAGAAATGGACAGATTTCTAAAAATACACTACTTACCTAAACTAACACAGACTGAGGTGGAAAACTTGAACAGATCCCATTACAAACAAAGAAATTGAACAGGTCATAAAAAAATTACCAACAAAAAATCCTGGCCCAGATGTTTTCACCAGAGAATTCTACCAAAATTTTCAGAGAAGAACTGACACCAATCCTACTCAAACTATTCCAGAACATAGAAAAGGATGGAATCCTCTCAAATTCATTTTATGAAGCAAGTATAACCTTGATACTAAAACCAGGCAAAGATACCACTCAAAAGGAAAAGTACAGACTAATATCCCTCATGAATATAGATGTAAAAACTTCAACAAAATCCTAGGCAATAGCCTCCAACAACATATCCAAAAAATAATACATTATGACCAAGTGAGGTTCATATCAGGTATACAAGGATGGTTCATCATTAGAAAAACAATCAATGTTATCCATCACATAAATAAAACAAAAGACAAGAACTACCTGATCATATCAATCGATGAAGAAAAGGCATTTGATAAAATCCAACACCCATTCCTGATAAAAACTCTCAGTAAAATAAGAATAGAAGGGACATTCCTCGACATAATAAAGGGCATCTATGCAAAACCATAGGAGCTCTGGTAGCATAAGGCACTTGACTGCTAACCACAAGGCTGGCAGTTCAAACCCACCAGCTACTCCTCGGAAGGAAGGTTGGGCAATCTACTTCCAGAGTGATACTGCCTCAGAAACCCAAAGAGGGGTTGCTATGAGTTAGGTCTGATTCGATGGCACATAACAACAACAACAACAATGCAAAACCAACAGCCAACATTAATCTCAATGGAGAGAGAATGAAACCATTCCCCTTGTGAATAGGAACCAGACAAGGATGCCCTCTATCACCACTTCTATTCAAAATTGTATTGAAAGTCCTAATCAGGGCAATAAGGCAAAAAAGGGAATTAAAAGACATCCTAATTGGTAAGGAACTACCCCTATTTGCTGATGATATGATCCTATACCTAGAAAATCCAACAGACTCAGTCAAAAATCTAGAGGAACTAATTGAGAGATTTAGCATTGTGACAGCATGCAAGATCAACATTCCAAAATCAGTCAGATTCCTCTACACTAACAAAGAGATTGCCTAAAAAGAAATAAGGAAATCAATACCATTTACAATAGCAACCAGAAAAATAAAATACTTGGGAATAAATCTTACCAGGGACACAAAAGACCTGTAAAAAGAAAACTATAAAAGACTACTTCAGGAAACCATAAGAGATCTACATAAGTGGAAGACCATACCATGCTTGTGGAGATAGGAAGACTGAACATTGTGAAAAGCAATCTATACATTCAATACAATCCCAATCCGGATCCCATCAACATTCTTTAAGGTTATGGAAAAACCAATCACTCACTCTATATGGAAAGAAGAGAGACCTTGGATAAGCAAAGCACTACTGAAGAAGGAGAACAAAGTAGGAAGTCTCATACTTTAGGATCTTAAAACCTACTATATAGCCACAGTAGTCAAAACTGCCTGGTATTGGTACAACGACAGACACGTAGACCAATGGAATAGAATTGAGAAACCAGAATAGATCCATCAACCTATGGTCACCTGATCTTTGACAAAGGGCTGAAATCTATTAAAGGGGGAAGAGATTTCCTGTTTACCAAACGGTGCTGGCAAAACTGGATATCCATTCACAGAAAAATGAAACAAGATCTGTAACTCATACCACACACAAAAACTAACTCCAGATGGATCAACGACTTCAATGTGAAACCCAAAACTATAAAGTATCTCAAGGAAAAACATAGGGGCAAATTTAGGTGTCTTAATATATGGCATAAATAGACTATCAAACATAAACCAAAATGTATGAACAGCTGAAGATAAACTAGATGAAAGGGACTGTCTAAATTTTTAAGTGCTTCCAAAGATTTCTCCAAGTGAGTAAAAAGAGAGCCTACAGATTGGGGGAAAAAGTATATATATTTGGCAATGGCATATTCAACAAGGGACTTATTTCTAAAATTTATAGAAAACTCCAACACCTTAACAAGAAAATGACAAATAATCCAATTAAAAAATGAGCAGAATATATGAATAGACACTTCACCAAAGAGAATACTCAGGTGGCCAAAAAACATATGAAGAAATGCTCACAATCATTACCCATTAGAGGGATACAAATCAAAACAACAATGAGATACCATCTTGCTCCAGCACTAGTAGTAAAGTTCAACAAGACACAAAATAACAAATGTGGAGAGATTGGGACTCTCATGCACTGCCGGTGGGACTGTAAAATGGCACAACCACTGTGGAAAGCAGTGGGCTACTTAAAAAGTTGGAATTAGAAATACCATTTGACCCAGCCATTCCATTACTAGGTATATATCCTAAAGAAGTGAAAAGCAGGACAAGAACAAATATATGCACACCTATGTTCATCACAGCCCTATTTACAATAGCAAAAAGATAGAAACCACGTAAGTGCCCATCAACTAAGAAATGGATAACCAAACTGTGGTACATACACACAATGGAATACTATGCAACCTTAAAGAATAACGTAGAATCTGCAAAACACTGCATAACATGGATGAACTTGGAGGACATTGTGATGAGTGAAATAAGTCAATCACAGAATGCTAAATACTGTTTCAGTCTAATATTGTAAAAAGTCAAAGCAAAGTTTATTCATGGAAGGATATTTTCTTTGCTGGTTACCAGGGATGGGAGGGAAGAGAAGCAGAGGGGAGAGGAAATTTCTAGATAGGTTGGAAATAAAACAGTATGTGTGTGT
>NW_006921590.1:6035174-6057091 GCF_000298275.1 Orycteropus afer afer | reverse complement strand
AAGAGAAGAAAGCAATTAATACCAAGGAATGAAAACTAAGATTAAAGTAAAAAAAAAAAAAAAGAAAGAAAATCAAATACAAGGGGCAGAATAAAGCCTTGATCAGTTCCCACAGGTTAATAGACTGGAAGATGAGAGTCCATAGGAGATGGATTTGGGTAAATGATATAGGGTGAAATTGTGAAAAATCTCCAAGTTTCAGAGACAGGTTTGCCTGCATGATTTCACTTTTTATATACTTCTTTAGCTGTATGATTAAAGATACCCAACAGTTCTGGAAAATCCAACACATTGCCTTACCAGAAGACCATAATACTTCCAGGTGAGCATCGTGTCCATCAAAAAGTGACTAAGGTGAAATGACTTTCTCTGTTCTCCCTTCAAGGAGCTCTGGTGATGTAGTGCCTAAGGCATTTGACTACTAACCAGAAGGTTGGTGATTCAAACCCACCAGCCACTCTGTGGAAGGAAGACCAGGCAATCTACTTCTGTAAGGGTTTACCACCTCGAAAATCCATAGGGGGTTACTATGAGTTGGAATCGACTCAATGGTAGTGTTTGGTTATTGGTTCTCCCTTAAGCTGAATGGTGGGGCCATTGATTGTGCCCAGGTGTGGCAATTCTGCCCCTTTGTTAATCACGTTGTTGTTGTTAGTTGCCATGGAGCCATTTCCAACTCATGGTGACCTGAGGTGTGCAGAGCAGAACTGTTCCATATGGTATACAAGGCTGTGATCTTTCAGAAGCAGATTGTCAGGCCTCTCTTCTGAGGCACCTCTGGGTGGGCTCAGACCTCCAACCTTTCAGTTAGTACTGGAGCACTTAACTGTTTGCACCAATCAAACCTGAATAATCTCAACAAGGTAACTAGGGATGATATGACCCCTCCATTACCACCACCATGCTCCGAAGTGGACAATAATTGATGCTAGCCTGTGTGGGCAGGCAGAATCAAGTTTTCTCATATTTTAAAACATCTTGTCTTATAAATAGCATCACAGCAAACCCAAAAGGGAAAGGGTTTTAAACTTTAATATCCTTTCTATCATTTTCATACTTCCCTCATCCTGTGCAAGTGAAGCTCATGTTCAGTTTTTTGGTGATACTCTATCCCATTTAATTTCTCATTATTATTGCATGTGGCTCTCTAGTGATAGAACCATTTGGGGAATGTGACTTTCCTTGAAACCTCTGTCAAACAGCTTAAAAAAACCAGTCTCATTCTCACTAGAATTGACAATAAATGCCTTCTAATTTTTTTCTTTTTGGCAGAACTCAAGACATTGAATGCTTTTCTTCAACTCATCAGTCAGCAAAGTTTTGTTGGAAATTCTACAGAGTAAAGGTTTAAACATTAATTTTCATTTTTTTTTTTTTTTTAAATCATGAAAAAAAAAAAAAGAAACCATTCTTTGGATTAGCAAATTGACCTAGATAATCCACCTGCAAATCCTCCTGTTTGAGGTTTAGCAAATCTGCTCCTATCAATACAAAGGGAACTTTTCATAAAAGCCTTTCTCTGCTACTGAATGTTTTTGCTGCCTTATTCTCAAAAAGTAGACTTTCTCAATAAGAGGCCTAACACACTATCTAATTTAAAGTGTTTTTATTTCACTTAAAATATTCTCATGTCAAAAAAAAAAGATGAAGAAGTAGTACATGTCACAATAATAATGTGTGCATACAATTGGCAAAATTGTCTTATCCCCGTAATTCCTATTTTATTCCTACTGCTTCAGTTCTTTGTGTTTATAGTTATCATTTCTTTTTCTGTTTTCTGTCCTTATTCTTAGCTCTCTCAGTAGCCCTTCTTTCCTTTTCCTCTCTTGCTTCCCAGGTCAGCACCACCCTAGTATATATTCCATATGACATTTCTAGAGAAATGTTTTTTCTGACTTTTCAAAGAGTTTCTATTCATGCAATTCTGTATTCTTTGCAATGGAAAGTGGCATTTGTGTTATAGGATGTTTCAGGACCTCTCAGTTTTCTTTGGATCTGGGGATGGAGTGGAAGAATGGAAACTGGTGGCTGGCAGAAGTTTTCTATTTTTATCCCTGAAGTTTCCAGTCAAGGGCTCTGCTTTCAGGTAATTTGTATCACTTTAAAACTTTAAGGAAAACAAAGACAGATCCATATCCTTCCTAGAGAAAAAAATTCACAGCAATTGTGATAATCCTCTAAAAATAATGTCCTCTCAAGGACAAACTACTTTCGTGTGAAATGTTTCTGGAATTCAACAGCACACTTCTGGGAGAATAAGCAGATTTCCAAAGTATGAGGATTGTTATAATTAATTGGAGGTCATCCTGCAGGGAAAATAAGTGATCAGCTTCAGGAAGACCCATCACAATGGAATTTGGCACTTGTGGTCTACAGCTCAGCTCAGGCTCAAGATACAAATAATGTCCCCTTTATGCACAATAGTCTAGAAAGGAATTATTTTGGTCAATTAAATATTAACTGGGATATCCAAAATGCTATACATTAATTCTACCCTATTATTTATCACATTGTATTGTAATCATTATTCTGTGCTTTTCTCTCCCCCATTCAGCTGTTCACTATTTGCACTCAAGGATTATATCACATACATTTTGGGAGCCACACACCCAGCATGTAGGAGTCACCTGCATTAATTAGATTTTTTTTTTTTTTTAAATGTGGTAAGTAGTAAAAAAAAAAATGCAACTCAAGATAACTTAAACAACAAAGGGAATATGAACAAAACAGAGATAGATCTAGCTATAGGTGAAAAATGATCCAGAAACACCAAAGATGTCTTCATGTGCCTGGGTTCTAAGTCTCGTCATTTTGTCTCCTAACATGTCAGCTTTAATTCTAGCTGGGGTATAAAAAGGAATAGGAATTTCAGACCTCTTGCTCATACTTATAACATTTGGAAAAAGAGGGAATGTATTTTTGGTAACTTACTCAAGATATACCAAAAAAAAAAAAAACAAAAAACTCACTGCCATCAAGTCAATTGTGACTCATAGCAACCCCTCCTTGGGTTTCTGAGGCTGTATCAGTGCAAAAGTAAATTGCTCACCCTTCCTTCTGAGAAGTGGCTGGTGGGTTTGAATCTCCAGGCTTCTGGTTAGCAGTCAAATGCCTTAGGCACTATGCCACAAGAGTGCCTCAAAATATAGGGGGGAAAAATCTATTCTCAGAAGTCCCAGTACTAGTAGTTTCCTTGAGTGTCACATTCACTTGCAAATCTCTGGACTAATAACTATCCTATTGGGCTTAAGCCAATGAGTAACCTCCCCCTTGAAGCTTGATAGGAACAAATCTACACAAATCACCTTATCCAGGATGTGGAAGGGGTGATTCCAAAGGAAAAACTAGGGTGCCTTTGGTGAACAAAGGGTCAATGGATACTTTGGTAACAACTGAAAGCAATCCTCTGCAGCATCTAATAGGTGCTTGTTGAATTACTCTTTTTCAAATTAATAAAATACTCATTAAAGAGTTAGTAACAACATATATCATTTACTAAAAATTCATCTGAGAATTACTGAAGAGATGCTTATACAAAACTCATGGTCATCAATGTGACTGATTGGTACTTTACAGGTGAAAAAATACAGTTTTGCTATTTGAGCGATGTGCTTGAATTCTATATAGGCATAATGGTTTCAAAAAACTTATAAACCAAAGAGGAAGTATGAAAATATAAGAACAGTCCCAAAAATATACACAACAGAAAACCAAACCAAACTCTTTATTAGTAACTTTGGATCCCAAAACATGTAAAGATTGTTCAACAGCCTCTAAGCATTTCTTCCCTAGGCCCTTGACATGTAGTACCAGAGGCAAGATGATAAATGTTCATTTAAGTGGTGTGCTTGGAAGAAGAGTTGAAAGGTCAGTGCCCCACCATAGGTACTTTCAAATCTTTGCCTAATGGTTGGAAATACTTTAAGAGTAGAAAGAGGTTTTCCAAAGGGATAAGGCTTATGAGGCAAGAATCTTTGGGAGAAAGGCTGGAACATACTATCCCCCCTCATAGGCCATCTGTACCAAAATAGATTCCTGAGTGATTGAGAGAATCTTTGCAATGAGGGAAGAGCTTTATTTTGGACCAAAGAGGAGTGATGTTTGTAAAGGACTGAGCATGCTGGCCACTTTGAGATGCCTGCCCCCTGCTTTTTACCTCATAAATCCCTGTTCTTATTTATTCTTATATTCTCAGTGCTAAGATCAGAGCCTGGCTCAGACTAAGCTCTAAATAACTACTTGAGGGAAAAAAAAAAAGAAGAAGGAAAAGGAAAAGAAAAAAGTATATTTGTTGAGGAAAGGTTTATTGGATCCATGGCATTGTAAAGGAATAAAGGGGACACATTCACCTATATCCAAACTCTTGTACCTCCTATGGCAGTGATATCTGCCATGGTAATCTAAGACCCTCCCTCAAGAGCAATGCTTTGGGAGCATTCAAAGACTGTTTTAGTAGGACTGCCAGTATCTTACAAGATCTCAAACTCTGACTCAACTGTGTATGTGTGTGTGTGTGTGTGTGTGTATATACCCATTTATATGAAGATGTAACGGGCATCTCGTGGCTCTCTTAAGCAGAAATGCATTTAAAAGTTGAATTATATAAAGAATTTCAAGGGTTTAAAATACCAAGAGAAACATTTTTGTTCACACAATTGTGGGCAAAATGTGAATTCTTAAACATTTAAAGCTCTCAGTGTTGAACCAAAAATAAATAAATAAAACAACCTCAAACAATAACAGAACACTGGGTAGGATCGTTATGGAGACTAACTGGCCTATATTTTGTATGTCAGGGTGGTTTGGGGATTAGAGAACAAACAAAGAAAGTAGAAATAAAAGTATATATTTCACTGGCCTCACTTTGTAAAATTGAATTAATGGCACTTTATTAGTCATGATTCTCCCTAAAAAATAGAATCAACAGGAGATTTATATATATGATGTGTATAATAAAACTGACTGTTACCAAGTCTATTCTGACTCACAGTGACACTATGAGACAGAGTAGAACTGCCTCATATGGTTTCTAAGGCTGTAAATCATTATGGAAACAGACTGCCTCATCTTTTTCTAGTGGGTTCAAACTGCCTTTTGGTTAGCAGTTGAATGCTTTAACCATTCCACCACAAGAACTCCTTATGAGGTGTATATGTATACATGTGTATGTATGTATGCATGTGTATATATGCATGTGTGTGTGCATGTGTGTATGTATTGTGTATATATACACATATAGATAGAGAGAGAGATAGAAGGACAGAGAGAGAGAGAGAGAGAGATTAATTTTAAGGTATTGGTTTACATTATTCTTGGGGCTAGCAAGTCTAAAATCTGTAGATGAGGTGGCAGGCTGATATTTATGTTACAGTCATGAGCCAGAATTTCTTCTTTTCCAGGAAACCTAAGATTTTGTTCTTAAAGCCTTCAACAGATTAGATGAAGCTCACCACATAATGAAGGGTAATCCACTTTCCTTAAAGTCAACAGACTATAAATGTTAATCATATCTAAATAACTTCATAATAACATCTACACTAAGGTTTGACCAAACAATTGTACATCATAGCCAACCCAACTTGACACATAAAGTTAACTATCCCAAGTACTATGAATATGTAATTACAAATTCATGAAGTGAATAAGGTAGGAAGGAAAAGTATTCACTTATTTTTTGCTCTGTTTTATTCATTCTTTTACTAAACCTTCATTCATGCCATCTTTCATTTTATAAATGATTTAAGAAAACTTGAATATTTATGGACAATACCACAGAGTAATGTTTTATCTGTTTAGTAATTGACTTTGTGATCGACTATGCTGGGAATGACAAATTGAAGAAGAATGGCATGGCATTCTTCATCACATAGAATGTATCAAGATCTATCCTGAACTACAATGCTGTCAGTGATAGGATAATATCCATACACCTACAAGGAAGACCAGTTATTACTACTGTTATTCAGATTTATGCACCAACCACCAAAGCCAAAGATGAGGAAATTGAAGATTTTTACCAACTTCAGCAGTCTGAAATTGACTGAACATGCAGTCAACATGTGTTAATTATCACTGGTGATCAGGATGCAAAAGTTGTAAAAAAAGAAAGGATCACTGGTAGTTGGAAAATAGAGCCATGGTGATAGAAATAATGGTGGAGATTGCATGATAGAATTTTGCAAGATGAACAACTTATTTGTTGCAAATACCTTTTTTCAACAACACAAACAGTGGCTATCCACATGGACTTCACCAGAAGGAGAACACAAGAATCAGACTGACTACATCTGTGGCAAGAGGCAATGGAAAAACCTCAATATCTTCACCCAAAACAAGGCCAGCAGCTGATTGTGAAACAGACCATCAACTGTTCATATGCAAGTTCAAATTGAAGCTGAAGACTATTAAAACAAGTCCACAAGAGCCAAAAGATGACCTTGATTATATCCCTCCTGAATTTAGATTCTATCTGAAGAACAGATTTGATGCATTGAACACCAGTGACCAAAAACCAGATAAATTGTGGGATGACACTGAGAACATTATCCATGAAGAAAGCAAGAGGTTATTAAAAAGACAGGAAAGGAAGAAAAGACCAAACTGAATGTCAGAAGAGACTCTGAAACTTGCCCTTGAATGGACAGTAGCTAAAACAGATGAAAGAATAGACAGGATAAAAGAGCTGAACAGAAGATTTCAAAGAGCAGCTCAAGGAGACAAAGCCAATTATTATAATGAAATGTGCAAAGACTTGGCATTAGAAAAGCAAAAGGGAAGAACACTCTCAACATTTCTCAAGCTGAAAGAACTGAGGAAAAAATTTAATCCTCGAGTTGCAATATTGAAAGATTTTATGGGCAATATGTTAAATAATGCAGGAAACATCAAAAGAAGATGGAAGGAATACAAAGAATAACTATACCAAAAGAATTTGTAGATGATCATCCATTTCAAGAGGTGGCATATGATCAAGAACCAATGGTATTGAGGGAAGAGGTCAAAGCTGCACTGAAGGAATTGGCAAAAAACAATGCTCCAGGCATTGACAGAATACTTATTGAGATGTTTCAATAAATGGATGGCACGCTGGAGGCATTCACTCAGCTATGCCAAGAGATTTGGAAGACAGTAACCTGGCCAACTGACTGGAAAAGATCCATATTTGTACCTATTCCAAACAAAGGTGATCCCACAGAATGTGGAAATTATCAAACAATATCATTGATATCACACACAAGTAAAATCTTACTGAAGATAATTCAAAAACATTTGCAGCAGTATATTGACAGAACTTTCAGAAATGCAAACTGGATTCAGAAGAGGATGTGGAGTGAGGGATATCATTGCTGATGTCAGATGGATCTTGGCTCAAAGCAAAGACTACCAGAAAGATATTTTCTTGTGTTTTACTGACTATGCAAAGCATTTGATTGATTGTGTGGATCATAACAAATTGTGGACAACATTGAGAAGAATGGGAATTCCAGAACCCTTAATTATACTTGTGAGGAACCTGTACATAGACCAGGACACTATCGTTCAAACAGAACAAGGGGATACTGTGTGATTTTAAAATCAAGAAGGGAGAATGTCAGGGTTGTGTCCTTGCACTACACTTATTCAATCTGTATGCTGAGCAAATAATCTGAGAAGCTGGACTATGTGAAGAAGAATGTGGCATCATGATTGGAAGAAGACTCATTAAAAACCTGAGATACGCAGATGACACAACTTTGCTTGTTGAAAGTGAGAAGATGACTTGGAGCACTTACTGATGAAGATTATAAAGACTAGAGTCTGCAGTACAGATTATACCTCCATATAAAGAAAACAAAGATTCTCACAACTGGACCAATAAGCAGCATCACAACAAATGGAGAAAATATTGAAGTTGTCAAAGACTTCATATTTCTTGGTTCTTCAGTCAACACCAATGGAAGCAGAAGTCAAGACATCAAAATACTTATTGCATTGGGAATATCTGTTGCAAAAGAGCTCTTTCACACATTTGCTGAAGAGCAACTATGTCTCCTTGAAGACTAACTTGTCCCTAACCAAAGCCATGGTATTTTCAGTTGCCTCCTGTGCATGTGAGAACTGGACAATGAATAAGGAAGACTGAAGAAAAGTTGATGTCTTTGAGTTGTGGTGCTGGCGAAGAATGCTGAAAGTGCCGTGGACTGCTAAAAGAACTAACAAATCTGTTCTGGAAGAAGTGCAGCTGGAATGCTCTGTGGAGGCAAGAATGACCAGACTTTGTCTCACCTACTTTGGTCATATTATTAGGAGGAACCATTCTCTGCAGAAGGATATTATCTTGGTAAAGTGGAGGGTCAACGAAAAAGGGGAAGGCCCTCAATGAGATGGATTGACACAGTGGCAGCAGCGATGGGCTCAGGTATAGTAGTGATCATGAGGCTGGCACAGGACTGGGCAGTGTTTCATTCTGTTGCACATAGGGTTGCTTGGAGTTGGAGACGACTCAATGGCACATAACAACAACAACAACAACAACTGACTTTAGGGGTAAATAAGTGCAGAGAAATGATTCAGAGTGAGATCATAGTCACACAAGAGAGAGCTTACCTGAGTCGGGGAAAGGGCAGTGCCTAAACACCATACATCAAATGAAATGAAGGTAAAATTGGCTTATTTCTTAAAAAAAGACAATTTCTTTGGTTTTGTGTTTTGTGTGCCACCCTATCTTAGAAGTTTATCAGTTACAGCCACGCAGCATCCTGTCACCACAGCTATGGACTCCTTTGCCTCTTGGGAAGGAAAGATCGTTGGTGAGAAGATGGCAAGTAGTGGGTGGGGTTCGGCACATAAAGCATTCTGCCGAGAAGGTCATGAGTTGGGGAATGCAAAATGGGTCCTTCTTCTCTTGTGATTCTACAAAACTCAAATAAAACATAATCTTTTATAAGGATGGGCAGAAGGTAGAGTTGAGCAACAAGCTAAAATTAGGCAGTCCCTAAATGGATCATATCACAAAGACAGGACCAAAGCAGAGGAGCACAAGAGGAGTTGTGACTGGGGATTCGAAAATATCTTAAAAGTAACCTCTGTTACGTATTAAAGTGTTTCTCCCAAAAAGATACACTGAAGTCCTGACCCTGGTACTTGTGAATGTGACCTTGTTTGAAAATAGGTTATTTGAAAATACCCTATGGTTAATGAGCTCATACTGGAGTAAGGTGGGTTCTAATCTAGTCTGAGTGGTGTTCTTCTAAAATAGGAGGAGAGACAGAGAGAAAACACAGGAAAGAGGGCTATGTGAAGATACATCTACAAACTAAGAAATGCTTGGGGTATCAGAAGCTGAGAGACAATAAAGGATTTTTCACGAGACTCTTTGGAGAGACTATGTACCACCAACTTGTTAATTTGGACTTCTAGCCTCCAGGACTATGAGGCAATAGATTTGAATGCATACAAGCCGCCCAGTTTGTGATATTTTGTTACAGAATCCCTAGGAAACCACAACATCTTAGCCTTTACAAAATTGCCAATAGAAAACAGATCCTGAGTAACATCTGGGTTTCATATGGCTACAGTGCCACCAGCAAGCCACCCTCTGCTTTCCTTTCCTTTATTCCATATTTCTCCAGCTCATTTGAAGTCACCAATCCTGTAACTTCTGGGCACAAATACCCCTATTCTATAAGTCCTTGGGTGGTGAAAACAGTTCATGAGTTCAAATGGTAATCAAAAGATTAGAGGTTCAAGCCCATCCAGAGTACCTCAAAAGAAAGTGCTGGCAATCTGCTCCCATAAAATCACCTCTGGAATACCCCATGGAGCACAATTCTACTCTGACACTCACTGGGTCATCATGAGTTGAAATTGACACAATAGTAACTGTTTTTGTGTTTTTCTAGAAGATTACTATTTAAGCCCTTCCATTCATACATCATTCATGGACTTCCCACACTTCACAGAACTGAAACTAACACCTGCTTTGATCTTATTTCATACATCAGAATACCTATGCCTGCTTTGAAATAATTGATCCCTGAGAAGAACATTTTCATTTCTGTTTAAGAAACTATGTGCCTGATTCTCACTATTTCTTCGTTCTTCCCAAAGGTCTCAGGTTGGGATTTACAAAGTTCAACTTTTAATTCATTTTCTTTGAATGATGTACATCACTAGATGAGTTGTCAATGGGACCAAAGCCTCAGAACAACAGAAGAACCCAATATTCTGCAGGTCCCAAAGTCTTCACCTTTTTAAGCTACAGGAATGATTGCAGCCCTACCTGGGGATTGCCCTTTCATCAAAAACTCAGTGCCTATCTGCTGAGGAGCATTCTCTTTCCTCTAATGATACTTCATTAGGTATCATTAGGTTCTTGATATTAATTATAAGCAACTTCATCAAATGTTGTATCCAGCTGGGTCTCTTAAAGTTCAGGGCCAGCACACTGCCAACCAAATAGTTGCCTAAAGCACATGGGAGGCACTAGTTTGAGATGTACATGAGGTGATGATGGCTCCTTGGAAAGCTCACTCACTTGTTAGTGCATATGTTCTTCATATTCAACATTTGCTTTGATAGAACAAAGAAAGCAAAGGAAGTAATCAGGTCTAGTGATTAAGGAACCAAGGTCTAGCTATGCATAGGGCACATTGTCCCTCACTGTAAATCTAGCTTCAATCCACACAGCCATCTGGGGAGTAATGTGTGTGGGGAGATACAAGCAAAGCCAGCAGCCAGATCACCTGAGGCAATTATAATCACTACTTAGCAGTGTGGCCTCTCTGACAATTAGTCCCCTCAGTAAAAAATAACAGATTAAGGTAGAACATTCTGGAAGTCCATCCCTTAACATAGGTCATGAAGACTATCTGCTCATAAGTCCCCTTTTCCCTCTGTGGTTAAAGAGATAAAGTTCAAATTTATCACCTTGGCTTTACATGTCTTCAGCAAAAGGACCCCAGTTTATATTCCCCTTTGTGCAGTGGTTAGGAGCTCTGGTGGTATAGTGCCTAAGGCCTTCAACTGCCTCCAGCTCTTGGCCCACTGAAGCTAGAGGCTTTTCTTTACTCAGACAGCTACTGGCTGCTGAGGCTGCCAAGCCCAAGGTTGACAAGTAAAAAGGCACAGTCCTGATGTTACCAAACCACGTGGCAGGCCATTAAGTTAAGTCCATTGTAAGTCCCATGGTCGGCAGAGCACGGCAGGCTGCTGAACAACTACACGGCTCTATCCAGGGTCCAAGTATGCCATAAGCTAGAAACCATTTCCCAAGGCTTCTGCTTATACACAGGAAGCAGACCACTTTCCCTAAGGCTCAGCTGCTCCCAGTAGATTCCACCATGGAGGTGATTACCAGTTTCATCATGGGGAATACTACATCCAACTGCCCAGCCACTCAACCAGGCCCAGCCAAGTTGACACACACACATAACCACCACACTATGTGAGCATGAAAAGTTTTAAATGCCACTAGAAAGTAATAGCCATATGCTTGATGAGCTCCATATAATTAGGTAACTGAGCTATTTCTCTTTTTCTCCCTTGCATGTGGTATTTATTTTTAATTTTTTAATGACAGATTTTTTGAGATATAATGCATATGCCATAAAGTTTATGCTTTTAAGGTGCAGAATTCAGTGGGTTTTAGCATATTCATAGAGTTGTATATCCATTACCACTATCTAATTCCAGAACATTTTTATTTCTCAGAACTAAATCTTGTATCCATTAGCAGTCATTCCCAATCCTCCCCCCTCCTCACTAGCCTCTGGCAACCACTAATCTACATTTTTGTCTCTAGGAGTTTGCATATTCTGAATATTTCACAAAAAATGGAATCATACCATATGTGATCTTATATGTCTGGCTTCTTTCACTTAGCATAATATTTTCAAGTTGATCCACATTGTAGTGTGTATCAGAACTTCATTCTTTTTTATGGCCAAATAATATACCAATGCAGATACACTACATTTTGTTTATCCTCTTATCAGTTGATGACTATCTGGGTTCTTTCCACTTTTTTGTCTAGTATGAGTAATGCTGCTATGGGCATGTACAAGTTTTTGTATACATACGTTTTCATTTCTCTTGGATGTGGACCTGGAAGTGGAATTTCTGACTCATAAAGGAGCTCTGGTGGTGTAAAGGGTAAGGCATTTGGCTATTAACCAGAAGGTCAGCAGTTCAAACCCAACCAGAAGGCCGCTAGTTTAAACCTATCAGCAGCTCAGCAGGAGGAAGATAGAGTAATCTACTTCTGTAAAGATTTACAGCCTTGGAAACCTAATGGGGGGTCACTAAGAGTTGGAATCAACTCAATGGCAGTGGGTTTTTTTTGGGGGGGTGGTATAGTAAATCTATGCTTAGCTTTTAGGGGAATTTCAAAAAAAAAAAATATATATATGTATATATATGGAGCTCTGATAGCATAGTGCCTAAGGCACTTGACTGCTCACCAGAAGGCTGGCGGTTCAAACCCACCAGCCAGTCCTTGGAAGGAAGGTTGGGCAATCCTACTTCCGTAGTGATACTGCCTAGGAAACCCAAGGAGGGGTCGCTATGAGTCGGGGCCGACTGGACGGCAAAACAACAACAACAACAAATATATATATATATGGAGCTCTGGTAGCATAGTGCCTAAGGCACTAGACTGCTAACCAGAGGGCTGGTGGTTCAAACCCACCAGCAACTCCTCGGAAGGAAGATGGGGCAATCTAATTCCCTAGTGATACTGCCTTGGCAACCCAAGGACGGGTCGCTATAAGTCGGGTCTGACTCGACGGCACATAACAACAACCATATATACATATATAAACACACACACACACACTCCAAACAATAAATTCTAGCTATCCTGTCCACTTTTATAATCAAGCAACCTTGAGACAGGTTTGGTCAGTAGCAGTGACACTATGAAGCATTTAGGCTTGAATTTTGAATAAACTAGCATAGCTGGGGAAAGCCTCACCATAAACAAGTCTGTTCTAAATACACTTTGAGATAAAGATGCTGGTTTCAGAAATCAGTGTGGCAGCAAAGAAAGGATTTATTTATGAAAATCCTTCAAGGGAATGGGGACTTCCTGAATCTATACCAATCTTTGGACACTTTATCATTCTTCCTCCCTATTTTTAATTTATTTATATTTTTATTATGTTTTTAGAACTTCAATTTTTCCTTCTGCATATGATAGCCAAATTATTTTTTACTTAGCATCTAGCAGCAATTTTTTTTTTTTTTAATTGAAGAACTGGATGCAGGGTATGATGCTGACTGCAATGTACCACCTACAGGATGGTAACTCTGAACCTGTGTCCCTAACTGTAATATCACCTACTTCAGGGGTTGTTTTAAGACAATGTGGGATAATAAATGAAAAGATAATGCCTGGCACACAGAAGATTTTAAATGAACATTTCAGGTGATTCCCTTTTTCTTCCATATGATGCAAATTTAGGTGATCCAGAAAGAGGTAGGCTTGTTGTCAGAAAGTATGGATTTGGGTTTTAGCTTTGCATTTTGCTAGTTTTATGAACTTGAACAACTCAATCTCATTCTCAATTTCTCTCTTTAAAATTGAGAAAATTGTACTTCTTTTCCTTTGAGGTTGGATACCTTCCAACACTCTTAAGAATATATGAAAATGTGCTTTGTAAATGTATGAGTGTTCTATAAATGTGTATTAATAGGGTTTCTCTTTTCCCTCATTATTCTGAGAAGTTCCATGCTTCATTCATGTCCTCATTTGCAACAAGAGATCAGAGGGAAAATTAATACTCCTAAATTCCAAATATTCAGGCTATCATCAACTATCTTATTTATGCTATAATGTATAGATTGCCTAATATTTTGGGTCAACACCTTTTCTCTTTTCCTAATATTTGAACCTCAGGACCAAGAGAAATGTAGTACTACTCTGAAATAAAGGTATAACCTTCCAGTGTAGCACAGTAGCAAGCCCCAGATTTCTTTGACATGGCATAGAATCAATATTGATCAAGAGGTCAATGGTGGCCAGGGTACATGTAATTGTTCTGACTTTTCATCCTACCAAAAAAGCACAGTGCCAGATACATGTCCCTACATACCCAGTAAATGTTTTGTTGTTTAGAAAAAAATGTACTGTGAAGAGGCAAGCTTAGTTTCATGGCATATACTGTAGACTGCCTGATTCAACACATAGTCTTGCTTGCCTTCCTCAACTATAAAGTCTACATTTAAACCTTTCATGATCTGTGGGACCTATGATGCCCACCAACATTTTCAGCCTCTTGGTTTCTTGGGAAGCTGCTATTCTATTTGTAGGACATGCACCACCAGACAGGGACCTGTGTAACTTAGTGAATCTGAAGAAACAGGTCTGCCATCAGAGACCACTTGGAACATATGTATGCCACATAATTGTGTCAAAATGCAGAGTACCTCAGACTTTTTTCCCTTGATTTCAGCATGCCTTTCATTACTGAAAACACATGGTATCAACAAAAATTCAAAGCAGAAGATAATTTCATCATGAAAGGGTTAAAAAACAAAACAAACAAAAACACCCTGCCATGCAGGTAGGAATCCACAGGTGAACTAAGTTTCACTACACAAATCTAACCAGACATGTCTTGCATGGGGAGGAAGCAAAATGAAGCTGTATCCCACACGGGAAGATCAATTCTTGACAAGAAGATGTTTCTTTATTCTAGTCTATGGGGAAATTTCTAAGATCCAGGTCCTGGCATTATACTGCTGAGTGGTAGGTGGTATCAGCAGTGGGGTATCCAGTAGAGAATTCCACGGTAATGATTTGCTTTATCTAGCTGCATTGCTTTTTACTGAATAGTATCTAAGCCTGAATCTGTGTTAAATCTCTCATATCTCATTGTGATTAATAGCTATAGTGGATTCCGTTGTCAGTGACTAAGGACCTTCACCAAGATTGCACCCAGTGTTTCCTTGTGAAAATGGAAAAGAACCACTGAATTCTTGAACCAAACACGTAGAAAAGGTAAAAAGAGGTGTTACTTTTTAAAATTAGTTCTATTTAACATCACTAAGGTATAGGACTCGGAAGGAAGGTTGGGCAATCCTACTTCGTAGTGATACTGCCTCGGAAACCCAAGGAGGGGTCGCTATGAGTCGGGGCCGACTCGATGGCACATAACAACAACAACAACAAGGTATAGGAACATTAGAGTTCTTTTTTTCTATAATTAGGAAAATAGTTAATTTAGTGCTGCATAATGTATGTAAAGTTTATGTAGTGATGAAGCAGTTTTTTTGGTAAAGTCAATTTTCTTCTTTCGTAATTCAAACCTTTTTCTAGATCTGTTTTCTTCAAATTAAGAACATCAGTTGCCTGCCAAAATTTAAAGATATTTTAATTAGTGTTCGGGAAACCTCCTAATTTGCAAACAGAGATATTTTTAATTTATGATTGTAAAATTAGCAGTGTTACATTAACCACATTCTGCCCTTCTAGGAACTTTATGCTGGAAGATTCTTGGTTTTTTGGTTCCAGGTTTGAGACACTACATTTAAATCATGGTTTGAGTCTTGGAACAAATTTGAAAGGCAGAGAGACCTGTGTTTATTTTTGACAAGAAAGCAAGCCAAAGATCACTCTAGCAACTGGATACTGCTTCATTGCCTCATTCCTACAAAAATAAATAAATAAACCCTTACAATTTACCCTTATTCCAGGAATGGACACCTGTCCCATTTTTTCCTAAATGAAAGCCTTGTTTATTTATTTATTTTTGTACTTCTCCAGATATCATAACTCTTCTTTAAACACTAATCACTTTGTTAAGGAACTATAACCTGCTGAAGAAAGTCCAAGATGATTTCCCTGTCCACCTAGACCTATGCTTGTCATAATTCTATAATTAATTAATTCATCTGTGGCAGAGACTGCTATACATTTACACCAACTGTTTCATCAATGTGGTAGACAGAATAAGGTCCCCCCAAATGCCCAGATCTTACCCCCTAGAATTTGTGAATATGCAATCTTATGTGGAAAAAGAGACTTTGCAGGTGTTAATACATTAAGAATCTTGAAATGGGAAGATTATTCTGGATTATCCTGGTAGGCCCAATGTAATTCATTGTAAGAGGAAAGTGAGAAGATCAGAATAAGAGAAAATGTGATAAAAGAAGCAGAGGACAGAGAGAGAGAGACAAAGACTGGAGAGGACATGTTGGCTTTGAAGATGAAAGAAGCAGCCATGAGCCAAAGAATGGAGGTAGTCTCTAGAAGCTAGAAAAGACAAGTGGATAGATGCACCCCTAGAGGTTCCAGAGGAATGCAGCCCTGCCTGCAACTAGATATAAGGACTTTTGACCTCCCAAATTGTAAGATTATAAATTGGTGCTGTGTTAATTTCTCAAATTTTCTCTAGTTTGCTGATGATGTTAGATGAAGAGATTTGTGATTTCTGAGTTGATGACATTTAGATGAGATTTTGAACTTCAGTTGATGTTACAATGAACTGATATTTCAGAAGACTTGGAGTGAAGAGATTTTTTTTTTTTTTGTATGTGGGACAAACGTGAATCTGTCAGAGGGAAAATTGGTAAACAGAAGAATAGTAGTCTCCTCAAAGATATTCACACTGTAATTCCTCAAACCCTACTGTAAATCTATTGCCTCAAATGGAAAAAGACACTTTGCAGATATGATTAATTAAAAGATCCTGAGCTGGACAGAGCAGTGTGGCTTATCCAGATGGGCTCCACATAATCACAAGGGTCCTTGTAAGAGAAAAGTAAGAGAGTTAGAGTACGGAAAAAGAAAGAGATGTAAAGAGAGAAATAGAGGTTAGAGAGACAGAGGAAAGACAGATACTGAGAAATGACATCTTCTACTGCTGTCTTTGAAGATGAAGGAAAGGGCCATGAGCCAAGAAACACAGGTGGCCTCTAGATGCTGGAAAAGGCAAGGAAACTAATTCTCCTCTAGAGCCTCCAGAAGAAATGTAGCCCTTTCAATACTTTGATTTTAGGACTTCTGACCTTTAGAACCATAAGAAAATAAATTTGCACCGTTTTAATTCTCTCAATTTGTGGTAGCTTGTGACAGCAACAACAACTGCTGGATGTGCAGTTGCACTACCCTTCCCAACTTTTTTCCCCAGCTAGGTGTGGTCATGTGACTAAGTTCTGACCAATGGAATGTGAGAGAATAAAATGAACACTTCCTTTCCCATGATCTTTCATGCCCACACTTTCTACTTTTGCTGGATGAATGCAAATGATGTAGCAGAGGACTCAGAGACCCCATGGGAAGCCAGAGTCAGCATATGAAGGATCCTGCTCCTCTGTATCTCCACACAGAAAGCAATTCACCAAAGAACCACACTGAACTGATATATAAGCAAAATATAAAGTTCTAATTTGCTAGGCCAGTGAGATGAGGTATGTTTATTATGTAGCAGTTAATCTACTCTAATGCATCATTCAATTAATAAATATTTATTAAGCACCTACGCTATAGTGACCAAACCAAGCCCACTGCCATAGTTTCGATTCTGACTCATAGTTACCCCTATGTGGGTACCAAAGGTGTAAATTTTTATGGAAGTAGATTGCCTCATCTCCCTTCTGAAGAGCAGCTGTACTATACCGGGCACTAACGAAATGGTGAAAAAGAGATAAATATGATTTCTGCCCTCATAAAATTTAGTGTTCTTAGATAACTTTCTTCTTGTTTCATGAAAATCCTTTTGATAGATTTTATTAATACTAAAAATATGTTAAAGTCTATCATGTGTGTGATGATGGTATGTAAAGAAAAATGTGAAATGATGTTAGTGACTCACCTGTTGAAATAATATTAACCAGCTCTGGTAGGAGCGCCTAGGGCACTGGACTGCGAACCGGAGGGCTGGTGGTTCAAACCCACCAGCAACTCCTCGGAAGGAAGATGGGGCAATCTACTTCCATAGTGATGCTGCCTCAGAAACCCAAGGAGGGGTTGCTATGAGTCGGGTCCGACTCGACGGCACATAACACCACCACCACCACTAACAACACAAACCCACTGCTGTTGAGTCAGATTCAACTCATAGCGACCCCTCCTTGGGTTTCCAAGGCAGTATCACTACGGAAGTAGATTGCCCAACCTTCTTTCCGAGGAGTGGCTGGTGGGTTTGAACCACCAGGCTTCTGGTTAGCAGTCAAATGCCTTAGGCACTATGCCACCAGAGGTCCTATTCTATTAATCAGACTATGCTAATTCCATAAAACATAACCTGAAAATCTTAGTGTTTCAACACAGTAAAAAAAAAAAAAAAAAATCTAAATCTTGAAAAGTTCATTCTGGAGACATAGCTGTTTTTGGTAACTCTCCCATGAGAGGTGGCAGTGGCTTTTATCTTGTGGTTCAAATGTTACCTGGGCATCCTCAGCCAAAATATGTAGTGAAGAATATGTGGTGAAGGTAAACAAGCATGCTTAACTATATAGGACCTTGTGTGGCCCATGTCACTTCTTTAGACAAAAATTGTGACATGGTCTCTCTAGTCACAAAACCAAAAATAGCAAACCCACTACCATCAAGTTGATTTTGACTCTTAGCAACCCTGTAAGACAGATTAGAACTACTCCATAGGATTTCCAAAGCTGTAAATCTCTACCTGTGGAGTGGGTTCAAACCACTGACCTTTTGTTTAGCAGCTGAATGCTTTAGTCACTGAACTACTAGAGCTCCTTTCTAGCTGCCAGGGAGCTGTGAAATATCATTCCATTAATGTCCATGATTATGGCAAGAAGCCCTGGGTAGTGCAAACAAATAATGCACTTGGCTGCTTACTGGAAGGTTGGTGATTCAAGTTCATCCAGAGGCACCTGGGAAGAAGTGCTTGCCAATCTACTTCTGAAAAATCAGACATTGAAACCATGGAGGAGCATAGTTATACTCCTGTGTCAGAACACACATGAGCTTCCTGTGAGTGGGAGTCAACTGGACAATTGGTAACTGGGCTACAGATGGAAGCATAAATCAACGAGGGCCAGTAAGCCATCTCTGTTGTATGATCAACAAACTAGCAACTTTAAATGGATTTTCTCAGTTGTAAAGAAATCCATTTTTGTTGTTGTTGTTTGCCCTCGAGTTGGACCCAACTCATAGCGACCCCTCCTTGGGTTTCCGAGGCAGTATCACTATGGTTATGCAGTCAAATGCCTTAGGCACTACGCTACCAGAGCTCCCCAGAAATCCATAGAGATAGTGATTATTATTTCCTCTACTTTACTGATGAGGAAAATAACTCTTAGAATAAGTAATAGACAAGGTCATAAGACACTATACTGGGGGCAAAGCCAGGATTCAAGGAGATTTTCTGACTTATATCCTGAAAACCCATCCAGTGCAATATAGCAAAACATAAAAACAAACAAACAAAAACAGGAACAGAGAAAAAATTAAAACAAGAAGGAGCCCAGCATTTAAATTTTCTGTCGCAAAGATAGATCTTACCTCACTTTCAGAAAAAGACTATTTACAGTGTCTGAGGGAGTAGGGATGACTGTGATATAAGATTCCCAGGATATTTTGTTTGCAGTAGAAGGCCCATACTTCTCCATGCTAGTTCAGAACGCCAGGGAGCTTGTCCCTTCCTTACACAGGATTATTCAGTGTTGGGGATGCTTTGTCTGCGATTTAACCTCCCACCACAGCCTTTACATTGTCTACATTCGCCCTTGGAATGTAAAACATTTGAGAAAAAGTAAATGCTGAAAAACAAAAATCAATTCGAGTATGAGCAGTTCTTCAGTAATTCACTTTGTGTGCCCACTCCCTCTCAGCAGGGTTGGAGGGTCATATGGCTTCCCACAGAGTTTCCCCCTCATACTGCTCTGGAGAAGCCCAAAGAATTCCAAGTTTTGCTTTTGGGTTCCCCACAGTGAGTGAAGTATGAGTCCAAGTAGTACAGCAGTTAAGTTCTCAGCTGCTAACTGAAAGATCTGTGGTCCCATGGGAAAAAGATCTGGTGACTTACTCTCATAAAGATCATAGCCTAGAAAATCCTATAGGGCAGTTCTACTCTATCACATGGCCTCTACTATGAGTTGGAATCTACTCTAAGGCACCTAACAAAAACGGTCAGTGATTATCCCTATATTTAGCTTTTGGCCAAAGGAAGTCAGATGCAATCAATGGTATATATTGAATTATTCAGAAACCCACTAATAATAACAACAATAATAATAAAGGAAGCCACAAGGAAACAACACTCCTTAGCATGAAAAGGAAGTCTTAACATAACAGTTGCATTGATTTCACAGATCCCGGCTGCACCTCATGCAGCTCAGTGTCAAGACTAAAATAGTGATGTTCACTCTGTGGTTCTGTGAGGTTAGGAATTGGGCAAGTTGTGAGCTCTGCCAAGCTCAATGTCCAATTGCAGAGGGGGCAAAGGCTTCTTTTCTTTCCTAGAACCATCCTGTCTTGGAAGCCTTTTTCAAGGAAAGAGACCATTTGGTGAGGGGTGGCTCGTTGTGACTGTCCACTACTCGTCTGTCAGTTTGTTGTACTGTGGTGACTTGTGTGTTGCTGTAATGCTGGAACCACCAGTATTTCAAATACCAGCAGGATCATTCATGGTGAACAGGTTTCAGGAGATCCTCCAGAATAAGACAGACCCAGAAGAAGGAAGGAGCCATCTACTTCTCTAAGAATTGGCCAGTGACAACCTTATGAAAAGTAGTGAAACACTGTCTGGTATATTACTGGAAAACTTATGAATAGCCCTGAAACATTGTCTGATAAAGTGCCAGAAGATGAGCCCCTCAGGTCAGAAGGCACTCAAAATACAACTGGGGAAGAGCTGCCTCCTCAAAGTAGAGTTCGCCTTAATAACGTGGATGGAGTAAAGCTTTCAGGACCTCAATCTGTTGATGTGACACAACCCAAAATGGGAAGGAACATCTTCAAACATCCATTAATAACTGGAACATAAAATTATGAAGTATGAATCTAGGAAAATTAGAAGTTGTCAAAAAAGGAAATGGAACATCTAAAGATCAATATCCTAGGCATTAGTGAACTGAAATGGACTGGTTTTGGCCATTGATAATCAGACAACCGTATGATCTACTGTGCCAGGAATGAGAAACTGAAGAGGAATGATGTGGCATTTATCATCACAAAACTGTTTCCAGATCTATTCTGAAGTACAACGCTGTCAGTGATAGGATAATATCCATACACCTACAAGGAAGACCAGTTAACACTACTATTATTCAAATTTACATACCAACAACCAAAGCCAAAGGTGAAGAAGATAAAGATCTTTGCCACCTTCTGCAGTCTGAAATTGACTGGACAGGCAATCAAGATATGTTGATTATTACTGGTGACTGGAATGCAAAAGTTAGAAACAAAGAATCATCAGTACTTGGAAAATATAGCATTGGTGACAGAAATGACACTATAGATTGATGATAGAATTTTGCAAGACCAATTACTTTTTCATTGCAAATACCCTTTTTCAACAACATAAACAGCAGCTGTACATGTCGACTTCACCAGATGGAATACAGAGAAATAAGGCTGACTATATCTGTGGAAAGAGGGAATGGAGAAGCTCAGTATCTTCAGCCAAAACAAGGCCAGGAACTGAGTATGGAACAGACCATCAACAGCTCATATGCAAGTTCAAGTTGAAGCTGAAGATAATTAAAACAAGTCCATGAGAACCAAAATAGGACCTTGGTTACATCCCACCTGAATTTAGAGACCATCTAAGAATAGGCTTGATGACCAATGACCAAAAACCAGATGACTTGTGGGATGACATCAAGAACACACACATGAAGAAAGCAAAAATTCATTTGAAAGACAGGAAAGGAAGAAAAGACTGAAATGGATGTCAGAAGAGACTCTGAAACTTGCCCTTGAGTGGAGAGTAGCTAAAGCAAATGGAAGAAATGACAAGATA
>NW_006921590.1:6031350-6034209 GCF_000298275.1 Orycteropus afer afer | reverse complement strand
AGGAACCTGTACATAGACCAGGAGGCTGTGGTTCAAACAGAACAAGGGGATATTCTATGGTTTAAAATCAGGAAGGGAGTGCATCATGGTTGTATCCTTTTAACCTGTATGCTTATTACTTATTCAATCTGTATGCTGAGTGAATCATCCGAGACACTGCACTATATGAAGAAAAATGTGGCATAAGGATTGGAAGAGGACTCATTAACAACCTGCAGGAGCTCTGGTGGCATAGTGCCTAAGGCATTTGACTGCTAACCAGAGGGCTGGCAGTTCAAACCTACCAGCCACTCCGCAGAAGGAAGATTGGGCAATCTATTTCTGTAGTGATACCGCCTTGGAAACCCAAGGACTATAAGTCTAATCGACTGTAGTAAGGTTAAAAAAAAAAAAGAAAAAAACAAAACAAAACAAAAAAAACCCTGCAATATGCATATGACACAACCTTGCTTGCTGAAAGTGAAAATGCCTTGAAATAGTTACCGAAGAAGATTAAAGACTGTAGTCTGCAGTATGGATTATACCTCAACATAAAGAAAATGAAAATCCTCACAACTGGACCAATAAGCAGCATCACAATGGAGAAAAGATTGAAGCTGTCAAAGATTTCATGTTACTTGGTTCTATGATCAACACCAATGGAAACTTCAGTCAAGAAATCAGATGATGTATTGCACTGGGCAAATCTGCTGCAAAAGACCTCTTTTAAAGTGTTGAAGAGCAAAGATGTCTCTTTGAAGATTAAGAAGTGCCTAACCCATCCATGGTATTTTCAATAGCCTCATATACATATGAAAGCTTGAAAAGGAATAAGGATGACCAAAGAGAAGTTGACGCTTTTGAATTTTGGTGTTGGCAAAGAATACTGAAAGTACCATGGACTACCAAAAGAATGAACAAATCTGTCCTGGAAGAAGTGCAGCTGGAATGCTCCTTGGAAGTGAGGATGGCCAGACTTCGTCTCACCTATTTTGGTCATGTTGTCAGAAGGGCCCAATCTCTGGAGAAGTGTATCATGCTTGGTAAAGTGGAGGATCAATGAAAAAGAGGAAGGCCCTCAACAAGATGAATTAACACCATTGGTGCAGTGATGGGCTCAGGCATAGTAAGGATTGTGAGGTTGGCACAGAGCCAGGCAGTGCTTCATTCTTTGTACAGAGTCTCTATGGGTTGGAGCTGACTGCATGGCACCTAAAACCAGCAACAACATTGTGCCAGTGCTTGTGCCCTTGGCGCAGAGAGGGCAAGCTTAGGGTGGTGAGGGATAATTTTTGCACCCAGCAATAATGTCTCCAATTCCTTCTGTACATGGCAGTACCATTATTTGCCACCTTTCCTTCTTTAACAGCTGTTGGTATTGACTATACTACATCCCAATGTAGTGGGAAGAGAAGAAAAGTGGCTAGTGTAAAAGCTGATGAGAAGAAAAGACAGGGGCAGACAAGTAAAAGAGGAGAGTCTGACCTCTTTAGCAAAGCACATTAGTGTGTCCCTGGCTAAAGGAGCAAAAGTCTACAACAAAAGTCCTCTTTGTGATCCACTAAAAGGGTTTCCTCTCTGGGGAAGAAATGTCATTCTAAAGAGAAGCAAGTTTTTCTTTCTTGTTCAAAAGACTTACAGAAAGCCTTATGTTTTGTTTTGTTTTTAACTGGGGCAGAGTGGTGTCTTGGACTTGAGGCAGATAGGAAATTGGAGAGGAGTCTGTTCTGAATGCTGTTGGCCCTTCGGGATCCCAGATGAGAGAAGCAGAGCTTCTGGAGATCTGTCTAGAAGGTTGCTGGTGTTCAGAGTCTGCCTTTCTCCCCATAGTGTAAGAGATGGAGTCTATGATATCATACTTTCACCTCAGCAAGAGGAATGTAGATTTTGTAGGATTTAAAACTTACATAATTTGAGTGGCTCTTATTAAGAAAAAGAATAAAACACATAAAATAAAACACGTAAAATCAGACATTGCTGGTAGGAGTGGAGAAAAGTATAAACACTTTGGAAATTAGCTTGGCAGTTTCTAAGATAGGTAACCATATGTATACCTTATGACAGAACAATTTCAAAAGAAATGAAAATATATCTCCACAGAGAGAATGCAATAGAGTTCTGCAGCTTTATTCATAATGTGCTTAAACTGGAAACAATCTCAATGTCCATCAATAGGTGAAAGGCTCACAAACAATGGTAAATCACAGGCTGGAATTCTACTCAGCAATGAAAAGGAATGAATTACTCATACACACATGACTGAATCTCAAAAAATATGCTGAGCTAAAGAAGCTAGATACAAAAAACTTATACATTATTGCATTTACATGAAGTTTTACAGCAAGCAAAACTAACCTGCAGTGAAAGTAGACCCGGCAGTTGACTGAGATTGGGATGAAAGATGATTAACTTAAAAGGAGGCCAAAGAAACTTTCTCAGATGATAGAACTGTCTGAAATCTTGATTGGGAAGATTGCTATTGTTGGTGGTATATACCTTGGAGTTAATTCCAATACTATATGAAAAAGAAGAACTACCCCACAGGGTTTTCTAGGCTGTAATCTTTAGTGGGGCAGGTTGCCAGGTCTTTTATCCTGGGGAGCCACTGGTGGGTTCTAACTGCCAACATTTTGGTTAGCAGCCAAGCACTTAAACACTGCACCACCAAATATGTCAACCTCAATGAATTGTACATGCAAAATAAGTGTGTTTATTTCATGTAAATTATGTCTCAGTAAAGTTGGTTTTAAAAAAATCATAAAACAAAGTATAAAAGTATTTGCTTAAGATTGGTTACAAAATCTCAGCAAATTACATATTCTAAAAAGCTGAAAAATATCATAAACATTCAAAATCCACAAAATAACATATTAATACTAC
>NW_006921590.1:6019298-6027610 GCF_000298275.1 Orycteropus afer afer | reverse complement strand
ATGTTCTTTAAAGTCACACATTTTGTGGTATTTGTTATGGTAGCACTAGGAAACTAAGATACACACCTCTATTTTTCCTTATCTGCTTTGGCTATATACCTTGATTACTACTCATATGACAAAGGTTTTGGTGATTTTTCTATAGAGATACTAGAAAATTAATTCAGTATTCCCTCTGGCATGGTTGCATGAATTTTTCTGTTTGTAATTTAGAAGAATTTCTTTCAGTATTTCAGTGCATGATTGGTGACATTACATCTGTAAACTCCTACAGTTTTTGCTAAGGAGGTGTTTTTGGCACTAGAGAAGAGTTGTAGATCTCTAGACTTTTCACAGCCCTTGATGTGTATGAATATGTTAATTTTACATGGTAAAAGAGTCTTTGCAGATGTGATTGAGAAGCTTGAGGGAGATTAAAGCCTCCAGAAAAAAATGCAGTCCTGCTGACATCTTGATTTTAGAATTGTGACCTCCGGAACTGTAAGAATAAATTTGTGTTGTTTTAAGGCACTATGTTATTAGTAATTTGTTACAGCGACAAAGCAAACTAATCCAGGATGGCTCCTGCAAACTAATCCAGCAGTGGGTTTAACTCAGTCAGTTCTTCTCCAGACCCTGGGGAATGAGTTGGCCATAAAGCCACAGTCACAATGATACCTGAACAGGAAGTAGAACAGCATTTTTTTCAGATCCTTCTCTTTGGAGACAAAAGTCAGTCTTAGAAGCTTAATGCTTGCCTCTGAAGATACGAGATCAATGTAGTTTAGGGGATTTGCAAATAATGCTGTCAGCCACAGGACCACCTCTAGGACACAGAATTGAACCACAGACTGGGGCGTTTTTCCCTATCCGTAGCTGGCACATAGCTGGAGCTACTGCTTCCTGCTCTCGGCCTCAGAGAGAAACAGGTTAAGCCTTGGAATGGGTCCATGCAATAATAGGGCTCTAAAGCTCAAGCATCATTAACTCTGCATCTAATAGCTTTGAAACTTGGCTTAACTTAGCCTCAGTTTTCTCATTTACAAAACAGGAATGATGATGGTGATGATGATGATGGTGATATTACATGCCTCATAGGATTGTTGAGAGTACTGTTTATAAAGTAGTCAGCATGATGCCTGGTTCATGGTAAGTACTTACTAAATGCTGGTGCCTGGATGACCATACTCATTGTGAATCTGTTGTCTCCAGCATACCTGTTTTCTGAGCCCCTCATCCACATATTTAACATATTTACAAAGTAGATAGCACTACATGGATGTCCAATGAATATCTCAAACTCTCCATGTCAAAAATAAAAAAACCGTATTTTTCTATTCAGTAGTTTCTACTTTGTTGAATAACAACACAATTTCCAAGTTGCCTGAGACAGTTGTTGTTGTTATATGCTGTTGAGTCGGACCCGACTCATAGCCACCCCTCCTTGGGTTTCCGAGGCAGTATCACTACAGAAGTAGATTGCCCCAACTTGGGTAATCACTTTAGATCAATGCTGTCCAGTAGAAATATAAGCCACATAAGTGAGCCACCTATATAATCTTTAAATTTGTAGTTGCCACCTTAAAACAGTAAAAAGAAACCAGTGCAATTAATTTTGACGTTTTCTTAACCCAGTATATCCATTATATTATCATTTCAGGATGCAATCAATGTGCAACATTATTAATGAAATATTTTGCACTCTTATTTTCATATGCAAGTCTTCAAAAGGAGCTCTGATGGCATACTGCCTAAGGCATTTGACTACTAACCAGAAGGCTGGCAATTCAAACCCACTAGCCACTCCTCAGAAGGAAGGTTGGGCAATCTACTTCCATAGTGATACTGCCTCAGAAACCCAAGGAGGGGTCGCTATGAGTCAAGTAGGTGTGTATCTTCTAGCATACCTCAAAATGGATCTGCTACGTGTAAAATGTTTCTTAGCCACATGTGGCTAACGCCAACTGTATCAGACAGCATAGCTTTAGATTATCCTGACTTAGCCCTTGACCCAACACATCTAATTAATCACACGTTTTTATTGATATTATCTCTTATTGCCTTTGCTTCTCTCACCCTCTTCTTTAACCTTTCATGTTGTTGTTGTTGTTCTGTGGTGCCCCTGAGTTGATTTGTGACTCATAATGACCCCCTGTGGCAAAATAGAAATGCCCCCATAGGGTTTTCTAGGCTGTAATCTTTACAGAGGAACTCTGGTGGTGCAATGGTTAAGTTGCTAACCAAAAGGTCAGCAATGGGAACCAACCAGCCACTCTGCGAGAGAGAAGACCTGACAATCTGTTCCCTTCAAAATTACAGCCTAGGAAACCCTATGAGGATTCTCCTCGTCTATGAGGTCACTAGGAGCAGAAATATACTTGACAGAACCCAGTAATAATCTTCACAGGAGCAGATCACCAGGCCTTTCTCCCACAGAATTTCTAGTGGGTTCAAATTGCCAACTTTTGGCTAGCAGCCAAGTGCTTAATCCTTTTCACCTGCATAATGAGGCCGTTGTCTCCTGAACAGAGAAGAGGTATGTGCTTCCTAACTAGTTTTGCATTCTCTAAGCTAGCTGTACTCTAGTCTCCCTCACACTTCTACCAGAGGATCCCCTGGTTAGAACACATCCCAGGTAAAGTGCAAATCTCATCACTCACGGTCTGTCATGCACTGGTCCTGGGATGTCCTCACAGCTATACTTCCATTTATTCTCCTGCACACTCTTTCCTCTAACCTTAGGGAACAATGGAATTTGTTCAGCAAGTCTTTAATGCTGAAAACACAATCCCTCATCTCAATGGGCTCTAGCCCATCTACATATACACACAAGCAGTTCCATCATTCTGAAAATGACTGTCCCTTCTAACACCTTGTTTGCTGTCAGCACTTAACGTCTGCAACCTTTCCTTCTGCCAGAGTTCATTTTCCCATCTTATTAATCAGGATATCTAACCCTGTTTCCCATGCTTCTGTTGTTAGGCTTGTTATGGCAGCCCCAACTTATAGCAACCTCAACTCATGGAGATGGCCATATACAAGGAAAGAAAACACTGCTTAGCTTAGCTGACAATCAGGTGCTGATGGGACAACTGTGAACCACAAGACTTTCATTGCCTGATTTTCAAAAGGAGGTCTCCAGGCCTTTCTTCCTAGACTATCTTAGTGGAAGCTTCACCAAAACCTGTTCAGCATCATTACAACACACAAATCTCCACCAAAAGATGGGTAGTGGCTGCTCATGATGTACTTAAAAGATCCATTAAAGTGTTCATTACGTGGGTCAAGGCTAAATGCTCATTACACTCTTCCACTTTGAATATTGCATTCGACTCTATGTATATATTGAGAGTAGAGGTAATATTTAAGTTTCTGCCTAGCACTTGGCATAGGACCTGGCACACAGTAGGTCCTCGGTAAATATTTTTTGAGCACACAAGCAAAAGCAAAGCCAGAAACGGCAACCCTGAGTCCTATTTAGTTTTGTTTTCCATCAATAAAACTTCATGTTCATTGTTTAATGGTGAAATAAATCCTTCCTCCCACAGTTTAGCAAAAAGGACATTTCCCAGCATATTTGAGAAGGTTACTAAAAAAGTGTAGGAGAGCTTTTAAAATATTTCAAAGGCCCTTCTCCATACAAAAAAGCATCCTAAAAGAAGATAAATAAGCATTTATGCAAGAAAAAATCTGACAATAGTATATTTATGTGGGAGGATTCAGGGTTCCAAAGGATTCCAGCCAAGAAAAATATTAGTTTGTGGTCTTGCCTTGATTCTGTTATTTTAATAAAAAGTCTAACTTTTAAATATACTTCTTAATGTGTTGCATGTATAGCAAAGAGAGCAGATGTTCTCTTCTTTTAGCCAACTAATTTATCCAAAGTCTGATTGGGAAAAAGTCATGCAGGGAAAAGTATGCCCTTCACTTTATGAAAAGATTTCCTTACCATGTTTCCACTGAATGTTAATGTGATTTTCTTTATTAAAATACACATGCATGATAATTTTTCAGAAGTATTAACATTTTGAATTATTTGATTCTTAAAAAGCACTTTCCAAAAGTGGGTTGACAAGTGGTATCTCATTTCATTCTCATATAATCCTCTGAAGTTTGTAAGACAGTGGTCACTGTCTAAACATGATTATAATAATAACAATAAATAAAAATAAGCCAAAATAATAATGACAGTGTTGATAGCTGATACTTACTGACCATTTCCATATTCCTTGAACTATTTTAGTATTTTTTACATGATAATATTTAATAAATTATTCAATATTACCAGCAACAGGTAAGCTACTGTTATTATACCCACTTCTATCAGACCAGTTAGCCTGGTCTTTTTTACGATTTTGAGTTTTATTCCACATTTTTTTCTCCCACTCTCTCTACAACCTTCTATTGTGATCATGTTCAGCATGAATACATATAGGTTTAATAGAGAATATCACTACGTACGTATGTATATGTACTGCAAATATATTCAAAGAGCTCTGGTAGCATAGTGGTTAAGGTATTTGGCTGCTAACCAAAAGGTTGGTGGCTTGAACACACCAGCTGCTCCATGGAAGAAAGATGAGACAGTCACAATGAGTCAGAATAGACTCAATGGCAGTGAATTTGGTTTGGTTTGGTTTACAAATATATTCATGAATAAAGTAGAGCATACAGAGGGCAAAGCTATGAAAACTTCTTAGTCATAACTAAACTGCTTGAAGGAATGAGTCACTGAATATGAGGGCTTAGGACCACAGTCTCAGGGGGATGCTAAGGTCAATTGGCATAACACAGTCCACAAAGACAATGTTCTGCATCCTACTTGCTGAGGAGCAACAGGGATCTCAAAAGCTCATGACTAGCCATCTGAGGTATAACTACTGGTCTCTCCCTATCTGGAGCAAAGAAGAGTGAAGAAAATCAAAGATGCAAGAAAACAATTAATTCAAAGGACTAATGGACCTCATGAACCCCAGCTTCCAGGAGATCAGAAGAACTAGATAGTGCTCAGCTACCACTGCTGTAGGTTTTTAAATGTGTTCCTCCCTCAAACTTTCTGCTTAGAACACAGGAAAGAACAAAGAAAGTCCCTTTATCAGTCAGTCCTTATATCACAATAACATTATATAGAAAACAACCAGAAAATGTCAGCTGCATCCACAGATAAGCTATTTTTCACATCTTAGCATGTTGATTATGGCAGCTTTGTGGATCTCAACTAAGTTTATCCATGCATCTATAGACCAGCTATGGGTCAGCTGATAGAAATTTGATTGTTTAGGTAGCTCTGCTTCAAGTTGCATGTCCAGTGGACTTAGCTCTTCATGGCAGGTTGGGCTGAGGCCATCTTATTTTTCATCCTCCTTTTATCTTCCTTAGATTCTCACACTAGCTGAAATGGTTCTTCTTGTGATAATGGCAGAAAAGTAAGAAAGAGCAAGTGGAACCAAGAAATGTCTCCTTAGACTGAGACCCTGAATTGGCAAACATTCCATTGGCCAGAAAAAGTTATTAAGAATCAAGAAAAAAAAAGTGTTTATTCTACCCATGTAAGTGGGAGTAGGAGAAGGAGTGAATATTATTGAACAATAATTCAATCTACAATGGGCCTTTACTTCTCTGTCTCACTCCCTGGCCTCGTGGGGCTATCTCTAACTTTCACTTTAAGCTGCTGTAGACATTATCACCTCCAGGAGGGCTTCCCCATAAGCCAAATTAGACTTAGGCTGTTTCTCTCACTCTCTACTATCCTCTTACATATTATTTCCACTCATTTAATTATTTGCCTCCCAGATAGACTATAAGCTATCAGAAGGCAGATGCAAATCTCTGTTTCACAGCCATTTTCCCAATGTCTTATCAAAAATAAGCTTTAACATATCATTGTTGAATGAAAATGCTCTCCTATGGGTTCTTTTTTCATCTCACAAGTCTCAGCTGGGATTAAGATTTTTGGCAACATGATCATCAGACCTACTGCTGGTGGCTCAGAGAAAGGCTTTATCTCTGTGAGAACAAGTGACTAGAGAGATACCCTAGTTGAATGCCTTACTTCAGAAATGGGAAATTAGAAGCCCAGAAAGATGACTTTATATTTCCCCAGAGAGCCAGGGTCCAGGTTAGGTTGTTAGGTGCCATCAAGACAATTCTGACTCATACTGACCTCTATGTACAAAAGAATGAAACAGAATGAAACTCTGCCCAGTTCTGTGCTGTTCTCACAATCATTGTCATGCTTGATCCATTGTTGCAATCACTGAGGTTTGCTTTACCTATTTGTTTTGTTTTAATTTCTCTTTCTAGTTAGGTCTTTGCTCCTGGCTGTGCAGTTATTCCCTTTTTGGCTTGCTTCAAATCTGTTGCCTGATATTCTTTGCATTGTTATTTTCTCCCAGGGTCCTGACACCTGCACATGACATATCCCAATGTCCCTTGCTGACTGGTTTCCAGTTGGTTATGGCCAGTGGGAAGCAAAATCAGAAGATCATATGATAGTAGAAAAGAGGTTTGGTGTATTCTTCCTTGCTTTGGTCCTGCATTTCTGGAGTGTAGTTCCCACCAGGTGGACCCACTCCACCATTCCTTATCTCAATAGATTCCAGTAATGCTATTTTCCTCCCTTGTCACTTCAGTCCCAAAGGTGGTGTATCCTTTATCTACTGTAGCAATAATGCTGTAAAAAAAACCACCCCAACACTTAGCATTTTAAACCATGTTGTTAGTTGCTACTGTGTCAACTTCAACTCATGGCTACCTATGTACAACAGAATGAAATGTTGTCTGGGGTAGAATCTTCATGATTGTTACTATGCGTGAGTTTAATGTTGTGCCTATGGTGTTAATCTATCTCACTGAGGCTACCTTTGATCTTAAACCATAAACAGTTATTATTGTATATAAATAACTCTTAATATTGCCCAAGTTGACTGGGTAGTTCTGATAGTAACTGGACTTGACTAGATATTTCCATCTGAATTGATACTGACTCAAATGTATGGTTATTAACTGAAGTAAGGTAATTGTAGCTTGGGTGGCTCAGCTATGCTTCACATGGTCTCACATCCTCTAGAAGGTTAGCCCAGGCTTGTTCTCATAGTGATGAGAGCTTTCCAATAGAGAAAAGTGAAAATGTGCTAGCTTATTTTAAAGTTTTGCTTGCTTCATGTTTTCACTGTCCCATTGGTCAAAAAAAGTCACATGGCTGAGACAGAGTGGGATGATAGTAGAAAGTTAACATACACATGCATGCAAGCTCTGCTCTTGAGTTGGATCTGACTCATAGTGACCCCTCCTTGGGTTTTCCAGGCAGTATCACTACGGAAGTAGATTGTCCAACCTCCCTTCTGAGGAGTAGCTGGTGGGTTTGAACTGCCAACCTTCTGGTTAGCAGTCAAATGCCTTAGGAACTACGCCACTTGAGGCTTTTAATGCTATAAATCTACCATGGAAGATAACAGCTTCCCACTGTCACTGATCACTTAGGTGCCTCAAAATTCCTTGGTGATGTTTCCTTAACTATTCCCACATTTCTTTAAAATCCATTCAAGTCATTTGAATTCTGTTTCCTATATGACTCGGGGCCGACTCGACGGCACATAACAATATTAGGGCTCTGACTGATACAATTTGTAGCCTTAAAAGGAACAACAACAGGAAATCTGGCAAGATGGTGGACTAGGCAGAAAGACTGTACAAACCCTCTTCAACAAAGGGAAACCAATTAACACAGACACAGAAGATAATCCTGAACCCCTGAGCCTTGATGGGAAGGATATAGAAGTGGACTAAACTCCAACTAGCAGAAGAATTTGTGTGAAAATACCAAAAAAGGAGACAGACAGAGCTGAAGTCTGGCAGCAAGCCTTAGCAATCCTGACGGCATAGACAACTTGGAGATTCCTGAGTGGTGGTAGGACCTAAGAATTAACCTAAAAATCACCCTGCTAGCCAGGGACTGCACGGAGGACTGTGAATGGTGGCTGGGGAACAAATGGAGAAGGTGAAGAGAAAGGTGGGCTGAGCTGTGGACTTTTGCAAGTCCGGAGGGTGCCACCATTTTGAAGGTTTAAAAAGCGGCTTGACTATTTTGGATATTTAAAGAGACAGTGCTCTGGCAGATTCTGGGGCTTAAGAACACATTCTGCTTTCCAGCAACCCCAAGGACACTAGGGACCTGCAAGACTGACAAGGAGACAACAGTCCCCATAAGACACAATTACACCCACACTTCCTCAAAGTTCACTTACTGAGCGAGAGCCACTACCTTCTTCTCCACCAATGGGCCAATGATAAAAAACCACCAAGAAGAGCCTGAAACACCCTTGGCTGCTCTT
>NW_006921590.1:5997672-6017028 GCF_000298275.1 Orycteropus afer afer | reverse complement strand
CTGGTCCGATAGAGCCTGGTGGAACCACTGAGACTATGGCCCCTGGCTGACCTTCAGGTCTGGAATTGAACCCACACCTGTGGTTTCCAGCCACACAGAAGACAGGCATATGAGTTGAACATGTACCTGAGGTAGATACACTCCTTGGAGAGAACAATCATGGGAGAAAGAGGGGATGCTTATGCACAGGGAGACAGCTCAGGGGGCAGGAGCGCATGGAGGGATGGACACTGGGAAGAGGGAACTATGGGGAGGAAGTGGGAGGGGAGCTATTGCATTGTGGTAAATTGTGGTCAATGACATGAGACAAAGTATGTGTGAACTGCTGTATGGAAAGTGAATTTGCTCTGCAAATCTTCACCCAAATCACAATTAAATAAATAAATAGATAAATAAAAAGAACAACAACAGAAAAAACAAAGAAACAAACTCATTACTATCGAGTCAATTCTAATTCAAAGCAATCCCCCTTTGGGTTGCCAAGGCAATAAATCTTTACAGAAGTTGATAGCCTAGTCTTTCTTCCACAGAGTGGCTAATGGGTTTGAGCCACCCACCTTCTGGTTAGCCGGAATGCTGGTGGTGTAGTGGCTAAGGCATTTGACTGCTATCCAGAAAGCTGGCAGTTCAAATCCACCAGCCACTTCTTGGAAGGAAGGTTGGGCAATCTACTTCTATAGTGATACGGCCTCAGTAACCCAAGGAGGGGTTGCTATGAGTTGGATCTGACTCAAGGGCAGTGAGTTTTTGTCTGGTTAACAGTCAAATGCCTTAGGCACGATGCCACTGGAGCTCCAATTTATAGCCTAAAATGATACAATTTTAAAAGAGCTCCTTCTCCTCTTAACTGGAATTTATTACCATTATGATCTAGCATATGATTCTTCACTATTTAATCTTCAGTTATTAGATTGTGAGAATCTTACATTCTATCCAGGTCCAAAAAGACCTAACCAGGAAAAGAAATAGAAAGAAAACTTATGACTAATGTTTAGTATGCTAAATTATTCTTGTCCAAATTGTTTGAAAACTTTTGACCAACAGGATTTGTTTTGCTAAAAAATGACATAGGACTGCTGTCAGGATGTGAAGGAGAGAGAAACAAACAAACCAACCAAAAGCAGCATACATTGTACGGCATTAGAAAGAAACGAAAACCTCAGCTGTTAGTGTACGATGCAGATTAACCCACTAACCCACTGCCATCAAGTTGATTCTGACTCATAGCAACCCCCTTTGGGTTTCCAAGGCTGTAAATCTTTATAGAAGATTGCCTCATCGTCCTCCTGTGGAGTGGCTGGGTGGGTTGGAACTACCAACCTTCTGATTAGCAGCCAAATGCCTTACACATTGTGCCACCAAAGCTCCTTACAATGAAGAATAACCACTGCTGTCGAGTTGTATGTGAATCATGGCGACCCCTCCTTGGGTTTCCGAGGCATTATCACTATGGAAGTAGATTGCCCAACCTTCCTTCCTTCAAACCCACCAGCCTTCTGGTTAGCAGTCAAATGACTTAGGCACTACGCTACCAGAGCTCCTACAATGAAGAATCTTGTTGTTGTTGTTGTTGTTATGTGCCGTCAAGTCGGCCGACTCATAGCAACCCCTTCTTGGGTTTCCAAGGCAGTATCACTACAGAAGTCGATTGCCCCATCTTCCTTCCGAGAAGTGGCTGTTGGGTTTGAACAGCCAGCCTTCTGGTTAGCAGGCAAGTGCCTTAGGCACTATGCTACCAGAGCTCCTGCAATGAAGAATACTAAACTCTAAATTCCAATTCTGTCTTGATAAAGAATTACTTAAACCCACTTGGTAGATAATTTGGAAAAACTTTTTAGTTACTTTCAAGTTTCTCTGGCCTTAAACTTTTTACTATATTGTCTATATTTTCAGACTGACTTGGTGATGTCTGGTCATCTAACAAATTTCTATGCCATAGAAGAGCTACTTATGGATGGTAACAAAATCTTCTGCTAATACAAATGAACTTTTATTGTGGTTGCTAGAATTTATTTAGCAAAGGCCTACTGCTGATGACTGTGGCAATACTCCTATTCAGTGTGACAGTTAGGCCTCTACCTGGGAAGTAGAACAATTATGAATAATATGAAATAAAGGATTGTTTTATAGGGATTATTCAGTGAATGGTAGGAGCAGGTGGAGAAGTGTATGGCAGTTGTGAGTTCTGTATCTGGTGTTTGTTGGCCTGAAGTTACCATGAATGAAGAGGCCCAATGCTGTTGTTGGGTGTTGCTGAGTCAATTTTGACTCATAGAAACCACATATGACAGAGTAGAACTGACCCATAGGGTTTTCTTGGTTGTAATCTTTACAGAAGCAAATAGTCAGGTCTTTCTCCCACAGAGTTGAAAGATAGGGTTGATCTGCCAACCTTTTGGTTAGCAGCCAAGTGCTTAACCATTGCTCCACCACAATTCCTTAAAAGGAGCAACACTTGTAAATAAAAGCTGGATATGAAATGAGGAAGAGTGAGGACAAATTGGTACCTACTTAGAAAAACCAGAAACTACAAGGACAAATTGGAACTCATGTTTGTTTCTCACTGCTTCTAGTTTCAATGATGTGAGTGGCCTGCAGAAGGAAATAGTGTAGTGAGCTTTGCCACAGAGCTGCACTGCCTGTACATGTACCAGGCCCAGCCTCCTGAGAGACAAAGGAAAATATGCAGCAAAAGTTGGTAGAGCTGCAGCCCTGGCTGCTGAACACAAACAAGGTGGCATGGCAGATCAGTGAAAACACTTCTAAACTATATATAACAGCATACCCAGTGCCCCACAGTGCTGCTGCTTCACTTGTCTTCCAGACCTCATGGACATTTCTAAGTGGCTTGAGAAATTACTGCTCCCTCATGCCCTTGCAAGGTGAAAGTATGGGCATATGTCTCATGGATAGCCAATCAGAACACTGTGTTTCCCTAATCACAGAGATTGTTCAGAGATGGAGAAGTGGTCCACTTTTATAACAATGAGGGCCTGTGGTTCATCCCTAAGTTGACCCTTACAGGGAAAGGGACACATAGCTAAAACCATAGTTTTGCACATAGTGAAAACCTGTCTACATCTTTTTTATTCAATTTTCTTTGGTTTGAAAGTGGACATTATGGCAGGGCTATTATCTGTCTACCACAGGCCCTCATTGACCAAGGGTGGACCACTTCTCCATCTAATGTGAACTAATTTCTGTGATTAGGGAGATACGGTATTCTGACTGGCTATCCACGAGACATATGCCCATACTTTTACCTTGCAGGGGCACGAAGGAGCAGTAAACCCCAACCAGACTGTATGGTCTGAAAATGAATGTAGTTTGGTTCCCATAGGAAACTCAGGAGCTATTTCAGGATGATTGTGGAATCAATACTGGCCAACAAGGAAAGATGTTCTCTATCCCAGAGTGTGCTAAATACTCCTAGGACTGGTGTAACACAAAGAACTCTGACTTTGGAGTTAATCTGATTCGGCATTAAATTGCAGCTTACCTCTTTCAAGATATTTGGCCTTGGGTAAATTACTAAATTTCCCTCAGCTTTAGTTTTTTTCATATGTGAAAATAAGGATAAAAACATCTCTCTTGATGGCTATTATGTCGACTAAATGAAATCAATTATCTAAGGTACCTAGAAAATGACTGACCCATAGCCAGTGTGCAATAAATATAAGTTCCCTTCTCCTTTCCATTTCTTTGCTATGATATTCTGTATTGAAAATCCCACAAAGTGCATTTATATAACCATCCCTGAGAGCTCTGGTGAATTGAGATCATGGGTGATTTTCCATCTGGCGTACAACTTGACCATTAGGAAATGCTGACTTGAGAATCAAAATTAAAGTGAAAGAATTTCATACCTCAAGTATATGTCTGGAAAGATGAGATTAAATGCAGCAGTTGGCACCAGTAGTACCTAGAGAATTTAAAAGATAATGTGAAAAAGGAAATGAACATCAGAAACTAGGAGAGGTCACATTGTAGTTTCAATGCAGGTTGCTTGGGAAGCATAGCACACACATTTCTAATTTCTTGAAGTCTCTTCCAGTCCCACAGGGATGTTATTATAAGTCTATTATTTAAGGCCTATAAGTAAACAGCCTGGCACCCTTTCAAGAGTGTTGTTGAAGAAGAATGAATTAGCATGTAAATGCTCAGCAAACATACAGCATGCAGCAAAGGTTAAACATTAACATTGGGAAGTACTGTCTTGAAATTAATGCTATCTTCATCAGTACTTAGGCATAATTAAGATTAAAAAAATCAGAGAGGAGAAGTTGTTATTAGCCCAAAGCAGATTGGGTATAGTGATAGAAAATGTGGGGAAGGAAGAAAATGTATGGTAAACATAAGAAGCTGACATGACCCTAACAGACAACACATAGCAGTACCATTTCTTATTACTGATTACTTATTACTCCCTCATCTTGAACACAATAATAATGAATTATGACCTTCTTCATTAAAACAGTTGTAATCCAGAAACTACCAACATGTTGGAAAGATTATTCTGCAAACATACAATTGCAGTATAAATATGGCTATAAAACTAAAACCTGTTGCTGTTGAGGAGCTCTGGTGGCACAGTACTTAAACATCTGACTGGTAACCAGAAAGAACTTTTGGATATCTTGTTGGAAAGTCATTCTGGCTCCTACTCCCTTAAAGAAAACTCCTCCAATTTACTCAATAATGAACAATTAAAAATGAATAGGTCTACCTTTGAAGAAACCTACTTAGAGTAGAAAAATATGAAGAAAGATCCTATATGTAGCAAGGAAAATGCTCTAAACATGTAACAGATAATGATGGTCTTAAAAGTTTTTCTATGATTTGAAAAAAATTAAAAATTTTATTAAAGCAATCATCTCTATTTCAAAAGCTCACAAAGAAAAAATGTTAGAACCCAGAGAAGAGATGGTGAGGAAAAGGAGGAAGTGAGAGGTGATCTGGCAGGGCTGAAGGAAGTAGTAAATGGAACGAAGCAAAACCACCACAGAAATTAAGGTGAAACTAGAAGAAGCAAATGACAAACACACCCTGCAGAAAATACAGGAAACAATAAAAAGATAGAAATAAGAAAACTGAACAAAAAGGAAACAGATATAATGAGTTAACACAGATTAGAAAGAAAAGAATAAATATAAATGACAGAATATTGATCATATTCATAATTAGAGTGCTTCATGATTTAAAATAAAGGAATAGAGCAAATATTTAAAGGTATAATTAAAGATTTTTTTGTTTTCTCAGAATTAAATGAAGACTGGCCCAGAATCCTATCTTAAGGCACTAGGAAAGTTTACCACATATAGAAGCCGTTTAGAATCTTGTCTAAGATGAATTCAAACAAAAACCCGAACCCACTGCCACAGAGTCGATTCTGACTCATAGCAACCCTGTAGGACAGAGTAGAACTGCCCCATAGGGTTTCCAACGCTGCCTCACCTTTCTCCCATGGAGCAGCTGGTGGGTTTGAACCACCAACTTTTGGTTAGCAGCCATTTGCTTCAACCACTGCACCACCACAATTAATACCTAAAAATTAAACTTTATTTTTTTGTATGTATTTTTAACTATCTTTATTTGATTATAAAGACTCTTACTTATTAGGTTAGCTTAAACCTTGAGCAACTTACTAAACCTCTCAAAACCTCAGGTTTTTCATCTGTAATATGGGGATAGTAACAGTGCCTTCTTAAGATGATTGAAATAATTTAAATAGTTTATTCCCATAAAATACTTGCAGATTAACTAGGAAGCTAATAAATATTCAAGAGCTCTAATGGCATAGTACGTATGGTATTAGAACTTTTCATCAGAAGGCTGGTGGTTCAAACCCATCAGCTATTTCTCAGAAGGAAGATTGGGCTATCTACTTCTTCAGAGATACTGCCTCAGAAACCCAAAGGGGGTTGCTATGAGTTGAATGACTTGACAGCAATGAGTTTGGTTTTTGGTTTCGGAAGAAAAGAAAAAAGTTTGGGAATTCATTTCACTGAAGAAGTACCACCAATGGTCAACAAAGGCATGAGAAGATTCTCAAGCTCAAAAGTACTAAGAAAAATGCAAAGTAAACAAACAACATAGTATTATTTATACTCATCAGTCTGACTAAAAATTAAAGACAGAAATGGATAAATATGCAGCCATTTAAAGTAAATGAATTTACAATATATCCATTTACTTAGAAAGCAGAGCAAACGAAAGTACTCATTTCTTAAATTCTACCTTATAAAAACAATGATAATCTACATGTGTACGTATGTAAATATGAAAATATATTTGTATATATTATATATGGAAGGACAGTTACTCAGTTGTGAGCATGGATTAGTTGGATGGGGGCAGGAAGGAGAAAGGAGAGTGATATTGGGGAGGATGGAGAGCTTTGTGAGAGATGAAAATAGAGTGTTAACCACGTGGATTCTAGAGTTAGGCTAGGATTCCAACTCCGAGTTTTTCAACCTCTCTGCACTGTTAATTCCCACCAAAGATAATAACAGTGACTACCTCGTAAGAATGTTGTGAGGTTAAAGTATTTATTACATGTAAAGAGCTTAGAATAAGTTCTGGCACATTGAAAGTATCAGACAAATGCTTGATATTATTATGATATGGATGTGAAAATCATGGTGACCCTATGTGTAGTCTCTATGGGAGCAGGTTATCAGGCCTGTCTTCCTCAGCACCAGTGGGCGGGTTCAAACTGCCAAACTCTAGGTTAGCAGTCTAGTGCAAAAAACTTGTGGCCCATATAGGGTTGCTATGAGTTGAAATCAACTTGACAGGAGCAAGTATGTGAAAGTAAATTTTAAAATAAAATAATACCCTTCAGTGCCTCCCCACTTCAAACAAAATCATCTGTGTTTGAATCCTAGTCCTGTGACATGTTAAACTATGCACTCATGGCCAATGTATTCGTCAGAGGAACTTTACTACATATGGCTAATCACTGATCATCTCTAGTAGGGCAAATAGGAGAGTGTACATTTCAGAAATTATACATAACCCAAGTGATGATATATGTAGGAGAAAGAAGGTGGCACATAGGCAGGACTTTGGAGAGAAATAAAACATGAATTTGGAGTTTAATTTTGCTGTATATTATCTGTGCAATTGTAGGCCAATTACTCAACTCTTTGGGCCTCTATTACCTGGTACTTAAAATGAAAAGATACATGCCTTGTCCTATGTTAAACCAAAACCAAGCCCACTGCCATTGAGTCCATTCCAATTCATAGTGACTTTATAGGACAGTATGGGACTTCCCCGCAGGGTTTCCAAAGCTGTCAATCTTTACAGAAGCAGATTGTGTTGTCTTTCTCTCATGGAGTGGCTGGTAGGTTTGAACAACTGACCTTTTGGTTCATAGCTGAATGCTTTAACCACTCTACCAGCAGAGCTCCTTTGTATTATGCTAGTGAAAGTTAAAAGGGAAAAACACAAGTGAAGCACTGAATACAGTGTCTAACACAGTAAGTTTTCATTAAATGTTGATTTTTATTTTTATTACTATATTCAGAAGTAATGCAGAAAACAAATTTTGGACCAAGAAAAAGGGTGCCAATTAACCAGAAACTTCAATTTGATTTCCTGCACAAACAGTGGCTTGTTAGGAAAAGAGATTCCATTGTAGATAGGATAGTAATAGAAGAGCAACTTAGAAGAGGACTGGAGTTTGGTACAAGAATGAAAAAGTGAGAGCAGCTGAGAGAGAAAGAAGTATACACTAGGCCTCTATATGGAGCCAGCGTCCGAAGCCAGCCCTTGTGGGACTGTGCTGGAAGCATCAGGCCGTGTTCTCCTGTACTCTTTCTGTGTGTTGCCAGAAATGTGAGGTTCCTATTTTTCTTTTTTTTTAATGCTACTCTCTGCCCTTTGCTCAAAATCCCCATGAAACATAAAAACACTAATAGTGAAAAACACAGTAAAAATACAAGCAAAAAGTCATAAAAACTGCTCCATAGCCTAGTAAACCAAGATGGCAAGATACTGGCTGTTTCTTCCCAAGGTTTGTTCTGGTGGCAGCCTAGGACATTATTGGCCTCCACAGTCTGTAAGGAGCCACCAGCAAGGAACCCTTGCTCAGGCATGACTGTGAAAAATGGCCCTGATTTCTACTCAGCTTCCCCTTGCATTTATTGAAAGCAGTCAGTGGCCCATTGTGCCCCAGGCTTTGACATACAATGAACAATCTGTGAGGTTAATTTTATCCTTTGCTTTGTAGAGAATCCTCCCAGAGGTTAAGAACTTTCCCCAAAATACCTATTGTCTGAGTATTAGATCTGAGATTAAAGTGAAACCTTCTGATTCCAAATCGAGTTGTGTTTTCAGGTTGCAAATGAATAGAAGATGCTGTGGTGTGGACTCCACAGTGGAGTTTTGGGATAGGAAGAAAGACCTTGGCCAACCCGAGACTCAGGTCTTTCATGGCGGAAGGACCTACAAAGACCTCTTTTTCTCTACTCATTTTAAATGATCCCTCCAGTTTCATTCTGGAAGGATGATTGTTTTTTTAAGGTTTCCGGGAGTCAGTTTCCTTCACTTGTTTGTATTTCAGTTTACTCTTTAAGAAAATAGCAACCACTTGAACTGCTCATGCAGAGACAAAATGAAAAAATGCCAGGAAAGCTTCTGAAAACTTTGATGTGAAAATGGGGCAAGATATATGAAATATGTATGAAAATGCTTTAGTAAACTGTAATTCATTTAATTACTGTGTATGAAAGCCAAAATCAGAGGCAGTTGCTCTGTGTAAATAGAGCAGCCTGAAAGTGAATCCTTAACTCTATCCTAAGTCTTGACGTTAGTATGGAATCCATGTTGAATTTTAAAACTTCAGATTCTTTCACCTTTATGCTGACCTAAACTCTATCCCTGAAGGAAATATTTTTCTTCTCTGTGGTCTAGCAGATGCAGGATGCCATAGGCTATTCCTAGGAAGTCTTTCCTCTATGGTTCATAGATGATGCAGGATGCAATAGTATATGTTCAAATGTCTTGATATACAGCATTATCAGTAAATCTGTTATACAACGGACTCCAGGGACAAACAGATTTCCCCCTGCCCTCCCCCCCAAAAAAACCACTATCCTGTCGTTGTCCTGTGATCATCCTGTAATTAACCACTGAGCATGTATGGTTGCAATTATATACCCTTACCCTATCGTATAATCCCACCTGTGTACTATCCACTAGTCCCCACTATGACCCCACTACTCTCAGATATCCCACCTTCAACTCTTTCAGCCAATCATGATTTTGTAGCTTTAGTTCCTGCTTTGACTATATAAATTTGCTGGTCTCTTTCTTGTCTGGAGTAGTGGCCATCTTCACTTTGAATTTGGATATTCTCTTTGTCCAGATCATCTATGGACTAGCAATAAATTTTTCAATTTTTCTTTTACAAAGTCTGAGCCTTCGCTGTAGGACATTTCTATGGTGTAGTCATCAGGATTCGAAAGCATCTCATCACTGACTGTATCAGAGAGTCATTGGACTAGTGATTAAATGATATAGAGCCAAGAGCCCTTTGTGCTATAAATGCCTCCCTGGCTCTCAGAGGGAGTTCAAAATGAGTCTTCTAAAATCCTGAAGCTTTCACATTGCTGCATTTAAAGGCTTTTTAAAGTTAAAAATTTCAAATTAGGATTTATTGTAAAGTCCTTTACCTTTCTTCTTTCATATGTCTACCCATCTGCTGGGCATCACACACACACACACACACACACACACAGCCAAGTTAGGCTTGACTGTACTGGCACCTAGTGGCCAATAGCTGTTTTAAAAAACAAAACAAAACAAAACAAATTCACTGCTGTTGAGTCAGATCCAACCCATAATGACCCCTCTTTGGGTTTCGAGGTGGTATCACTACAGAAGTAGATTGCCTTCTCTTCCTTCCATGGAGTGGCTGGTGGGTTTGAACCATCAGCCTTCTAGTTGGAACACACAAGTTGTTGTGCATTAGGAAAAACATGCTGTTGGCTTGGTAAAATGGGAAATATCATGTGTAAAGATCAGGCTGCACCTCCCTCAAGCACTCCAATGGCTTACACATGCAAATATTATGTCTCCATTGCTGTTTCATACAGTGAATGTTGGTATGCAATTACCAAGGAATCTTTAGAAAGTCAAGGGCTATTATGGAGAAGTTTTGACTTAGGTGTGGTAGTTCAGTTTGTATGTAAACTTGCCTGGGCATGGTTGAGTGGCTGGACAGCTGATGGTAGTTATTCCCCATAAGACTGGCAATCAACTCCATGGTAGGATCTACCACAAGCAGCTGAGTAGCTGCCTTAGGGATGTGGTCTGCTTCCTGTATATAAAGAGAAGCCTTGGAGATAGTCTCTAGCTTATGGCACCTTGAACCCTGCATGTAGCAGTGTCATTGTTCAGCAGCCTGCTATGCTCTGCTGACTTTGGGACTTACAATGGACTTGAATTAATGGCCTGCCATGTGGTTTAGTAACATGGGGACTGTGCCTTTTTACTTGTCAACCTTGGGCTTGGCAACCTCAGCAGCCAGCAGCTGTCTGAGTGAAGAAAAGCTTCTCACTTCAGTGGGCCAGGAGCTGGAGGCAGAGCTGAAGCCCAAGGCTGAGGGGCTTTCAGCTAGTCCCTAGAGCCTGCCACTTTGAAGTTGGACTTAAAGTCTCCAAATTATAAGAGAATAAACTCCTGTTTGTTAAGGCCATCCCATGTGTGGTATATTATTGTCAGAGTGGTACTAGGTAACCAGAACACTAGGTAAAATCACCTTTTTACACAAAAACTTAGAAGCTAAGGACTCCCAGGTAAAGAAGGCCCAATGGAAGGCATTTCATATTTAATTTTTTAGAGTTTCAAAAAAAAAAAAAAAAAAAAAAAAAAAAGCAACAGAAAGTTGGCTAGTTTCCCTATAGAATACTGTATCCAAACAAGTTGAACAGATAAAGGAATTACAATGCCAGAGCTTTGTAAACATTCCAACAGTCAACTCTACAAACTTCTGACTATACCCTCTGACACTGAGGCACCTGCTGTTGCTTCCCCTGCTCCTTTTCCTCTGTAGTCCCCTCTGGCCACCACTTCCACTTATCATCTTTACTGTTTTCTTATCCTCAAAACATTTTGCTCAAACTCTCTTGGTACCCCACTTAATCTGAATACTAAGGAAAACCCTAATCATAGATGCCTTTTAAAAATTGTTCAGTATCATCAGTAGTAGCCACTAGAAGTGGAGAAAATTCCAGAGAAACTAATGACATGCTCTTTGTCCTCTAGTCCCACAGTGAATTGTATACTACTACTAAGACTTCCAAAATGTGCAGAATCTCTGTAATTTCACTAAAGAATTTAAAATCCATACCAATGTATACCAGCCAGCCTGGATACCTGATTTATACCTATTGGCTCATCTCATAGTGAGTCCAGAGGATGCTCAAATACAGCTAGAACATGACAAATGGAAAAATGTCCAAGCTAGTCCTGCTTTTAGTTCTTAGTAAGACTACAGAATAAACATTTACAACAACTTGAGGACAGACAGAAGAGGATGTAAGATGACTTTAACGAAGTTTTCTTCCAGTGGTAGACTGAACTAGAATTTTTTCTTGTACCCGAAAGGAAGATGAAACTGTTTATGATTATCAAAAAAAATTATATAAAAAATTTAGTGAACATTTGGGGCTGAACCCAGATGATCTGAATGTCTCAAGAACTTTTAATGTTGTATTTATTTCTAGACTTTATCCAGAACTCTAAGCCCCACTTAAGCAGAAAGATCTAACTTGGAAAACTACTCCTAGGGTTGAAATTGCATCTCTAGCTCAATAACTAGCTCAAATGTTAGAGGTCAAAGAAGCCCCAGGCAGCAAGAGACCAATTGCTGCTGAGGTGGGGCAACCTAAACTTACAGCGTTACAATTATGACTGCTCCAAGACCAAGCTACAAAAGGGCTTTATCCCATGGGAAGTCACTGAACTGTTAATCAGGCTATCCTCTCATTGTATGCTTTTATTGCAAAAAAAAAAAAAAAAAAAGGATTTTAAAACAGATTACCTTGAATTGAAAAATAATTATGTTGGAACCCTACTTTCAACCTTTAGATCTGACAACAAATGAAGGGGCTCCAGGGAACATTGGGGTTTTCCAGTAGTAGCAATAAATTCCCAAGAAGAAACAACTATTCAAAGCAATGGAGAATGTTACAAAACCTCAATGGACTCAAGTGCCACGTTTTCAGCTCTAAACCCAATGTTCTTATATAAGCCTCTATCCTGGAATACAAAAACCTCTAATGTTCCTGGGGTAATAAATCAAGAAAAATTTTAAAGTACTCTCAATCTATCCCTATTTTCTTTGGTCCTACTGATTAGTGAAAATAGCCCCAATAAATGTAATTGGAAGGAATTGGAATTGTAGCATACTCTTAAATGAACAGGGGAAAATATTTTTAGAACTCCTTAAAAAGCTCTGTTGTTGTTAGCTGCTGTCGAGTCGTGTCCGACTCATAGCGACCCTATGCACAGCAGAACGAAACACCACCCAGTCCCACACCAGCTCCATGATCCTTGCTATACTTGAGCCCATTGGCGCACTCACTGTGTCAATCCATCTCATTGAGTGCCTTCCCCTCTTTCATTGACCCTCTGCTTTACCAAGCATGACATCCTTCTCCAGGGAATGGCCACTTCTAACAACATGACCAAAGTAGGAGAGACAGAGTCTGGCCATTCTCACTTCCAAGGAGCATTTCAGCTGCACTTCCTCCAGGACGGACCTGTTAGTTCTTTTGGCAGTCCATGGCACTTTCACCATTCTGTGCCAGCACCACAATTCAAAAGCATCAATTCTTCTTTGGTCTTCCTTATTCATTCATTGTCCAGCTCTCACATGCATACGAGGTGATTGAAAATATCATGGCTTGTGTCAGGGGCACTTTAGTCCTCAAGGAGACATTCTTACTCCTCAGCACTTCAAAGAGGTCCCTTGCAGCAACTTGCCCAGTGCTATACATTGTCTAATGTCCTGGCTGCTGCTTCCATTGGTGTCAATTGTAGAACCAAGCAATGTGAAGTTTTTGACAACTTCAATCTTTTCTCCATTTATTGTGATACTGCTTATAGGTCGAGATGTGATGATTTTTGTTTTCTTTATATTGAGATGTAATCCATACTGCAGACTGTATTCTTCAATCTTCATCAGTAAGGGACTCAAGTCATCCTCACTTTGAGCAAACAAAGTTGTCTTGTCATTGTATCATAGGTTGTTAATGGTTCTTCCTCCAATCTTGATGCCATGTTCTTTTTCATATAGTCCAGCTTCTTGGATTATTTGCTTGGTATACAGATTGAATAAGTATGGGGAAAGGATACAACCCTGACACACTCCCTTCTTGATTTTAAACCATGAAGTGACCCCTTGAAAAACCTACAGACTGGAAAAAAGGAGGGGGGTGGCTAGAGCAGAATGTAGTTCTTCAATAAATTTAATTGGGAGGGCTCTTTTATCAAAATATAATTGCAACATACTCTTTAATGAACTTGGGGAAATATTTTTAGAACTCCCAAGAAACACATTGATAAAGCAGAGAGTTGGAAGACAATATTTGTTTCCTACATGCTATAAGCTTATTCACTCAAAAGAAACCTCCCTTGTTCCTTTTCTTTGTTGACAAGCTATCTTTAGTTCCTGAAACTCTCTGGGCTACAACCTCCATGAATGACAGCCACATTTTGTCAGCAGACCCTATTAAAGTTCTAATTGACACTTCTAAGCCTCTACCAAAAGTATCCAATTAGCTCTTGAAAAAGGAAATCAAGGATAGACAGTTACTGCTGTTATTGTTAGGTGCCTTCAAGTCAGTTCCCATCTACATACAACAGAATGAAACATTGCCTGGTAGTGCACCATCCCCACAATCCTTGCTATGCCCATTGTGGCAGCCACTGTGTCAATACATCTTGTTGAAGGCCTTCCCCTTTTTCGCTGACCCTCCACTTTACATACATGATATCCTTCTTCAGGGAATGGGCTCTTCTGACATCATGACCAAAGTGGTGAGATGAAGTCTGGCCCTTCTCACCTTTAAGGAGCATTCTGGCTGCACTTCTTCCAGGACAGATTTGTGTATTCTTTTGGCAGTTCATGGTTTTTTCAGTATTCTTCACCAATACCCCACCACTCATCCGTCAGTTTGTTACTATGGTGGCTTGCATGTTGCCGTACAGCTGGAGGCTATGCCACCAGTATTTCAAATACCAGCAGGGACACCCATGGTGGACAGGTTTCAGCAGAGCTTCCAGACTAAGACACACTCAGAAGAAAAAAGGGGCCATCCACATCTCAAAGAATTGGCCAGTGACACCCTTATGAATAGCAATAAAACACTGTCTGATATATTACTCAGAAATGGTATGAATTGCCCTGAAACTGTCTGACATAGTCAGAATATGACTGGGGAAGAACTGCCTCCTCAAAGTAGAACTGACCTTAATGATGTGGATGGAGTAAAGATTTTGGGACCTCCATTTACTGATGTGGCACAACTCAAAATGGGACAAAATGGCTTCAAAGATCCATTAATAATCAGAACATGGGATGTACAAAGTATGAATCTCAGAAAACTGGAAGTTGTCAAAAATGATATCCTAAACATTAGTGAGCTGACATGGACTGGTTTTGGCCATTTTGAATCAGACAACCATATGATCTTCTATGCCAAGAATGACAAATTGAAGAGGAATGGCATGGTATTCATTGTCACAAAGAATGTTTCAAGATCTATCCTGAAGTACAATGCTATTAATGATAGGATAATAACCATATGCCTAAAAGAAGATCAGTTAATACTACTATTATTCAAATTTATACACCAACCACCTAAGTCAAAGATGAGGAAATTGAAGATGTTTACCAACTTCTACAGTCTGAAATTGTCCAAACATGCAATCAAGATGTGTTGATTATCACTGGTGATTGGAATGAAAAAGCTGGAAACAAAGAAGAATCACTAGTAGGTGGAAAGTATGGCCTTGGTGATAGAAATGATGTTGGATATCTCATGACAGAATTTTGCAAGACCAATGACATATTCACTGCAAATAGATTTTTTCAACATAAATGGTGGCTATAAATGTGGAATTTACCAGATTGAGTACTCAGGAATCAGATTTACTACATCTGTGGAAAGAAGCAATAGAGAAGCTCAATATCTTCAGCCTAAATAAGGTCAGGAGGTGATTATGGAACAGATTGTCCAGAGCTCATATGCAAGTTCAAGCTGAAGCTGAAGGCAAGTAAAACATGTCATTGAGAGCCAAAATATGGCTTTGAGTCTATCCCTCCAGAATTTAAAGACCATCTAAAGAATAGATTTGATGCACTGAATATGACTGAGCTAAAACAAGAGAAATTGTGGGATGACATCAAGAACATCATCCACGAAGAATGCAAAGGGTCATTAAAATGACAGGAAAGGTAGAAAAGACCACAATGGGAGTCAGAAGAGACTCTGAAACTTGCCCTTCAACGGAGAGTAGCTAAAGCAAATGGAAGAAAGGACAAGATTAAAAAGCTGAATAGAAGATTTTAAAGAGCAGCTCAAGAAGGCAAAGTCAATTATTATAATGAACTGTGCAAAGTCCTAGAGTTAGAAACCCAAAAGAGAGGAACACACTAGGCATTTCTCAAGCTGAAAGAACTGAAGAAAAAATTCAAGTCTCGAGTTGTAATATTGAAAGATTCTATGGGCAAAATATTGACTGATGCAGGAAACATCAAAAGAAGATGGAAGCAATACACCAAGTCACTGTACCAAAAGAATTGGTTGATGTTCATCCATTTCAAGAGGTGGAATATGACCAGGAACCAAAGGTATTGAAAGAAGAAGTAGAAACCACACTGAAGGAACTGAAGAAGAACAAGGTTCCAGGAATTGGCAAAATACCCATTGAGATATTTCAACAAACGGATGCCCTGCTGGTGGCACTCATTTGTCTATACCAAGAGATTTGGAAGACAGCTACCTGGCCAACTGACTGGAAGAGATCCATATTTATACCCATTCCAAAGAAAGGTGATCCCACAGAATGTGGACATTATCGAAAGGTATGATTAACATCACACACAAGTAAAATTTTGGTGAAGACAATTAAAAAATGGTTGCAGCAGTATATTGACAGAGAACTTCCAGAAATGCAAGCTGGATTCAGAAGAGGATATGGAATGAGGGATTTCATTGCTGATGCCAGAAGGATCTTGGCTCAAAGCAAAAAATCCTAGAAAGATGTTTACTTGTGGTTTATTGACTATGCAAAAACATTCAATTGTGTGGATCAAAACAAATTATGGATAACTTTGAGAAGAATGGGAATTCTAGAACATTTGATTGTACTCATCAGGAAACTCTATGTAGAATAGGAAGCTGCTGTTCCAACAGAACAAGGAGATACTGCATGGCTTAAAATCAGGAAGAGAGTGTGTCAGGGTTGTATCCCTTCACCATACTTATTCAATATATACTGTGCAAACAGTCCGAGAAGTTGGATTATATGAAGAAAAGCATGGCATCAGGATTAGAAGAAGATTCATGAATAACCTGCGATATGCAGATACAAATTTGCTTGCTGAAACTGGAGATGACTTGAAGCACTTATTGATAAAAATGAAAGACTATAGTCTGCAGTATGGATTATATCTTAACATAAAGAAAATGAAAATCCTCACAACTGAACCAATACGCAGCATCAAGATAAATGGAGAAGAGCTTGAAGTTGTCAAAGATTTCATATTACTTGGTTTCACAATCATACCAACAGAAGCAGCAGTCAAGACATCAGATGATGCATTACACTGGGCAAATATGCTGCAGAAGACCTCTTTAGAGTGCTGAAGAACAAATATGTCTCCTTGAAGATTAAGGTGTGCCTAACACAAACCATGGTATTTTCAATTTTCTCACATGCATGTGAGAGCTGGACAATGAATAAAGAAGACCGAAGAAGAGTTGATGCTTTTGAGTTGTGGTGTTGGCAAAGAATGCTGAAAGTACCATGGAATTCCAAAAGAACTAACAAATATATCCTGGAAGAAGTGCAGCTGGAATTCTCCTTGGAAGCAAGAATGGCCAGATTTTGACCTCCTTTGGTCATGTTGTGAGAAGGGACCATTCCCTGGACAAGGCTATCAGGCTTTGTAAGGTGGAGTGTTGATGAAAAAGATGGATTGACACAGTGGCTTCAATGATGGGCTCAGGTACAGCAAGGATTATGAGGCTGGCACAGGACTGGGCTGTGTTTTGTTCTATTTTGATGGCACCTAACAACAACAACATCACTTACACCATTTTTCAAAGGCATCAAATAATCTTCATTTTCCTTGTTCATTTGTCCAGCTTTCACATGTATTATGAGTCTAATGAAAATACCATGGCTTGAGTTAGAAGCACCTTTGTGTTGAATGTAACATTTTTGCTTTTCACCACTTTACAGAGTCTTTTGCAGGAGGATAGCACCCATTATTCAAGACTTTTTGGACTAGAATCTAATAACACCTTGGATTAGCCCCTGAAACTCTCCTATCTTCTGTGCAAGGAAATGTGGGAGCCAGGAATGGAGGTTTGTACAAGATCTAAGGTCCATGAAAAAATCAATAATTCCTTGATGGCAACTGGGAAGTTGTCTCATCCAAATTTACTTTTGTCTAATATACCACCAGGAGATAATCATGTTATGATGATTTATCTTTGTAGTGCTTTCTTCAGCATTCCTATATACTCCAATAGTAAATATTTATATGTGGACTGTCATTCCTCAATGTTTCACAGAATCCTCTACATAGTTTCCTCAAATTTTACATGCCAACTTTCAAGTTTTACAATTTACTTATGGGTCTATCTTTTTACAGTATGTAACTGACTTGCTCCAAAAACAAAACAAAAACCTCACTGCCATTGAGTCGATTCTGACTCATAGTAACCCTCTTTGGGTTTCTGAGGTGTTAAATATTTACGGAAGTCTTCCTTCCAGTGTGCTCAAATTCTTAATAAGCTTGTTTCACATAGTGTCCTGCTGTTACATTTTGGCAATGGAGGTCACCAGGTATCTGAAGAAAAGTTACTATTAGCCCAATTTTCTGTAAAATATTTGGGACATATAATCTTGGCAAAAGGAATCATTATTGACCCCCAAAGAAAGGAAGCTGTCACAGCTTACGCTATTTCTACTACCAAAAAATAAAAAGAGAGAGGATAGAGAATTCTTATGACTGTGACTATTAGAGAACTTGGATATCTTCTTTTTCTTTAATGGTCCAACCCCTTTATAGCTACTTGAAGGATTCATCCTCTGATACTTTCAGATTGTTGTAGATAACCTAAATGCCATTATCCAGTTTAAAAAAAAATAAGACATTAGTAAATGCACTCACTTTGTTGTTGTCTGATGCTGTTGAGTTGTCTCCAACTAATAGTAATTCTATGTACAACCGAACGAAACACTGCCTGATTCTGTACCATCCTCAAATCCTTGCTATGCTTGAGTCCATTGTCACAGCCACTGTGTCAATCTATTCCATTGAAGGTCCTCTCCTTTTTAGCAAAATATCTACTTTACCAAGCATGTTATCCTACTCCAGGGACTGGTCCCTTCTGACAATATGACCAAAATAGGTGAGATGATGTCTGGCCATTCTCTCCTTTAAGGAGCATTCTGGCTACACTTCTTCCAGGATAGATTTGCTCATTCTGGCAGTCTATAGTATTTTCAAGATTCTTCACCAACACAAATACAAAGTCATCAATTCTATTGGCCTTCCTTATTCATTGTCCAGCTTTCCCATGTATACGAGATGAATAAAAAATACCATGGTTTGGGTTAGGTGTTCCTTAGTCTTTAAAGTAACATCTTTGCCATAAAGCACTTTAAAGAGGTCTTTTGCAGCAGATTTTCCCAGTGCAATATGATGTTTGATTTCTTGAATTATTTTTCCATGGATTTTGATTAGAGATCAAGTAAAATGAAATTCTTGACAACTTCAATCCTTTCTCCATTTATCATATTGTTCCTTACTGGTCCAGTTATGAGGATTTTTGTTTTCTTTATGTTTTGGTGTAATCCATACTAAAGACTATAATTTTTGATCTTCACCAGTAAGTGCTTAAAGTCATCTTCATTTTCAGCAAGCAAAGTTGTGACATCTGCATATCACAGGTTGTTAATGAATATTCCTCCAATCCTGATGCCACATTCTTCTTCATACAGTCCAGCTTCTTGGATTATTTGCTCAGTGTATAGATTGAATAAGTATAGTGAAGGATACAATCCTGATTCACATCCTTCCTCATTTTAAACCACTCAGTATCC
>NW_006921590.1:5992343-5995351 GCF_000298275.1 Orycteropus afer afer | reverse complement strand
TAGGGCCCTTCAATTTGACTCTAAATTTTCCTTGATGAACTGTATAGTTCTAGGTTTCACATTTAAGTCTTTGATAAGATGGATCTTTTCCAGTCAGTTGACCAGGTAGCTGTCTTCTAAATTTCTTAGTGTAAATGAGTAAGAGCCTCCAGCACTTTATTATTTGTTGAACCATCTCAATGGGTATTTCATCAATTCCTGGAGCCTTGTTTTTCACCAGTTCCTTCAATACCATTGGTTCTTGATCATATGCTACCTCCTGAAATGCTTGAACATCAACCAATTCTTTTTGGTACAATTATTCCTTGTATTCCTTCCATGTTCATTTGATACTTCCTACATTGTTCAGTATTTTTCCCATTGCATCTTTAAATATTTCAATTTGAGGCTTAAATTTTTTCTTCAGTTCTTTCAGTTTGAGAAATGCTGAGTGTGGTCATCCTTTTTGTTTTTCTAATTCAATGTCTTTGTACATTTCATTGTAAAACTTTACTTTGTCTTCTCAAGCTGCCCTTAAAATCTCTTACTTTGGGGTTTCCTAACTAAAACCTCTATTTAAAAAAAAAAATTATGAGAATACTGGACATGCATTAGGGATCCCCCCTCACCCAGAAACATGGAGTACCATAAAGACTTATAAGTTTTAGAGTGTCCAATTAGAGATAATCACCCAAAGCTACTCCCCACATCTTAGGCCAGTTGTTGCAACCTCAAAACTAGTTGAGAATACCACAGATATAGGTTTAGGGAATTTCCTTGATGTCTATGTCCCCTGGGTGGTATCAATCATTTTAAATGAAGTTTAACCTAGCATCTTTCAGGCAGTAGGTTGACCCCTTTTGAAATCCTTTTATTAGCATCCTGTAATTTCAGATTGCACACAATATCTTCTTTTAACCCAGCCACATTTTTACCTCCACTCAATTGTGATGATTTTTCATCACACAATTGTTTAGTCCTGACTGAACAGGTTTTGTCCTTCACTACAATTTACAACAAACTCCCCTTTCCAACCCTGATTTATTTCTGTTTGTAGATAGATATTATCTTAAACCTGATTCTACCAGCTCTCATTAACAGGAAGGATATGATGTCTTTACTTTTATGGAAGTCCTTGAAAGTAGCCTTCTCCTGAAGCTACTTCAACACAAGAAGTTAAATTGTTCAAACTCACAAGGACTTGCAAACTGGCTTCTGGACAATCAGTAAATATTTACACCAAATCAATGTATGCTTTTGTAGTTATTCATGATTTTGAATACTATGGAAACACAAGGTCCTCATATCCTCTGGAATACACATCAAAAATGACCCTCTGGTGACAGTCCTCCTAGAAAACTTTTGATCCCCTCTGAGATTGCTGTGATAAAAATCCAGGCTCCTCAACATAAAGGTGTTCCTAAAATTGAGAAAATTAGAAGAAATAACTAACCTTAGCTGCCAAAAAAAAAAAAAAAAGCTATCTCTCAAGTGCTCACCATCATTTTATCATTTTCATCAAAGTTCTTTTGAGTGAAAAGGAGAGGAATGATAAGCCTTCTACAAATGATAACATTATAAGTGATGGGATAGACTACTAGAGAACTCTAAGATTTTTATACTTGCATCAAAATCAGGCCCCTGAATATGAAATTCAGGTTTAGAAAAATCTAAGTTACAAACAAAACACAAGCACTAATTTTTGGTTTAACTACAGGACAAGATAGTATTACCATGGTCATTGCATACTTTTATTATTAATAATGTTGTTCATAAAGATACTCAAATTTAGAAGACTTAGTCACCCATATAGAAAACAACTGATGAGACTATTTTACTGAGGTGGTCCACCATGCCATAAGCTATTGCCTCATGTGTTTACCTTTCTTGTCTCCATTAATTTGGATGATACTAACCATGCATAGAAAGAAAAGACCCTCTTAGTAATTGTGAACTTTATAAGTATATAAACTCTAGAGGCTATTATGGAATTAAGAATTTGATTGAAGTGTGAACAAAAACCAGCTGCTTTTGACAAAGCGTAGTAGCTCCTCAAATTAAAAAAATATATAATTGGGGACATTTTTTGGAGCGCAGCTGACTATGTAATTGAATCCTACTCAGTCTGCTCCCAGTCTAACCCAGGTCATCCTTCTCTGACTTCACCTAGGAGATTTCCTCCACCCAATGGATCTAAGCTTGAATGATAGACTGAATTTGGATAAATTTCTCCCTCCAATGATTATAAGTATATATTAATAATGATCTGTAGATTTTCTCATTGAGTGGAAGCCTTTTCTATCTTTAAAGCTGCCTCTATTCTGGGGCAAAGAAACTTCTAGAAAATATTATCCCTCCATGGGGAGCTCTAAATATCCTTTGCAGTGACTAAGGTACCCATTTCAATGGCCAGGTCATAAAGGAAGTGTGTAAGATGTTTCCAATTCTTCAGAGACTCCATTTTCCCTATCACCCACAATCTCCTGGCTTTATAATCTTCTAGAAAGAAGTATTGGAATCTTAAAGAATCAATTAGCCAAAATTTCACTTACGTTGCACCCAAATACTTCCTTTTACATCGTTAAATTTTAGGTCTACTCCCCAATTAAAAAAATGAGCAGAAGACATGAACAGACACTTTACCAAAGAAGATATTCAGGGGTCCAACAAGCACATGAAGAAATGTTCAAGATCATTAGCCATAAGAGAGATGCAAATCAAAATAATAATGAGTATCATCTCAACTCAGCATAATAGCCAAGTTCAATGAGACAGAAAATAACATACGCTGGTGAGGATGTGGAGATCTTAAGACTCTCCTACACTGCTGGTGGGACTGTAAAATAATACAAATTTTACAAAAATACAGTGTGGAAATCAGTATGGTGATTGTTTACAAAGTTGGAAGTAGATTTTGATACAGCAATCCCGTTACTAGGTATATATATACTAAAGTATATACTATATATATATATTTGTTGTTATATGCCGTTGAGTCTGATCTGACTCATAGTAACCCCTCCATGGGT